>NC_057355.1:123911025-124222633 GCF_016509475.1 Prionailurus bengalensis | reverse complement strand
CAGCAAATCTTGCAATAAAAAGTCCGCTTCATTTTGTTTAACCTAGTATTTCCAAAATCCATCCTATCATGTTGTTTATTAATACAAGGAACAAACTGTCCTTGGAAAATGACTTTCTACAGCTAGGTGCCGGATGTGCTGTTTAGGGCAAGGGACAGAGAAATCAACATGAACCAGAGGAGTCAAAAGAGAGATGAATTTCTGTACTAGCAAGAAGCTCTGGGTGGAGTGGGTGATTCACACAGCATCAGACCCCAATTCTGAGGAGCATAACCCTAGTGAAGTGTTCCCTTCATTTATTCCTGAAAATAGAAATCCAGCTCAGTCAGTCAGTCAGTCAATCAATCAATCTTTATTAACTGTCAACTGAACCTAACACTTTCCCAGGAACACACTGTATCACAATACATGAAAACCACCAGGCTAAGGAATATTTCTTTCCTTGCTTTTGATTCCTTATGAGTCTGACCTATTCTTTGCATCATTTCTACAAACTAGCTGAAAATTTGACACCCTAGGGGACCTTAAACAGCATGAAAGGGATTGCTAAATAAGCCAATAAGACACTACTTAATAACCTGAGGACTGTGTGGTATTTTAGTTTCATTGCCTGATTTTATGACTTCTGTGAGCTAAAATTAAAATTCCCAAACCCATTATCACTGTAAGAAGCAATCCAAGGTTGTAGCTCATAAGCAAAATAGCTCTTTTCTTCTCCAAGATTTCTTTATCCTTATGGCTGCTCTTTTCCATCAGCAGTAAAGAAGGGGATAAGGTTGAAAATGAAAGAGCTTCATTAATTTCAAATATCAAATTACTGGATGACTTGGGTCTTCAATGGTTTAGTCCTGCTTTTTAATTATTAGTGGTAAGAGAAAAAACACTTTATAATTACCTTTATTCTAAAGTTTCTATAAAAGAATAATGACCAAACGAGGTAATACACATTACTGTATCCTCAGTTCTGCAGTTCTTTATGACTACAGCTTTCAGGGCATGTTATTTCCTGTGGAAATAAAAAGGATTCACTGTCCAGAGAGCTTGGGGTGAGGTCGCCATCTAGTGGCTGCCATTCAAAACACGCTGGGAATAGCACCGCTGAGCTACTGGGCTCAGCCCAGAGGAGCTAGCAAGGGATATGGGACTGTCACTGCTGCTTTGCAGAATCCTGTTTGAACTAACAGCTCACGAGGACTTCTTGAATAATTAATTCAGGATGGCTGTGGGTTCTAAACCATATATCCATTTTTACATCTCTTTGCTTACATTCATTACATAAAGCTAAGTTACCCTTCAGGCATATAGAATAGTAACCTTACCCCCCACACATACTAAGGTGTCTATGTACATACAATTGGGGGGTTTCGGATACTTATTATGGTTCTGTTTAGCTTCATTTTTGAGGGGAGAGGGGTGTTTTAGTCTACACTAAAATGTATTCCTCACATCACCCCTAATCAATTCCATTGTATTTTTCCCATAGCATAATACAAATCATTTTTCTTATGATGGTTTGTGAAGTCCAGCAAGCAGCTTGATTTGGTGATATCACAAAAACATGAATTTGGAGCTTGAATTACACAGCTCCTTCTAAATTTCATGTCTTCTTGAATGTAAAAAGACAATAAGAACTCTTATTTTGCAAGGTAATGGGAATTACAGAAGATTTAAGGAGCCGATATATGTAAGACAGCTATCTCAGTATCTAATGCCTACTGGGCACTGAATATATGCCTCCTACTCTTCCTCTGTTCATAGACTCTCCTTACCTACCTACCTACCTACCTACACACACACACACACACACACACACACACACACACGCACACACACACGCTTTACCTCCACACATGGCTCACTATAATTCCAGACTCCAGAAGTACTGAAGCTCATGAATATAAAATTAAATTATAGGACCCCAAATTGTAGGACCTTTAAACAGGAGAGGTCCTTAGCAGTAATAGAATTTCAAGGTTAAAAATGAGGAAATGAGGAAAAAGAGATTTATCATATCTGTCCCAACAGCAAAAAGTATTTTAGTTAAAATGACTGTATGAAACCCCAGGGATCCTGACTCTATCTTGACTATCTTAATCACAGAAGAATCTAGAGATAATTTACACCACTGACTTCATTTGACAAGATTCAGAAACAGTAAGTGACTTTTCCAACATCTGGTAGAGAATTAAAGCCAGGGCCCAGATCTCCTGACATGAACAGTGTTCTATAATACCCCATGCTACCCTCCAAGTTTTCTTTTCATATCCTAGTGCACTGCTCTGGAATGTTAGAAAGTAGAGATTTATTTGGATACAACACGGAGGATGCCCTCTCTCTTCCAACCTAGACCTCATTAAATTTTACCCATCAAATTATGGCTAACTAGCTACCTTAATTAGCCACTCCTGCTTTCCCCAGCCCAAAATGATAATTTTCTCTTCTGAATGACAACGACAACCCACCTATTTTGGAATCTCATTACATATTCTTTGTCTTATTTTCTATTACCTGGGTCCTATCTACTCTACTAATTGGTTCATTATTTGAGGAAACAGATAATCTCTTGTGCTTCCTTCTTTTTTTCTACATCCTTAGCACACTACTGATATGTAACAGGCTCTCAAGAAATACTTATTGCTTATGTGAAGCTTCAAATGTTCCTTTACTTATGTATACATTCATTCATTTATATTTGTCCTCCTAGAATGTAAATTCCAACCAAGTCAAGCACTTGCCTATTTCTTCACCTCCATATTCTTATTGCCTTCTGAAGTAGAACTCAAAACATGGTAGATACTCAATAACAATTAAATAACATATGTATTTAGCTCCTTCTAAGTATCCTGTAGTGATCTAAGTACATACTTTTACCTATAATGTTCTGAATTTCTGGTTTATTCATCTTCCTCTACTAGAAAGTCAGTTATTGAGAGAAGAAACTGGCACCTGGGAAGGTGATTGATAAGTGATTTTTGAGTAAATGAATAATAAAGGATCTACAGAACTGTACATCTACTCTCCAGATACATATTCTATGCCTAAGGATATCTCATCAACATACAGCGACAGTAATGGGTAAATTCTATAATACAGATCAATGAAAAGGGATTATGCAAATATAGAGGAAGACCTCCTTAGCCTTACCTGAGCTTGTCAACAGAGAACATGTCACATGACTTCTGTTAAGCAAAATAAAACTTTTTTTTTAAAAACCCTTTGCTCACTGAATGACCAAGAGGACTATGAAAGCAAAGACAGACAAATTTCACTACATATAGCTGTACTCACCCTCAGCCACATCATCATCCACAGTTAACTTAAGGCTTTTTCCTCTCCGCACCACCCGAACGGTGTGCCATTCATTGTCATTGAGCTTCTGCCCCGCATACAGGGTCTCAGGTCCTTTGCCTAAGGACGATGGTAAGTGTTAAAGTTAGAATCAATTCTGAAAGTAGTAGTTATGGCATCAGAACTGTCAAAGCCACACTGGTGCACATGACCCAGTAGCATTCAAGGAATCATGCCCACCCATAGCCCATCTTAGTTTCACTGATCCAAGAGAATGCTCCACTATTGCCCCAAATGCAAAAGTCTCAATTCATATGGACATTGACAAAACAATGAAAGATATAAGTGTCCTCCTTTGTCTACAGATATAAAGTTCTAAAATGCCAATGGTAAGCAAACATTTATAAGAAATGCAGTCAGCTGTCATTTTGTTTCTCAAAGTCTTAGATTTCAGATGAATTTCTTAAAGACACAGGAAACCCATCATGTATTTTTTTTTAGAACTATTTGGTCACTTAGGCATAATACACCAGTCTGGCTTTTAGAAAGTATTCATCAATTGGATGAGAAAAGAGTTCTGTAATATATATACTCTTAACTTGATTTTGCCATTAACCCACGGTCCTACCAGAATTCAGCAACCATAGAAATCACTACAGTAATCACCACAATAATAATGTTGAGGTCTAAACCCCATGACAAATAATGCTCCTGAAGGGAATGTGAAGTATTCCAGATTTATCTCATTGCTCATCATCCTCCAAAAAGATATAAAAATCTAAGAAATGAAATAATGTAAAATTCCAAAATAGAACCCTTCTAGGTCAAAAAAATATTCAGTAGAAAGTGCCACCAAATAAAGGAATAAACCAAGTTGTCTCTAAAGATCCATGATCAAGATGTTCAAGAGGATGTTCAAGTGCACCCTAAGGAGAATCCGGCTCAACAAGGAATTACAATATTTAGGGACAAAAGCTGTCAAGATGAACACTGAAGCATGAAAAGAATTTGGTTAGTAATGGCAGGGTGGTAGAAATGTCATGTTTTGCTCACCATTGAACTGAGATGTAAATTTAAAAGACAAAGAAGATTGCATAGAACCAGAGAACTTAGACCAAGTTTGATCTTTCTTTGTGGGTAGCTGAGCCCATGCAGAAAGATGCCATGTAAGTCTTCCTGGATTAGTCAATCACTATGTAGAAAGCCCTATCTTTGGAAATAGCTGGGGGGAAAAAAGACGCAATACATAACTGGCCAATATGTCTTTATGGGTATTATGCATTTGAAATATGTCAGAATACACTTGGATCCAACATATAGGAGGATCACAGGCCTAGGTGCACAGTAGGTGCTTTAATGAGCACTTATTGAGCAACTGATGTCTACATAGGTATTTATTTCTTTGGAAACCATCAACTAAGGTCAATACATTTTTATCTAAGAAATTTTGAAAGCGTATTATATAGCTTTCACTTTCACCCCTTTCTCTACTCCAAGATGTATTATATACTCCTTAGGGAAGGAAATTTAAAAAGTAGTATCACTTGGGTAAATATCTTTTAAACTAGGTACTTTTAAACTGTACCCTTTGAGTTATTAGTGTTGCTATTGAATGCTGGTTATATGAGTAATGATAGCAGTTGAAGTTTGGGGGGATTTTCTTCTTAAAAATAAAGATTTTCAAAGTAAAAAGGTCTCTTTTGATTACAATGTATACAATAAATAATTTGCATCACTTTTTTTTTCAAAATGTACCTATACCCCAAGTACAAGGCAAATTCACAAGAATTCTAAGGATTCAATGAACTGTAAAGTGGACCAAATGTATGTACCCAAAATTGGGTATGATGCCAGGAGATCAATGAATCTTGGGGGGGGGGGGGTTGGAATTCTATAATAAATCATTTTATGTTCAATCTTAGCTTTTCTTTGTGAGTATTCCTGTCTTAATATTATATAAAGCACATGCATTATAATGGGATTTTTCCTATATGTCACTTCATTAGGTAGCACTGTTTATTATTTCATTAAATTCAGATCTAAGATTGATGTAACAGTCACTTTTACAATAGCAAACTGTGCAGGCACTGAGAGAAAATGGGCTACATCATGTGGGTGCTTTAAAGCAAGAACAGATGTTCTCAGAAGAAACAAATCTGCCTTTGTTTTTTTGTGTGTGTGTCTTTATCCTCTTTATTCTACATGCAAATGCTTCAATAAGAAAGAAGAAAGTAAAGAAAGACGTAGAAAATACTGGCTATGGAGGCAGAACTGTTACAAAGGCAGACTATTTAAACATCTATAGGTGGCATCCGTTCTTTAAGCAATTCTTGCACATCACTTCATTTTTATGATTGGGAACAAAATAAGAGGGAGAAATACTAACACAAACACAGTCACAGTTTAGCAAAATTGCCACATTAGTGTCATATTAGCCACAGAGATGTAAAACAAGCTTTGCGATTAGCCCAGTGTGTTTAAAATGCTGCTGACATTTTGCAGGTACTTTGAATTTTCTTTTGTCCTTGAAATATCCATTCTAGTCAAGTTCAAACAAAAATATTTAACTGTCCATTTGACTCTAAAACTTTAGGATGTGATGGTCTATAACCAAACATGTAAAAAAAAAAACCCTAAAACCTCTCATGCTCTCACCCCAATAATTCTTGTTACTCTGACAGTAGGAAAAAAATCCATACCCATCTCATTAAAATGGCAGGGAAATGAGTATTATTCAATATTCATTTTCAAGCAATAAATATAGAAATCGTAGTGAGCTTCTGAAAAAAAATCTCATCTTCCAAAAGTGGAGAGTCAATGGCATTTATCTTTAATCAAGTCAAAAGGTCAATGCATCCTACCAGAGAGAAAGTGATGTTTAAACTCAGCTGGAAATGTAGGCAAATAGAGGGGAAGAGCAAATCCAATCTGTAGCCTAAGCATAAAACGGGCCTGGTAAGTGATAGAAGATGCAGACACAAGTCGAAAGTTGAAACATACAAACTGTTAGGTTTTCAAAGAAGGAGGCTTTTGTCTAGGGAAGACTTCTCTGGAAGATTCAAGCACAAAGCCGGTGAAGAAGCATCAGGAAAACGGTGTATAAAGTTCTTCCCTTTACAAAAAGGATGGTCCAGATAAGGAGAAGAAACTTTCTTTTTTAAATTGGATTTTTAAAAGGAACTGATGGGAATTTAGTTTTTTAAACATTAAAAAAAATACTCAAAGCCACTACTTTTCCTGTATTGTCCTTTTTCTTTTTTTGTAGCCAGGAGAAAGGTGATCTGTGATTAGACACATATTGGATGTGAGTATTAGATGCATGTTTCCTTCTTTTATAGTTTAAATAGTAAATATTGATCACAAAGGGAAAAAATTTTGATTCCCATTAGGTTGCTTAGTTCATCCCTGTTTGCTCTAAATACAGAAAACTAATAATTTATCTGACACCTTATAGTTGAATTTCTCAAGTAATGACCCCTGTGACTGGAGTAAAGAAGCAAAATTACAGTTGAAGATTTCTGAGATACAGAGGTCTATAGAAGTGTTCAATTGTTTATTATCATAGGAAAAAGAGCCTTAATGAATCCTTGGGCAATACCACCCAAATTCTCACTCTTGACGTAGTCTCACTGCAAACTCACTTAGCATCATCTCTTTTAATTAAGACATGTTTCACCAAAGATGGTATAATTCTCTAATGGACGGGGATAGAGAATGAGGCGTCACAGATGAAAAACACAAATAGAGAATTTTCTTAACCTAGCTACAGTAACCCTGTGGAAGACCTATTTCTTTAAGAAGCCAGAACTAATACTAAAATAAAAGTGAAAAATGAGGAGAAAAGCATTCTTTGAGAGACAAATCATTGCTGATTGCTTGGAGGAAGATGACTTAGATAGATATTAGTAGATTGTTCCCTCTGGGGAGGGGAACAGGGAAAGGGAGTGTGTGGGAAAAATCTGTATTTGGGTATTACTACAGGCACACACCTTCACAAGGTGGGCTCTGGATTTTAACTATTTTGAGCCTATTTAGTTGTTTTCTTTTTATTTCTTGTTGTTGCTTTTTAGTAGACTGTTCATATTACATGAATTTATTATTCCCCCCAGGAGCAACATGACCAGTACAAATACAAGACACCCCGATATACATTACTTTGTCAATAAATTTCTAAAACCTGCCCAAACCAGGTGGTTTTGCTCATACACAGGGAGGAGAAATTCCTTCCATCTGCCACAAAGGACTATCTCCAAAAGTGGGTAGGTAAGAGTGGAAACTTACTTTGCTTGGGGTAAAGGGGCAGGGATGAAGAGGGCAATATCTGTACGATAATCACTTTGCATTACCTGAATATCTTTCTACTTGTCCAAGAAAGAGAAAGAAACAACAACTTGATTTCTCTTGGAACCATGTTTCACATGAGTCAAAACTACTACAGTGCATAACAAAATACGAAATTCAGTCCCTCAGAAAGGTGTAGCAAAAGGCACGTGATTATACATTTCAATGGTATGATAAACACTCGAAATGACTGACTGTGTTAAGTTTAAGAACACCAAATATATTTTAAAAGAGAAAACTTACCTTCATTTCCACCAGCACCCTAGGTTGGGTCAGCTGAGCTATGGCAAACAGTTTACTAAGCCTACAGCACCATATACTTTATCAGTCTTCCTCCCCCGAAAAAGAGAGAGAGAGAGGTCAGGCGAGTAAAGGCAAAGGCAAGGAGGGGAGGGTGGCAGAGACATAGGAAGGAAGCATCTTATTTTCTGTCCAAAGCAATTTCAGGTTCTGGTTGTTTTCTTCAGGTTGACAACCCAATAGAGAATAAGAGGTGTTTTGTTTTTATAAACTCATTTTTTTTTACCCTGAAAGCATTCATTACCTTTGAAAGAAATTTTAAATCATTTACTTATAGAGACAATTGGGTGAAAAACCTCAAACAGATTCCTCCATTCTCACTAGAGTCCTGGAGTCTCAGAAAGGGCTTCTAATAACGGATATGAACATGGGAGGCTTTCTGGAAAACCTTCTGTTAAGACAACTAACAGTGAGGTATGTGAGAAAGACAAGTGACCTACTTATTCACCCCGAGCACATGTACCCTCCTGGAGGGTACTTGAGACCCTGTTTCTAGTTAAAATCCACTAGAAACACCACCAGTAATTACTGAACCTGAAAGTAAATGGACCAATGAGCCTGCCACATACAACATATTCAACTATCGGCTGACATCCCCTTTCCCTTGGCTCATCCTCTACTCTGCTAATAGCGTACTGTTGCTAACCTCTGACAGTGTATCACAGTGTACCAATTCATACATTCAGCTAATGGTACCTGAGCATCAACATGGGATCAGGCACCAGTCCAGTGCCGAGATTTCAGAGAAAATAAGACAGATAAGGTCTCTTCTTTTACACAGCTTACAGCCTAGTCTGAAGTGAGGGAGGATAAAGGACAATATCCAAACATACGGTAATCGTCAGATGTGGTTGAGTTCTATGATGAAAATGAAACAGGAGGATATGATGAAAAGTAATTTGGGTGGAGAGTGGGAATAGAGGGTGGGCTACTTTATAGCAAGTCTCAGAAAGGCGTCTCTGAGGTGACTTCTCCACTCTTGCCCTGAGTACCCGGTTGGATGGAGAGCTCTTAACTGAGGAGGTCAAAGCAAGCTTCTCTCCGGAGGTGCATCTGAGGCAAATATCCGAGGCAATGGGAACAGCAAGAGCAGAAGCCCAGAATAACCTTGGCATATTAGAGGAACAACAACAACAAACCCCACGGTGGCTGGAGCTTGTGCCCAAAGGAGAGCGTGTGGTGGGAAAGAAGGTGAAGAAGTAAGCAGAGGCCAGATCACAAGAGGACACAAGGACATGGTACAGAGCATGAATTCTGTTCTACATGTATCTGGGAGTCACTGGGAGGTGAGGGGTAAGGGGATCCTATGATTTAAAAATCTTTCTGGTTGCTATGGGTGCACTGGACCCAAAAAGGCCAATAGCAGAAACAAGGGATCTCAGGGAGGCTGTTAAAGGCAGGAAATGAAGGTGACTTGGACTAAGGAGGTAGGAGTAGAAATTGAGGTGGTGAAGTTTGGGGTGCATTTTGGAGGTGGAGTCAACAGGATTTGAGATCACTTTTGAAGGTGGACTGGGAGCACAAGAGGAAAAGAGAGGAATCAATCTGAGAACCTGGGTGGTAGACACACCCTCAGATGAGAAGGCAAAGATTCCAGAAAATGTAAGACATGACTGATCTTACTAGTCAAGACAGCTTGCTTCCGTTACTTGCACTTTTCCTACGAAGCATCAGTCATACTCAGCACCATCCCCTGGACATTTCCTACTGCTCAAAAGTGTGGCTCCAAGTTCACTGCCTGCATGATTTTCTTAGTATGGTGTTAATCTGCACCTTGGGCCACCACTGCCTACTGATGACTCAGGGTTACAGGATTCCTGCTGTCTTTCTTTCCCTTCCTCCCTCTTTCCTTCCTTCCTTGCCTCTCTCCCCTTCTTTCTTTTTTCTTGCATAGTTTCAGTTATGTGCTCTGGCCCATGCCTAAGGACTGCAACAAGGAGTGTGCCTAACATTACAAAGCAAACCCTGGCAGCCTATTCAGTAGGATCTCTAAATTGTGATCACAGTGTAAAATGAACCCACTCATCTCGGCTCGGAGAATGGCATCTCAATCTTGAAATGCAGTGAATCCAGGGCTGATATCTCTCTAAAGGAACAAATGACTCCACAAAAGACGAGAAAGAATCCTGCCCCCAATTTACTGCCAAATCTCTACCTTAAGTCATAAATTTACAGCATTGCTTAGGAGAGGAGAGGTGAGGTGAGCACAGTCTCAAGATTTCTTGTGATAATCTCTCCCCATGAAGCCACTTTTCAAGAGATGAGGGCAATTTGCTCAGGGACAGGCAGAAAGATGCTTTTGTAGGTATTGATTCTATTCTTGTTTAAAAAAAAAACTTTCTAAACAATACTTGTATTTTCCCCACCACTGTCATGATATAATTAATACAAATTAGGCTTCTTTTCATGATTTAAAACATTGTTGTACCTTAGGGCCTTTTCTATATGATCTTATTATTTAGCACTAAAGACACAGATTTTGAAAATGATGTGGACTGAGCGAAAGAGATCCGTACCAAGATATGCATTGCAGCCTATCCCCCTAATATCCTCCTAATAAATGTCAATTTAAGCCTTTTCCTTGTGAATTGACCCTTTGTAATAAAAAGCAGAATAAAAAATGTCCGATTATGAATTGAAAGGCATAGTTAATTAATCCCAATAATTAATGTTTTGCTGTCAATAGAAATTAAAGAAGGCATAATACATCTTCCACTGCTCCTCTTCCATAGACTTTCTCCACTTATCTACCTCCACCCACCCCTTTCCAGCTAGAAATGTGCACCTTTCCAGGAACTCAGCTACACTTGTACCCTGTAAATCATCACTATGTCCCTGGTATTACATATAATGTATGTATATATACATATACACATACATATATATATATGTATGTGTGTGTGTGTGTGTGTTTTCATTGCCTTCACTTCTGTGCCCTTTGAAGGAGAACATGCTACCTCTGAAATCTCCAACACCTAAGCAGAGTACCTTACACCAAGAAGATACTCAACATATTAGGGGGAAAAAAGCTAGTGGAAGAATAAATGTAATTGAATATATTCCACATCAAACTAGTAAGCAGGATGAGAAAGGGAGAAGAAATGGAAAAGGAGAAGAGAGTTGTAGACTATATTTCAGCAATAGAATAAACTTGACCAAATTGAGAAGGTATTCAATACAATAATAATATATATAAGTGAATTAATAAAATTGGATGAAAAAATAAAGGACAGTAAAATTATTGAAGGTGCTGGAAGAAAAAGAAGGGGAGTAGAAGACGTTCACACGCTGCTCTGTGGCAGCTGAGTGAATTAGGCGCTAATTCCTAATTCATCTTGGAGCTAAAAGATACCAGGCAGCAGATACAAATAAAGACACTACTTTTCATTTTAAATATATTTTTCCCAGCCAGAAAAAAAAACTACAGCTTTCTGAGAAACTAATATGAGAATGAAAGCAACATTGATAAAAAGATGCTAGTTGCTCTGCATTTACAATCTCATTTAGTTTCCCAGTATGAAGCTGATATGGTTTCCTCCAGCTTTGCAAGTAAAGAGGTAGCACAAAGGGCTACAACCTGCCAAGGTGACACAGCCCCCAGTTTCCCTGCAAAGTCTCTCTGCTGTAGCTGCATTTGTTCTCACAGCTTCATCACGTAAGTTATGCCCCTGGGCTGGCCCAGTCTAGAGATCTGAGGACGAACAAGGTGAGGCCAGGTAAAGGACATGCAAGAAGTGGCTGAACACAGTGAAATAGAAACAGAAAATCTAATCTTGGGGATGAATGAAAAGTGGGACCTGATTTCACTTTTTATTTTTTTATTTTTTTACTTGCAAGACTAGGGTCAAGCCCTAACCTACTAATAAAGCCAAAAGAAGTTAAAAGTTTATATTAGAGATATAAGTAGAGGATAAATAGGTCATGTTGTGTGCCCCTGCAGCAGGCACTTGTGGTACCCTGCATCATGTCTCTTGGGCCAAGCTCAGACTTTAGCCATGACAGCAGGACAGCTGTAAGCTCACACACAGCCTGACAGTCCCGACCTCAAGAAGAGCCAACTCTTGGGCCTTCTCTAAAGTCAGAGGTGTCTTCATTGCCTGCATGCAAGAGACACTAAGAAGTGGGGGAAAGGAGATGGATGCTATCAAACAATGGGAGGGGAAAAGCTAATGGATTAGTTCACCCGAATCTCCTGTCGTTTGAGTGGATAATTCTTGGAGGCATTCATTACAACACTCTCCATCTCTTCCATATCCACTTGACCCACAGCAAAAAACTTGACTATGGATACCCACACTGGTGTTTCCTTTTTTACTGCTCATCCTCTCTACCCCTTCACTCCCAGTTTTGGGGATCTCTCCCAAATAAACCACCTGACCCAAGTCCTTATCTCAGGCTCTACTTCCAAGGAACTCAGACTAAGACAACACACAGTGCTTGATCATTTCCTCCCTAGTAACTCAAATGTTACAACAACCCTGTGGAGTAGGAAATAGCAATGTTTGTGATGAGATGCAAAAACGTTAAGTGACTTTCCCAAGGTCACAGGGTATGAAATCATGAAATTAAATCAAGAATCTAGGCTTCACAGATGGAACTCCACAGACAGAGTTCTCCCCCATTAACCTCTAGCTGCCTACAGTCTAGAAGTACAAAGAGAACAGAAGACAGTGGTCTGCTATCACCATTAAAGGCAGATGTAGGGACTGTGGTTTCAAATTACCAAATAGTGACCAAACTCTTGAGGTTGTGAGGAAATGCATAGCTCTCTGAGGGCAATCACCAGGATCTCCACAATGAGGACCTATGGTCCCATAAGGACCATGGAGGGCTTGTGAGAAGGTAAGAACACCATTACTCTTAATTAGCTTAGCTTTATTCAAGACAGAAGCTAAGAGATATGGTCTCCATACCCAAAGTCCCTTCAGGCTCTATGTTTCTAAATAATTACCATATCTCAGAAGAGGGACTTTATTTTAGATATAAAGATACAGTCACTAGGTTTTATAAGTATCCCGAGACAAAGAGCTTTGTGAAACAGCATTTCCATATCAACCCCTATGTGTGCAGGACCTCCTTCCCACACCAGAAAGTACTAACCCTGAGATAAGAATGTAAAAGGAGTGATATTTCCAGCCTGTCTCCTTCCGATGATAATTACAGGGTCTACTGGCTTATGAGATTGATGGCATTAGCTGATCTCCCACTGTGAACAGAGCCAGTTGAAATGCAGGATGGTCCTATCACCTGAGTGCACCCTCTTATCCTCTTAACATCTGGTTTGTGCAACTGGAGGATCCAGGAGGCTAGATTAGCAGAACTACCACTCTATTCTGGCCCTAGTTCACTAAGATGATGATCCTTCCCCACCCCTTAAAATAATATGTATGTAGGTTTCAAAATATGAGAAATTATAGCTCTCCATCTCACTAGAAATATCATCTCTTTATGACACCCACTAAAATAAAACTTGCAAGACAAGCACATAGAGGAAAAAATTAAAACCAGAGCATTAATAAAAATAGATCAAGGGTATTTTGATTCAAATTATTTGTCTCCCTCTAAGTAAGACTTAAATACAAACGGTTCTTCATGCAGCAAGTGTGGCCTTGGGCAAGCATGCAAAGTGGCTAGCTTGGCAAATGTGGCTAATCTCTATAGGCTGTCTTTATAACTTTGTGCAGCGATTTGCATACAGCATGGAAGTGAACTTCAGACTGCTGACTGCTTTATCCATGCACCTTGAATTCCTGATAAAGCTGGGGCATCAAGCAGAAGGTAATTGTTCCTACCGATCAGGGTGAAATCACCACCCCACTTCCAAGCTGTATAAAGGAAGAGGAGTTTCTAATTGAAATGGCCAGAACCTACTATAAAGGCATTGTGGAAGTTTCTGAGGGTGCAAAGATGAAAAAGACACACTAACTATAACCAAGGAGCTCATAGTCTTCTGAAAGTGTTACACAAGTAAAAACAAATTGTGTGGGAGAAAGGGGTCCACAAGTGTGCACTGGGTACCCTACCAGTGGGTTATCTGGTCTATCAGGAGGTCTGAGTCATTAACTATCCTTCTGCTTCATATTTTCATGCAGGACTACAAAGGTCCTATAAGTCAGGGACCAACATCTTCATGTCTGTGTCCTTCACAACTTCACATAGCACTGTCCTTGGCATGCAAAGTAAATTCTCAATGGTAAAGAGTAAATGAATATATTTCTTATTCTTCTCATACTTGCATTAGACTCTGCTAATAACAGCAAGCATGTATATTTTACTTACCAAACAGCAGTCACTGGACACCATTCTGAGTGCTTTTCCTACATTAATTAATACTCACATCAATCCCATAAGGTTGTCACGTTTATATTATTTGTTGACAAAATATGCTCTCCCTTCCTATCAGTCCATTCCTAATAGGTCCATCCTTTCTGGAGAATTGTATTTCCTGTCCCATCATGCCAGGCACTATGTGTGACTTCCTCCATTGACAAAGACATGTAAGCAGAAGTGGGCTGGGCCACTTAGAAGGTTTAAGAGTGATTACATGGCTCTGCCACCTCTCTTTTCCCTTTGCCACAAGTCCAAGAGGTGACAGATTAGGGCTGTTCCTTGGCCAGGGTCCAGAAGAGGACATGAAGCAGAGCCACAGCAGAACCACAATGACCATTAATGTGAGTGGGAAATAAAACTCTGTTCTTTAAAGTAACTAACATTGCAGAGACACATTTGTTAATGGAGCATAACTGAACTGAGCTGACTGATACCTAGGTCCAATTAATATCCACACTTTACCCTTAAGAAAACCAAGGCAGGAGAAAGTTCCGCCAATTTTCAAGGTCACATATGTACTAGTTGCTGGGATTTCAATCTGGGAAGTCTGGTTCCACTTTGGCCTTAACTATTATACTACACAACTTCTATTGGCCAAGGGATGAACCAAGGATGGCTAAGAGATACAAAGATAAATCCTCACAGTGAAATATTCTACACATGCCCTACACACACACAAATATATACATCTATTAAACCAATTAACTAGCTCAATGCAATAAACATGGCTTTAATTTCCAGGTGGAAAGAAGACAAAGGCAAAGAAGAAAAAGGTGGCAAAATAAAATGGGAGAAGAGAGAAACATATAGAGAAAATGAGAGGGGAACAAAATAGATTAAGAAAATTCTCAATATTTGTCAAATCGCTCAGAGGCAAATCTCTCTCCTAGAAAAATAAAACTCAAGATCTTTATCTTTAAAATGCTGCCAGAACACAGAACAAATAAAATATTTGGAAGCATGTATTTTGAACAGTATTGGGTTTTTACACTTTAATAAAATGAACTCCTCTGTTTGTGAACTATATAGGATGACAAGCAGCACATCTCACCCAGGGGGATGCCACTTACATGCATGCAACAATCCTGTCATTTTAACTTTCAGACAGCTGCTTTTCATAGCAGCTAAGGAGCAGTCTAGGTCCATGGTTCTAATATTTTAAACTTGATAAGAAGATGGGGCACCTGGGTGGCTCAGTCGGTTAAACATCTGACTTCTGCTCAGGTCATGGTCTTACGGTTCATGAGTTCGAGTCCCACGTTTGGCTCTGTGCTGAGAGCTCAGAGCCTGGAGCCTGTTGTGGATTCTGTGTCTCTCTCTCTCTGTCCCTCCCCACTTATGTTCTCTCTCTCTCAAAAATAAATAAACATTACAAAAAATAAACTTGATAAGAAGCATCTGTGGATAATGCAAAGAATTCAGATTCCAGGACTCCGGACTTTTTATGTCTTTTGCCAACCTTTACTTCTTTCCTCAACTCTGTTCTGTATTTTGATTTTTTTCCAGGTTATGTCCTATGCTTCTCTTAACCTCCCCAACCCTCTCGCCTCCAACATCTATCTTAAGGTCATCCCCATCCAGTTCCTCAAGCCATGAAGTCCCTCCTGGACTCTCTCTTTTCTTTCACCTTCTGCACCCAAACCACAGCCAAGGTAGGCACTTCCATGTCCCAGGGGAGGCCTGAATCTGCTCACTCCATGAGATCCCACCTCTACTGTACTGGTTCTGGCCTTCCTCCACTCCCACTTCAGGTATTGCTAAAGGTGTGTTCTCACTCTCACAATCAATCAACCTTTCACAATGTGGTCAAAATTATTGTTCTACAACAGAAATTTCTTCATGCCCGTTCCTACTTAAAATCCCCCAAGGCCACTAAGTGTCTCATAACACAGGTAGTACTCCAACTGCCCCAGGATTGCATCTTGTTTTTTCATCAGTTTACCTGTATGCCTCTCTGAACCTAAGTCAAATAGTACCACATAGAAGCCCTTCCTACCAATTTCTTAAACTCATTACAACTCTTCTTCCCCATATGCATAGCAGAGAACAAGAACAGTAACTCCTAGGGGCACGTGGGTGGCTCAGCTGGTGAAGCATCTAACTCTTGATTTCAGCTCAGGTCATGATTCCAGAGTCGAGCCCAACATCAGGCTCCACGCTTAGCATGGAGCCTGCTTAAGATTCTCTCTCTCTCTCTCTCTCTCTCTCTCTCTCTCTCTCTCTCTCCTTCTGCCCCTCTCATCTACTCATACACACTCTCTCCCTCTCTAAAAATAAAATTTTTAAAAAGAATAAAAAAAGAATAGTAACTACTTCACAAGGCTTTGTGAGGATTAGTCAAGACAATACATGTAAAACATTTAGTAGTAACTAGTGCCCAGTGCATGCTAAGGGAACAGTGCATACTAAGGGGACGTTACCAATCACAGTGATGGTTTCCCATATCTTTCACCCTACCACCGATATAACTGTGAAACACACATTCAAGGCCTGAAGTAGAAGCCCATAGCAAAATAAATTGGAACAGTATCCTATCATGGGAGATATCCTTAAAATAACTCCATCACATGATGGAGCCAACTTAGAACATGATACCTCCAAGTAAAGTGATGGTTTTCAAAAAAGTTTCTTCCTCTCTCCCCCACCTCCTACTCTCCCTCTCTCCCCCTCTTCCCTTTCTTCTTTTTCCCTCCCTCTCTCTCTCCCTGTTATGGGTTGAGGAAGAAATGGAGAGAGAAAGGCCACCTATTGTGGACCATTTCCTACTTCCCACTTAACTCTCGTAAGTATAGTTATTTAATACTGTCTGAAGTGTGGGTTCCTCATCCTATTTTACGAGAAAAAGCCATGAGACTCAGAGGGTTTAAGCAACACAAATGAGGGTATTTAAGGTGAAAGTGACAGAAACAAGATTCAAGCCCGTATCTCTTTGACTCCAAAGCAGTGTTTTATCCATACACTTCAACTTTGTCGTGAGCCAAATATTTTTATTACTCAGTAAATCAGCATTTGAGATCAATACCAGTGGGTAACAAAATATCACTTATAGATCATTTAGAGCTATTTATGATTTTTAAATAAAATACCCTTATCAACAATTGTTTGGTAAAGAAATGGTTTTAAATACATCTTTTCAAGATATTAATTTTTGTTTCATTTTGTATATTACTAGGAATTCTTTCCCATTCTGATATATTTGGCAGATTTTTAGGTACCAACCACACTTGGAAAAAATTATGTCAAATGTATAATTCAGCAAACTTATTATTTCTTTTTGCCAAACCTTTCAAGTCTGGTATATGGGAAGCTCTGAATCACTCATCATAGCCCCCATGGATGGGGACAGAGGCCCATTGTGAAAACAGGAAGAGTTCAGAGTCAGAGACAAGGCTGCTGCAGATCATAAGAAGACTGGAAGAATCAGCAACAATTCTGTTGGAGGCTGGTGATAAGCTAGCTGGGGAGGGAAGAGGCAATGGTGTTCTGAGGAAGGGGATTAAGAAGGACTTGGGAGAGCTTATGTGATGGTTCCATGCTTGAAGCATGGAGCTTTGTGACCTATGTTATGTGGGGTGAGTCAAGAAGACAAACACATGCACTGTCTCCAGAGCTGTGTGCACTACATTGGCTCCTCACTGTACTGTCTACTCAGATGACCTTTTACCTCCAACCCAACATCAGTCCACTGTGGCTAAAAGACATGCTCACAATTCTTTCTATTCTCTGACCCAGGAGCAAGTTCTTTCAGATAGTCTAAGACTGTAAATGATGCTTCCCTTTCATACCCTTTTTTCTAATTGTGTGGATCTTTTAGAATGCAAAGCACATTTAGGGTCCTTGTCCATTTCAGAGAGTGATTAGACAGTTCCAGAGCTGGCATAGGTGTGCTAGGGTAAAAGGATGGAGGAGACTATTAGGGACGATGGGGCATGAAATAACTGCTATGCTTCATGTCAGGGCTTAATATTCAATTCTCACAATCCTGTGAAGTTAGTATTGTAATCCCATTTTATAGATCATAAGAGTAAGAAACAGAGATTTGAAACTACCCTGGCCAAGAGCAAGTAACTAGTAAGTAGATCCAAAGCCAGGACTATTAGAGGGCAAAGTGCTCATTCTTATACTAACCTGCCTTTTGGATGGATGAGGAATGTTAGTTGTGAATAAATCCAGACACTGTTGCTTCTGCAGGAGCAGAAGTGGAGATCTGGGAATAGCAATGAGGTGGAGGAACAGAGATGCTTCTTTGAACCGATATTCAGTCTGGGTAAGAATGGGGCAGCAAGAAAATCCTAAAGAGTGTCATGGAAAAGAATAAGAGAAGGTAAATCTATGTGGGCCTTAGATCATGCTGCTAGGGGAGGGGACACTTGTATATTGGGGTGTTTGATGATACAATGAGTTTACACTGACTGGGACCTGCCTGCATATGTAGGAACTCAAGTTCTCCCACTGGATTTCAGGTGGGTCACTCTCATCTCAATAACCTATTTCCCACTGACTTTGAGATGATGCTGGCTGGAAACTCCATGTGGCCAGAGACTGTACCTATCTTTTTCAGGTTCTAGTCCAAGGCCTAGATGTGATACTCAACATGTGTTTATATTAATGTATATAATAAATTCAGCTTACGGACATTGAAATTCAAATGGCTCTAACATGCTCTACGTGGAAATGAGGAGAAAATGTGGTTATGTGCTTATTACATCTAATTATACTGTTTGAAGCTAGATATGCTTCTACTGATTCATAATCCTAGCTGCCATTCATCAGTGTTGCGATTTGATTCAGCTCCCTTGGATCAACAGAAAGACAAGTTCCAATATACAGCTTGGCACATGGTAGGTGCCAACAGATTAGCACTACCTGTTGTTATTGCTTATTTACAAAAACATATTTAAGTGATTTTTAAATTAAGTAATAGGAATAAATGGTGCTTTAAAACAGTTCAAAGGAAAAACAGAGGGGAAAGAAAGTCCCACAAGGACTAAATTTTAAAATGACAAGGATAAAAATTCTTCTTACTCTAAGAACAAATATGCATCCAATGGTTGCACAATAACATTTGTTTGTTATTAAATATTCATTATCTCACTAACCCATCAGATACTGTTCCTTTGTAACATGCTATGCTTTGGCTAGCGGCTAGGGATAAAAGGAGAAATATATTAAGATCCCTGGATCAAGTTAGAGTCTACTGGAGGAGACAGTCATGTAGAAAATGAAATACGGTGCTTTAAGTGCTTGAACACTTGGGTGAACCTTTCTTACTATACCTTTGGGACACAGTGAGAGGGAGAAGGTATTTGTGTACATACATGTGTGTGTGTGTGTATGTGTGTGTTCCTTTTGGTCTAGGTTTGGAGTCCAGAAAGATAGTGGCATTCAAGTAAGACTTCTTAGAGAAAGAGGGGCTTATGCTCCTTAAAGTATGAACAGAAACTACTGCTCCAGGTAGACCAGATGGAAGAAGACTCTGTACCATGTGCAGAGTTGAGAGAGGCTAGCAAGTTCAGGGAATGGTGAGTAGTTTCATATGGTAGGCAGGTTTAGAGCATTTTTATAAGAGGGAGGAGGTGAGCCCAAAGAGGTAGCCAGGAGCAGATTTTGAGGCCTTTTGTTGCAATAACATACAAAATAAGATTTTGTATCTTATTTGTATTTTTTTTATCTTCTAGACCAAAAAGAGCTCTTGGAATATCTTAAATAGGTTGCCATGTGTGTTTGCTATATTATTTACATTATTCAATTTTGCTACAGGTAACAATAAAAACAAGCGGTTTGAATAAAACTCACAGGAAATGTTAAGTATAGAGAGCAAATAGGTAACCTCTGAGTCCTGTTAAACACAGAAAATAATCAGAGCATATATATTTTAAACAAAGATAAAAGGAATGGAACAAACACAGAAGTACTTGCCCAGAGAAAAGGAATAGATGTACCTAATAAACTTTAAATATTTATGAATCTGAGACCATATCTGATTGACAGCTGTCAACCCTAACTTGGTCAACTCATTAATGACACTCATTATGGATCCATTTTCGCCCCATTTTTTCTCTGCTTGAGACACACACGTAAAACTTATATCTGGCTGTCAAACTAACTGGTGATTTATAGCTGTGGCCAGATCTACCTGCTCTTGTGTTTCTCCAGTAGGTCACGTGTGTGATGGCCCCAGAGACCTCTCAGCTGCTTAGGACCTCTCAACTCTTACCCTCGTAGCCACCCCATCGGCAGAGAAGACTGATAGGGCAGAGAGAGAACGAGACATATGCACATCATGTAACAAGGATTCGATCAGAGTAGTTTTTCCATCCTACTTGCACACTAACTTAAGTGCAGTCATCTGCCTGATCTCTTTCCCCTTGCTTCTTGTTGTGTGCATTAATTTAATGGCCCATATAATTACATATCTCAATTTGGTCTATTGTCCCTTTCTGTTCCCTGACCTCTATAGCAGCCTGTGAGTGTACTTGGAATGTCAAAGTGATTTCCCACATGCCACAGGGAGTGATATGATCAGATTATTGTTTTAGAAAAATCATTCTGGCCCTTCAAATACAAAGCCTACAAGGCTAGGGAGTGAGGCTGGAGACAAAGAGACAAACTCCTGGATGTCTTTTGCAGACAAAGAAATGCAACTCATATTTCATAAAGGGTCAGATGGGAAATAGAAGTTCCAGGAACACACAGGAAGAAAAAATGCCCTAAAGAACTGAATTCTTTGTTGTTAAACCAAAATAAACTCAACCCCTAAAACTCCACAAGGCCCATGCAAAAATTGCATAGAGAAAAAAAATAAATAAAATCCTGATGTCACTGAGATAAAGGCTGAGAATTCTCCACCCCCACCCCCACCTAGGATTATCCATCTTTCCTGGTATACCAGTGGTGTCATGGGAGCTTGTGGAGATAACATTCTACCACAGTTAGAGCACAGTTTCATAATCTCTCATGCAGGCCAGCAGGATGCCCCAAAGAAACTAAAACCAGCACACTAAAACACCAGGTGAAGGAAACAGCTGAATGATAATGCAAATGCCTCACAATAAGTAGTAAGTCAGTGGGGCATGAGAAGGAACTCTAGATTTCAAGTTAGCCAGACTTGCCTTCAAATTCCTGTTCCAGTACATACTAGCTGTGTGACCCTGGACAAACACCTAAACATCTCCTAGCCTCAGTCTCTCCTAATTGTAAACTAATAAGAACAATTGCTTTCATCAAGGGGCTATGGTGAGAGATACACAATATAACATGGGGAATGTGTCTGGTACCAGCTCCCTTTCCACATTTAATTCCATGTAGACTGATAAATGAATAATTAACCATTCATGAAATAGCTACTCCAACAGCCCATCTTGATGTCAACAATAATTGCTTAACTAAATATAACTGTAATATTCTTATTTCTTCAGTGTCCAATTTACACAAATGTTAAAAACGTATTCCTTTAAGCATTCTAACACTGCTCGTACGTTGCTAAGGAAACTTCCCTAGAGATAAGCAAGGCTAGCATTGGGTCATTTGGGCTTTAAGCACTTGGGCTTTGGAGAAGTTCCAGCAAATTCTCCTCTCACTGTTCGACCACAGGCTTTAGGATGTCTTAAGAAGCTTACAGATTCCTGTAACAGTGAACTCAACTTTAAGGCCACTGTGTGAAGCCGGTGTCATTTACAAGGCCCTAAGAGATGGAGAATTTCTCACTGATATCTTCTATTCTAAAGTCTGTCATATTCTCATAAAACATTCATTCTCTAATTATTTTTTTGTAAATTATGGTTTTTCAACCTAACTAAAAACATCCTATTATTGTTAAATTTTCAAAAGGAGATGAATTTGGGAGGCTAAATTGTATGCGTGCAATCCACAAGGGTAATTTAATGAAACAAGGAAACTAAAATTTCTCTATTATTATAAAGAAATATTTTATGACAGAAGTCCCTGCAATGTCAAAGAGGGATACGATACTTAGGAAAAAAGCATATCTTATAGCCAAGGCATCACCTATAGCAAGGAAAGGGTAGACCAATACCATTAACATACTACCTAAGCGAGTACAGGTACTCCCAAACTATTTGTGAGATGAATCTTTAAAGATGAGATGGGGCACCTGGGTTGCTCAGTTGGTTAAGTGTCCAACTTTGGCTCATGTCATTATCTTGTGGTTCATGGGTTCAAGCCCCGCATCAGGCTCTGTGCTGACAGCTCACAGCCTAGATCCTGCTTTGGATTCTGTGTCTCCCTCTCTCTCCCTGCCCCTCCCCCACTCACGCTCTGTCCTCTCAAAAACAAAGAAATCAATCAATCAATCAAATAGAGATGAGAGCTCCAGAAATTTAGAAGGTGACTTGAAGATAATCAAGTCCAGTATGCCTTTGTCTTCAGTGAGTTTCAAAAGCACAAAAAAGTTAAGTGATGTGCCCCAATTCTTAGAACTAGTAACAGTGGGAGTGTAGGACTCTGAGAAACCACTCCAGTGACCTATCAAGACACAAGTAACTCTTCAGGCTAAGGATGAGAATATGAAACACCTGATGCTGAATGTTAAACACAATATTTTCTTTTAAATTGAGGCATAACGGGGGCGCCTGGGTGGCGCAGTCGGTTAAGCGTCCGACTTCAGCCAGGTCACGATCTCGCGGTCTGTGAGTTCAAGCCCCGCGTCAGGCTCTGGGCTGATGGCTCAGAGCCTGGAGCCTGTTTCCGATTCTGTGTCTCCCTCTTTCTGACCCTCCCCCGTTCATGCTCTGTCTCTCTCTGTCCCAAAAATAAATAAACGTTGAAAAATAAAACTTTAAAAATAAATAAATAAATAAATAAATAAATAAATTGAGGCATAACTGACATACAATAAAATTTTTAAGGTTAATGATTTGATAAGTTTTGACATATGAATAGGCCCATGATATCATCAACATCATAAAGATAAGGACCATATCTATCACCCCCAAAAGCTTCCTCATACCACTTTGTCACTCCTTCCTCATGCCCTTCCTAGGCAATCCATGATCTGCATTGTTACTATATATTAGTTTGCATTTTCTAGATTTATATAAATGGAAACATGTAACACATACTCTTTTTTTTTTCCTGCCTTTTTTACTGTGAGCATAGTTCATTCCTGTGTTCCAATAAGAGTTTATTTATGAGAAGAGATGGTGGGGAATATCTGACATGCAGATTGTAGAGACCACTGGTCGAGTTCTAGAGCCTATGTGCTTAAAAAGAAGAACAGTTTGGGGTGGATTAGATTAAGACCACAACAGACAGACTACAGAATTTATGAAAGAAGCAAATAAACAGTATTGAATTTAAAATACTCTAAAGCAGAGAGAAGCAAATGAAAGGTATGAAGAGATAGGTGACCAGCTGGATGACAGAGTTAGGGAGTAGAGGGGGGCAAAATTGAAGATTAATTCAAGATTTCCAGCCCCTTTGACTTGGTCTTGCCACTTATTTTAGATGAAACGAAACAAAACAAAACAAAACAAAAAAGGAGAGATGGGATTGAATGAAAGACTGATAAGCTGTATTTTGAACATCATGAGTTTGAGAGGTTCAGGGGATATACACGTCAGAATGACTAGTAGGCAACCGGGAATGTGGGCTGAGTATTCCAGAGCCAGATGGAGCAGATTAGGGCTGTATATATTCATACATGTATACCCACAGAACTTTGAGCCAAAAAAAACTGGGTTTTCATTGACTGTTGTCACCTATGAAGTGCCACAACTTCCCAGAGATATCATGGGTTGTATCTAATGATGTCATAGGAACCATGGTTAGTGATTTTCAAATTCTAAGCACAGCTCAGTGCCAGAAATTGGTAAATCACTGTTATCTCAACCACAGTGAATGACTTAACTTTCCCATGTTTGTGGGAGTTGTCTGCTTAGGCACAGAAGTTCATGGAACTGGGTCAGTATTTAAACCTATTGGCTCTGTCTTCTTAAGCAGCACCCTTGGATCTCCACTATCAGAAAGACCAGCTATGTGTCGATGGGCCCAGAAGAAAGACATCTGAAGAAAAGTTGGAGGTCCTTTGGTTTATGAATCAGGCAATAGGTTTCATCTCTAGAAAAAGCACTGTGGATGGGTCAATGGGAAACTTTAAAATGCTTCAGAGCATCATGTATGCAAGCCCACTTTCTAGGTTCTCCGCATCATGTGTGTAAGGCCACTGTCTAGGTTCTCCTCATACATGTCCCCTTCCTGGTCATGTCTAGGCATCTACCTGAGCTAGAAACAGACTGCAGAGTCATGATAACTTTAGCAAAGGTCTCTATTCCAGAACTAGCACTTCAGTGTTTTGTTTTGTTTTGTTTCTTGTTCTCTGGTGCCCTCCTGTGTTCTCTTCTTAGATAACACTTGATTTACAAGACCCAACCGAAATAAGCTCAACTAACAGTGAGTCTTCCTTTGAGATCACAGAACAACCATACTACCTTATACCACAGGCTTCAGTATGTTTCAACAAATATGCTTCCATATCAACAGTGTTTTAGAACAGCTGAAGACAACCCCTATGTTTAGCTACTGTCTGCCATAAAGTAGATACTTGAAACATATTTATCACAGGACTAAAGGTCCATTAGCCAGAGTTAAACAAGGAAGTCTGTTGAGCCTTTTTGGCATATTGTATTACAGAAAATTTATAGGGAATTGCCAAAGTGCTTTATTGTCAAGGATTGTATTTATACCTTCTTTATAAACTATAACTGTAAAGGAAGAGTTGACTATTCTTTTGGGCATTCCTTCATTCAAGTATGTATAGACCTTAAACCATAAGCCACATGTTGTCTTAAGTGCCAAGAAATCAAAAAGGAAGACACAGTTGGTGGAGACAGAGAGGTAAGCCCACCACTTGAGAACAAAGGTAACCCTGCTGTAATAGAGATGTGCATTAAGCATCGATGAATCACATGGGAAAAGCCAACAATTCAAATTCTAAATATTTTACATCCCATGTTGGAAACATTGGCACTGCTTGTAGGCTAACTTTCCTGCCCCACACTTAGGTTTTGAGTCACAGATCTTAAGTTGGTATCTCATATTTTACACTTCAGCAACTCCAAGGATTTTTACTAGCGCATGTAAGAACCTGGGATTTCTAACCGATACAGTGAACTCCTCCAGATATTGGTTTCTATCTCATTTAACAATAAGAAAATATAGGGCTGGAAGGAATACGTAAAGAAAAATTCTTCCATTCTCCTAATTACTGGAAAGATATAGCTCAAGGTTAAGAATTAATAGATATGTTCAACGCCTATCTCAGTCATGCCTCAGTTCCTAAGACCAAACACCACTTCCCAGCCACATTTCACAAGCATGTTACCTCCTTTTTCCTAATTTAAGACTCCTGTCCGCCTCCCAGCTGCCTTACATCTGTATTACCAGAGCATTTGGTTTTGCAGAAGTTTGTTATGAAGTGATCTCAGAATCTTTTATCCCTTGTAATCAGACTCTGATTCCATACCTACTACTTCAGTAATGCCATTACTCTGCCTTATCCTGTGAGACTCTTACAGATCAAACACAAAAATCAGACCACTTTTCAACAAGGCTTAAGGCTAAAATTTAAGGCACTCAAGTGCCAACTTTGTTAGGCTGAAGGCTTGCTTTTCCTCATTTTTGTTCTCTAGCACCTGACTCGGAAACATAGTTCCAAGGCATCGCTGAATTCCACCTGAACCATATGCTGATTGCAAATTCCTCCACGAACCGGCACCACAGAGCCCGACTTGCCCCATTTCTCCCTCATTTCCAAGCTCACACTCTTCCTTGTAGCCCAATGGCTTCCTTGGATCCCAAAGTTCTTCTGCTTCTAAGAACTTGTGAACTTCAGTGTTCTTGAGACAATCTCCCATCACCTAACTGCCACGTTACATTCCTCTACTCCATGGAACTAGAACTCAACCAGCTCCTTTGCCATATTTCCACCAGACAAGCTGGTCTACAGTGGAGAGAACAGTTTTCTCAGTTGAGCCCTGAACATGAGGTATAATGCCACTTGTGCCCCTTTAGGTAAGGTACTTAATCCTAAACATCTGATTCTCAGTGTCCTCATCTGTAAAATGGGAGCATTAATATCGACAGCACAGAAGCCCTCAGTAAGTGTCCAATAAGTGCTGGCTTCTTGTCTACCTCATTAACCCCACCTATTTTCTTAACTAATGTCACACAGTTCTATGATTATTGCATGTAAATTAATTATATTATTTTTTAAAAATTTTCTTATCTCTTATTTGATCTTCTAAGAGCAGAGGCCATTACTACTTTCAGCTACGATGCTAATTAATATTTTAAATAAGCAGATGCTACTGATTCTTTACAATGCTACTCCCACTGACCAGCCGACTCCCAAATCCTGCTGTACAACCCCAATCTCCTGACTTTTTAAAATATAAACCTTGGGGCACCTGGGTGGCTCAGTCAGTTGAGCTTCTGGCTCTTGATTTTGGCTCAGATCATGATCCCAGGGTCATGGGATTAAGCCCCATTTCAAGCTTCACACTAAGCATGGAGATTGCATGAAACTCTTTCCGTCTCCCTCTATCCCTCTCCCCTGCTCACTCTCTCTCATTATTAAAAACTCTCATTATTTCTTTTTTTTTTTCCTAGAATGGTTTTATGTCTTTAACTTATTTTGAAAGAGAGACAGAGTGTGAATGGGGGGAGTGGCAAAGAGACAGGGAGACACAGAATCTGAAGCAGGCTCCAGGCTCTGAGCTGTCAGCACAGAGCCTGCCTGACATGGGGCTTGAAATCACGGACTGTGAGATCATGACCTGAGCCGAAGTCGGACACTCAACCGACTGAGCCACCCAGGCGCCCCTTAACTCTCATTATTTCTATACCCAAGTTATCTGATAAATCACAAGGTTGATTAATTCTGCCTTACAGTGGAGATCAACTAAAGGAAAAAAAAAAAAAAGACAAGTTAAAGTTGTGAATCAATGAGAGAACAAAAGGTATAACTCTGTGTACATTATTCCAGATCACAATTCCTTCAATTTATGCTCTTGATTGTGCTTAGGAAAACAAAATGTTACTCTTATTATTATTTTAAATAGCATATCACCCACATGCCTCATCTCTTTTTCTCTTTCCATTCAAACTATAGATGTATGAATTACCCCAGTTTCATATTATTTCCTGTGCAATGAACCAAAGGAAATGCTAAGTGCCACACACCCAGAAATTCTAAGACCATATACTGAGAGAAATGCTAGGCTTTCTTGTGGTCAGAGTGGGCTACACCTAGAGTACATGGTACCTTTCTACCTCTCACCACTACAGGATGAAAAGGGTCCTGAAGAAATAAAACCAGTTCAAATGCTGGCTCCTCACCTGGCACAGGTATGCCTTAGTTAACTTTCATGTGCTTTTGTGAGCTTCAGTGTCCTCATTTTCAAAGCTAACTCCAGGGAAGACTAAAGCATATGAAACATCCCTTCCTTCTTCCCTGACTTACCCTAAAAGAACTCATGGCCCGTCTTGGTATCGCCATAGTACTTTGTGCTATAATTTACCTGTTTACAGGTCTGTCTCCCCAACCAGACTTGAAGCCAAGGACCAAGTAATACTGCTTTAATTACTGAGCATCAAACAGAATGCCTAGCATACAACAGGCATTCAACAAATGCTTGTTAGAATACTCCTTCTTAACATACCATATTACACTTCAGCAGAGGACACTGATGACTGAATTTTTCAAATTTTAGCAGAGCTCTAGAAAACCATTTGTTTATCATCTTAATGTGCCAGGAACATCAATTTCAATGTCAATCCACTGCACTTATATCTCACGATGTTCTCACTCAGTGCCCACATCATACAACTCAATAAAGCAAGGGAAGTCTCGCTTTCATACCACTAGCTTAGCCTTTTCTCAAAGTCTATGTGTGTCCTCCACTGACAAAGGTCTGTAACTTTTAGGTCAGCAGAAACTTAAAGAGCTTTAAGCTCCAAGAGTTTACACAGGTGTGAGAAAGCTGGCAGAATTTTTAAAGAATATATTTGTCCATGGCTATCCATGCCCTCTACTTAGAGATGATTTGAAGTAGACCAACATTCCTACTAACAACAACAAAAATTAATGTTTATTGCAAAGTTACAGTGTGGCAGACATTATGCTAAGTATTTGAACCATATTATTTCACTTAAGCTTCACAAAACATCATACAACTCTTATCATTACACCTTTTCTCCAGTTGAGGAGATGGAAATGACAAGATGTCTAATCATTTCCTTATTTTAAAAACCATTAGTAACAGAGCTAAAATCTGCCGCAAGGCAGTTCGATTCCAGAATCTGTGCCTGTCTCTGCCGGGGGTCCCTCCTAAAAGCAGACCCTGAGATGAGGATCTGGGTGCATGTAGTTTCTTTGGGAGGGGGTCCCCAGGAAGCAAGGTGAGGAAGGAGTGCAGTGAGACAGGGAAAGGAGAATATCCAGCTAATGGCCAGGCTACTGTTCCAATAATAATGGGATGTGATCTCACCAGAAAGCCTCTTGAGACAGAGTATGTGGAATGCACCTTAGAATCAGTTCTGAAGGACAAGGAGGTCAGGGTATTTTTCTACAAAACCCAGCCCTTATTTACCAACCGATTTGGTCCAACTTTCTGACATTTGGTCTGTCTGGAGCATGGCTATACAAACTCCCATAGAGACAGAACACTTCAGGTACCGGCAGTCATCAGCCTACAAACTGTCCAAAAGTGACTTAAGAGAGGTTAAGAGAACACAGGTGGGCAAAGTACCAATAGCATTAGCTGCAGCTTCACCACTACACTGCCCTATGGAGGGGAAAACACACAAAGATGAGCCAGGCAAACTTTACCCATGCTTAAGTTTGCATACAAGTCAGTATTTTCTCTACAGAATAGTCAGGATGGAGGACAGAACCAGAAAACTGGCATAGAGGATTCAGGCATCCCTCAAGCTCTGCTACCGTGGCTCTCCCTGAAGACAGATAATGTAAGGAAGGCTTCTGTTTACAGAATGATGTGGTTACTCAGTGCCAGACACATCCACACCATATTCAATATTCATATTCATATTCACTCTCCTGAACTTTACAGAATACCTACTGTCAATATATTATTTCATTTAGTCACAAATATTGACTTGTAAATACAAAAATGCATCCAAAGCCAAAGAGAAATGCTTATGGATTCACCCAGGCTTTTGCTTAAACGGTGGTGATAATGAAACATCGCATGAGGTACAATAAATACCCCCATGCTTACGGCCTCTGCTGGGATCTCAAATCAATCCCACTGCTAGAATAAATGAGTCCACAGAAGAATCTGGGGTGCTGCTAAATAAATCATCTCACTGGAGCAAATGCATTTGGAGACAACCTCTCCAGTACCTTCATGCTGTGCCATGTTTAGCTAACACTAGGGAATCACATGGAAGACAAGTCTGTTTATTTCTCATTATACATGGAAGAGATGCAAAGAGGAGAGAAGGTCCACCAAACAAATGTTTGAGACAATAGTCTCCCTACAATATGTATTCCTTTCCACAGATACTGACCTTTCAGCAAATGGCAAAGTCATGCCTCAGAAATAGACAGAAGCTGTCCTCCTGGAATCCAGAGAAAGGGGTGTTCAAAATTCACAACCATTTATATAAAATCTAATATCTAAGTTCCTAACATCAGGAGCAACACTATCCATTTTAGAAAACAAATTATACCTTGAAGAACCCCTGTATGTAGAAATCCGGTCAGGTGTGTTAATTGGAAAATATTTCCAGACACTTCACTTGACCATTGAAAGAGAAGTAAGAGGCTCCTGAGTCAGCTCCCCTCTTGGCTGTTCCTCCACAGAGGGTCAAGGGCACAAAAAGCAGCCCAGTCACTGAAAGGAACCCGTCTCCTCTCCTGATATGCCCACTGCTTTCATCTCCCTCTCCCCACCCATTTCTGCATCTTTCTTTTCCATTTTGTCACTTGTTAATTTGAATTTATTTTCAAGCTATTCACCACCCTGTAAGTATCTTGTGCCACTTCTCCAACCAAACAAACATGCTTTCCTTAGGCAAATTCCTAAAGACGTTACTGTTCACAGGAATGCTTTAGAAGAGAATTTTCAAACTTCTAAGTCACAAAGCTATGTTGTCTTAAGGGTTCTTTGCTTCCAGCATAGCTAAGTGATATGACCGTTTTACTCTATTAATTGTTTTGTTTTTTCTTTGTATTATCAGGGTCACTGCTTTAATTTAACCTTGACCACACTATTCCAAAAGATCTCTTTGTTTTCATCTCTTTCTCCCTTCCTACTGATGCCCCTTGTCCCCAAATCACTGTGCCCCAGACGCAGGAGATACATAACTTGCTCTTAAGCCCAGTGTCTGTCTTGTTATTTCCTCACCCAAACACTGTCAGTGGGTCCCCTATAGATAATTGTTCTAAAAGAACAATCCATATATGAAAACCAGCTTCCTTTCCATCCTCACCTAACGCCTCTTTAAGCACAAGCCATGTGATCTGTGTGATTAATGCTGGAATAGGTTTATACTATTTTCAATTTTCTACACTCCTACGATTTCTCCTTTTGCACTTCTGCTGATGTTCCCACAATCTAGACAGCGTTTCCCCCATCAAATGAAGGCTCACTTGCCCCAACCATCCATGGGACAGCAAATGGAACACTGGCAGTGGCATCGGGCATGATGCACTACCTATCAAGTGTCACTCAGTGCCTAATTTTGACAGAAGTCAAACATTATAATCGCTATTTCTTGCTTTCTCCCTCCCTCCCTCTCTCTTTTTTCTTCCTTCTTCCTTTGGATTTAGGGTTTAGGATTCTGAGGCTCAAAGGGGTTAAGCAATGTACTTATCAACTGCGCCCCAGATCACACGGATGGTAAGCCTGGGATGTGAGCTGAGCTGGAATTCTGTCATGTGTCTATCTGAATCTAATAACCATGAGCTTCCTACCATCTACCCTACACCTCAGATGCCAATTTCTTTCATCTTGTTCCACGGTCTCTCTCCAGTGTTCCCCATCCACCCATGCCCCAGGGCACTTGATTTTTACATCTCTCTTAGAGCAGTTAAAACCCTGAACAAAATCTATTGAACCTTAAAGATCACCTGAATTCATATTTTTGTCTTCTAAACACTGAGCCCATGCCCTTCGAGCTCCTTGGAAGGTGGTTCAGCATAGGGCCTAAAGAATAGGCTGGAATCTCATGTGGCTAACCATCAACTCTTATTTTTGGCACTTATTAGCCATGCAAACTTGGTTTTAATCTGGTCAGTGGAGACATTAAAAATGTCTATTTCGGGGCACCTGGGTGGCTCAGTCGGTTAAGTGTCCGACTTCAGCTCAGGTCACTATCTCACGGACCGTGAGTTCCAGCCCCGCGTCGGGCTCTGGGATGATGGCTGGAGTCTGGAGCCTGCTTCCAGTTCTGTGTCTCCCTCTCTCTCTGCCCTTCCCCCGTTCATGCTCTGTCTCTGTCTCAAAAATAAATGTTAAAAAAAATGTCTATTTCTAAGGCATGATGTGAAAATTAAGTAAAACATTGCACTAGACATGCATTAATGTTAACGAGTACTAACTGAATACTTTCTGTCCACTAAGCTGTCCTGTCTGTGAAGTTCCCATGAAACCAATACTATTGTGAGCCTGATATTGCAGATGACAAAGATGAAACACAGAGAGCTTAAGTAACCTATGCATGATCATATAATAATCTATCAGCTGCAGAGTAAGATACAAACCCAGAGATTCTGCATGAGAATCTCTGACCACCATGCAAAGTAATGGCGGGGGCTGTGCAGGGTAATATCTGCTGATGCTGCCAATACTATTTGAGCCATGATCAGCGTGTCCTCCCCAGTGCCCCACTCACTGCTGCAGCTGCCGCTTGTCACTGCTCTCTCAAGCTGCAGGAGACATCTGGCCATTTCTGCTCATACAAAGCCCTCCTTCCCATAATGTCGGCCTGAGACAGCCTCACTCTTTCAGGCCATTACAGAATGGCCTGGAGCATGGTGGGGAGTCAGTAATCCTGATCCTGAATGTCAGGGATGGCACAGCATGGGGAGCAGTGTTGGAGGCACCTGGAATGTGAGCACCATGAGGAAAGGGACTCAGTCTTTCTTGTTGGTCAGTACCCAACAGAGTCCTTATGCAGGTCAGAACTTAGAAAATGTGCTGTCAGTGGCTACAAATGACAACGAGTTAGAGCACTCGATCTGGAGGCAGAAAAGGCTGTGTTCACATCCCTGCTTTTCCACTTACTAAGTAGGATCCTGGGAAAACCACTTAACCTTTCTGAACTTGAGTTTCCTCAGCTATAAAGGAAAATTGAAACAATTGTAATAATTATACTTTTAACATTTATCAAGCACTCCCCATATAAACAAAACACCCCAATGAGTTTTACACAATATAATTACGCCATGCATCCTCCCAACAACTTGTGACTATTATGCCCTTTACAGCAATGAGGAAACTGAGAATTATAGACTGCATTATCACACCTTCATGGCTACACAGTTAGTAGATGAAGGAGTCTGTGCTGGGGGTGGTGCTATACCGCCCTCCTCTTCTGTGGGCTGGCCTTATACTTGACAGAGACAGAAGGCTCAAGATGGAAGTCATGAGCCATCTAACTGGTCCAGACCCTTTCAATGAGGATATGTGAATACTGAATTTCATTTAAGATCACTTCTCAGGATTCCACCAACCTGCTTCTTCAACTATAGCCAGCATGCCCCTTTCACAAGAGGTGACCCGTGTGCACATGGGGAGGGCTTGACAAAAGCAATGGTCCAGAATAGAAGTAAAAGAAATGAGCCATCATATTTAAACTACTAAGTTTTCACATGGTTTTATTTTTTTTCTAGTTTGGCACATGTGACAATCACTTTCTGTGAGTGTGGGGGTTTTGCATTGCTCTCTGGTAAGTCCCTACAGAGCTAAAGCTGAGTTATATTTCCTTCGTATAATAGTATGCATATAAGAAGTCTATAGTAAATATTCTCGAGAGCTCAATCCACCTCTCTCACTAGAAACCACTATAGAAAGTGACTTCATTTTATAGATTTCCTGCTTTTATAAACTCTATCTGTATCTTAGCAATTGACCTCTAGACAGACTTTTGCAACTTGTAGGGATAGCTTATTGGAATCTTTCCTCATTTAAAAGACAATCTAAGATAATGCTGTGGAAGCAGCCCAAGTGTGCATTGATAGAAGAATGGATACAGAAGATGTGATATATTTATATTTATATTTATATTTATATTTATATTTATATTTATATTTATATTTATATTTATATTTATATTTATATTTATATTATTTATATACATACACACACACTGGACTTTATCCAGCCATTCAAAGTATGAAATCTTGCCATTTTCAATGGCATAGATGGACCTAAAGAGTATTATGCTAAGCAAAACAGGTCAGCTGGAGAAAGACAAATACCATACGATTTCACTCATATTTAGAATTTAAGAAACAAAGCAGACAAGCAAAAGGGAAAAAGAGAGACAAACAAAGAAACAGACTCCCAACTACAGAGAACAAACTGATCATTACCAGAGGCGAGGTGGGTGGGAGTAAGGAGGGCACTTGTGATGAGCACCAGGTGTCATATGTAAATGTCGAATCATTATATTATACACCTGAAACTAATATTACACTGTATGTTAATTGGAATTTAAATAAAAACCCCAAAACTTGTTTTTAATTTAAAAAATAAATAAAAAATAAAAGACCATCTAAGAGATCCAGAAATAACCCAGTGCTTGCCACTATGCACAAATGAGCTAGCTGATTGTAAATACACTTAACCTCTCTACCAAAATCTGAACTTAAAAATTCCTAGTCTGCTGATAGTTGCTATTTGAATTAAAAAGCTGAAGCTTCGCTAAGTATCTTTCATGAATGCCCGGCTCAGCTCTGCAGCTTTGTAAACAGGGCACTCTGGCTCCTCTGCAATGACAAAAGAAATCAGAGACATGTGCCTCAATCCTCAAGTTGCCAAGTCAGCGGGACTGCTTACATTCACCTGATAAGAAAGAGGCTGGCTTTCCACAGTGAATGAAATCTACCTTGAAAACTGGGTACCAGGAGCATTACAGAACCTTGAGGGTAGTATGAGTTGAAACACCTATAAAGGATGTAGTTTCAGTTTGCCAGAGATTGAGAGTAAATACTAGACTTTTCCAGAAGTCACTATGTACACAAAAAGTTACACACACACACACACACACACACAATCCAGCCTTAAATATTAGACTGCAGATAATTTGCAATAAAATTTATCATTATAGATTCGTGTAATTAAAAAATACACAGAACTGAAAAACTAACTTTTGTAAGAGATTTATTTTACCCACCAGCACCTGCTTTAAAATTACAGATACTTTAGGGGTGCCCGGTTGGCTCAGTCAGTTCAGTGTCTGACTTTGGCTCAGGTCATGATTTCATGGCTCAGTTCATGGGTTCGAGCCCCACATCGGGCTTGCTTCTGTCAGCGCAGAGCTCATTTCAGATCCTCCGTCTTCCTCTCTCTCTGCCCCTCTCCTGCTCATGCTCTCTCTCTCAGAAATTAATTTTAAAAAATTAAAAAATAAAATTAAAGATACTTTAAAATATCTAATAGTCTCCATTAAAAATTATGGCAATAGAACTCAGGGAAGCAAACTGGTCATTAGTGTGTTGGGTGCCATGTCCTGTCAGTGCTGTTCCGCTACCTCAAAGAGGGCAACATCTTCCTGCCAACAATCTCCTTTCTGGAAAATTTTTATCAACTTCCCAGCTCATAAGAAACCCCCTGATTTCTGAGACTCCCTTTAGTTGAAGCTTCTAGGACCAAGGCAATTACCTTTGATTACATATCACCAGCATCTAATTTGAACAAGTGTTATCTTACTTACAGGCATTCAATTAAGTTCTGTTCTCCTATCTGAAAGTTTTTTAAGTTCAAATCTTTAGATTTCATAGAATGGCATAAGTCACTGCTTTACTTTTTCTTGGAAAGTTAACAAAATTAGTAGGCTAAAAATTTTAGAACAGACTGCTAAGGGAATGGGTTATGATCATCAAGTAAATGAAGCAATAAGCACCTGAGCACAGTGTGGGTCACTGGAAACACTCTTTCTCTACTGACAACAGGCCACAAAGGCAGCTGGCCAAGCAGGGGTTAAATCCTTGGGCTCTGGAGCCAGACGGACCTGGCTGGCACCCTGGTGTCTGCATCCTCTATCTGGGGAGCTTGGGGATGTCCTTCATCTCGTCTCTGCTTCATTGTTTTGAAATAAGGCAGATAATATTTAACTCAGACAATTGTTTGGGGGTTATATAAGATGCGTATATAAATTACTTAGCATAAAAACTGACACATATTAAACCCATAATAATTGTTAGGATCACACCAACATGCATTAAAGGTTTTAATAAAGTGCCTGAAAATGTATGTTGGAGTAACCTTGCAGAAATATGGGGCAATTAGACAGATTAACAATGAGTTAAAGAAAAAAAGCAAAAAGGAGATGATTAACAAATTGCCAGCAACCTGGTGGGAAGGTTATAGAGGTGTTTCTGCTCTAACAGTATGTCCTACATGAGGCTGCCATGAGTAGGAGGCAGCACAAGGCTTATAAAACTCTTAGTACAGCATGTGGTGTACAATAAATGCTCAATAAACATAAGCTACTATCAGCTGCATTCACAAATCAAATAACGTGGTGTTGGGAGACGTGGCAAAGCAAGATCCCCACCAAACATCTTGGATGTTCTCCCAACCTATTGGCATTTCTCTAATTCCTCAATTCCCTTTTCTCTTTTGGGGGCAGAAATACTGACTGCAGAATGCCATCTTTAAGAAACTGTTCACTGTACAAGAACAGCACATCAAAGCCTCCCTCTCTAGGTGAAATGCTAGCTTCATGGGATGCCACTAAAGGGGTGAACCAACTGAAATCATTCACAGGACTTGAAAGGAGATCAAAACGCAATTTGCCAGCATCCCTTTTCATGTCTATGCTGAGAGCTTTAGTGTATCTAACGTACTCAAACTTTAAAAACAGCTCTTCGGAAAATAGACTGCCATATTCAACATCAAGGACAAGAAATACAAAAATGTATTACATCTCTTGCATTCTCTCTATAGCTAGTCACGGAACAGTGAGAGACTTATGACAAAAAAGCAGCAGAAAAAGTGAGAACTTTTCTAATGTCTGAGAATTTTGCCCAAGAGCCACACAGAGCCACCAACAAATTGCCATAAATTGGAGACAGACACCTCCCCCAGCCAGGGCTTACTAGGTGGTGATATAATTACCCAACAACCAACAACCACCATTCTGGGGACAGGTAGAAGGGAACTGGATTTTTTATGGGAAATGCAGATTTGGTGGAGAGATTTTTCTTTTTGCCTTCACCAATTAATACCTGGCTTCAGTAAGAAGCATTGGTAATCTTTGCTTACAGTCACTTACAATCACTAGCTAAATGCTTACTGGGCTAGTGACCCTGCAGGCCTAGCCCACTGCTACTCTCAAAGCAGTCATAATAAGAGACTTCTTAAAAGAGTCTGACATGTTTCCCTGAAATGTGGAGGGATATGTAACCATAAATACCGGTACTTGTTTCTGTCCTAGAAATTTTGGAAGGTTTAGGCCAGACATCACAGCTATAACAATAGAGCTAAGAAAGACCACACCTGAGGACTGAAGGATGAGGCAACCCCTTCTCAATTCCGCACAGACTCTGGAGTCCCAGAGAACCTCACTAGTTCCTATGATTCTACCACAACAAGTGTGGAAAGGAGGGGAAAAGAAGATGCCATTCACAATCATTAGGTCAAGCAAGCAGGTATGTCTGACCATGAGAAGGTATTGATGGGCTAGCAGCCAGGTTTAGGATCAACTAGGCTGCACCTTCTGAGGGGGTTTTCACAGAGGAAGTGGGGCCAAGACAAATGTGATCCCTATGCTGTGGGAAAGCACAGCACACTTGAGCAGAAACAAGTGCATCAACAGTGAATGGAACAGACTCAAGCAGAGTAAGACTGAAGTGACTTCACGAGCAGTACGAAACCTAAAAACATCCCATGTTCCCCATCCCCACCAAGACCTCTTCCCTGCTTCCAAGCATGCCAAACTCCAAGGAGCTTGGCCTCAAACTCAGAAGTCTAAGTCAAAAGTCCAGTCTGTGGGGATCAGGAAGGGACAGGGGTTAAAGTAGATAAGAGATGAAAGTTTTAAAATGCACTGGACTAAGTTTTAATAAATGAAATAGATGAGAAATTATAGAATTTTTTCAAGATCATCTATGGCAGTAGAAGCGGATATCTGACATAGTATGGTTAAAAGGGATTACTGGGAAAAAGAAAACCACGACACATTTATTCCTCAAAGAACTGTGAATTTTTAACAAATTCATTACAAGACAATAATCTATTTCTTTGCATGATTTTCATTGAATTCAGCTCTCCATGGAGTCAAGTGGCTAGATGTAACGTCTATTCTAATATTAGTTAGAAGCCTAAACATTCAGTTTATGAAACTTTAAAAAATTATGCAATCACTCCCTCAAGAGACAGCATCACTTGTCCAATCTCAAATTCAACAATGACCTCACTATTCTGTAACCATGAGCAATGAATGCAAAGAGCTTCTTCCCTTCCACTGTCTACCAGATGACACTTCAACTTAGACCCACAGGAAAAAGGGCTGCTGTGACAATGTCTGCAAAACTCCCATTTATGTAAAAACGGGAATGAAAATTATTATTTACATTATTTTAAACCAGCTGAATATTCATATTGTCTATTCAAAGCCTCATATACCAGCTGTGTCTAAATTGAGTGAAGGCCCATAAACGGCATGAACTAATCTGACAAATGTACCTTACTCCGACACACGGTTTTGTTTTGTGACCTTAGCCTCAAAAATAGAGATGACATCTTAAAAACATTAACAGTAATTCTAAAAGTGGATAAAATAAGTTTTTGAGTAAGTAAATTCTGTACCCAATCACATTCTGGGAAATTAAACATGGTTGAGCCACAGATCAGAGCGTGATGTTTTATTCACAATGTTGATCCAAAGGGACCCAACCTTATCATGACTGTTAATGGTTTTATAAGAGGGAAGCATTCCCTCAAAAGGTGTAAAATATCCATAGAGTGCTATAAAATATTCGAAATGCACTCTTCTTTATGGGGTGAAAAGAAAACCTTCACATTCTTATACGCTATGGTCACAAAGAAATAAATGTTTTTGAGTAGATCAATTCAATAAGAACCATCAGGGCTACAAGTTCAGGAGAACTAACCAACTTCCTATTTAGAGATGGAGGAAAGTCAAGGAGATGAGAGGAACCAGAACAAAAGTAAGAAGAGGTGTGAGTACTGCTGACAAATACGTCCATTCAAGGATTTTTTTTTTATCATTTCTTAAAGGAGGTTTTCAGATTTCTTAAGAATTCATAGTGCAACGCTCCCAAATTCAAAATTCAAAGGAAGAAAGTAAACAATAAAATGTTTCCATGTATAACTAGTTTATACTTAATAATTCATCCATTTATATATTCTTTTAGCAATTTATAAATTCATGCATTCATTAATCCAGGTGGAAAATTGTATGTATTATCCCTCATGTATTATTTTCCATGAACTGTATAATCTAGATTGCACCCTGGGATAGGATTGAAAAGCATCTTCTTTACTTGGCTAAACTCTCTTGGCTCCTGCATCTAGTACCCTGAAAAATATGCCAACTTGAGACCCCATCAAAGACATAAGATTAAAGTGATTCAGGTTATTGAAAATGCACTGGCAGCTTCTCTGATTTCCATCTCCATCCCACACCCAGCACCTCCTTCCTGCTCCCAGTTTACTACTCCTCGATGTTATTTGTGTATATGGAGATAAATGCTTATCAGGATAGAAGACCAGTTTTATTTATGTCTCAACTTGCACTAACTTCTCTAGGTTGATCTCCCCTTCAGTGAGTTTATCTAATGTGAAGTTTCATAAGGACAGGGACTGTCTACTGCATTCATCACTGTGTCTGTCCTCGTGCCTTGCACTGAGCTTGGCATGTATGTTTATGGTATGATAAAAAAAATATATATATGTGGCTTTCCTCCAGCTTCCTGGCATAGAACACCTAAAATCCTCAGATTCTGTGTGCTGATGAGCTGGCCCATAGGGGAGGACGGCCTAGAGAACTTCTGGATGGGAGCTGGTGGCCAGAAAGGGTTAGAACATTCAGTCCCATGCCCAACCTCCAGGTTGAGGACAGGGGCTAGAGATTGAGTTCAATCACCAGAGGCCAATAATTTAATCAATTTTGCCAGTGAGGCCTCGATAATACCCCTGAATTCTAGATGGAGAGTGAGGAGGTGTCGCAGACAGGTGAACACATCACTGTGCCAGGAAGAGGACATACCAAGAGAGGGCATGGAAGCTCTGTGCCCTCCTTCTGCCCATGCCCAGCCGTATCCCTCTCTTCCATTTGGCTACTCCTGAGTTGAATCCTATAAAGTAAACCACAAATCTGAAGTAAAGTGTTTGAGATCTTTGAGTCATTCTAGCAAGTTATGTAACCAAGGAGGAAATTCTGATAATCTCCAATGTGAAGATGACCAGGCAGAAATGCAGGCAGCCTGGGCGCCACACCTGTAGCTGGTGTCTGAAGTAGGGGGCTGTCATGTGGGGCTGAGCCCTTGACCTGGTGGGGGGGTGGCTAACTCCAGGCAGTGTCAGAACAGAATAGAATTGAACCCCAGTTGGTGGTGGAGAGTTGGAGAACTAGTTGTTGTCACAGAAAAATCTAACAATGTCCAATATTTACTTGGTGAACAAATAGCTGATTGAATAAGTAAAATCAAATCTATGCCCTTTTAGAAGTGAGATTGAAATTTCAAGTTCACAATAATTGAACAAGATCCTATTTTTTTTTCTTTGTACAGTGGACACTCAATGAGTGCAACACCAAGAGTTGCTGAATGAAGAAAAGAAATTTTGAAGAAAGGATAGGTAGGGGTGCCTGGGTGGCTCAGTCAGATAAGCATCTGACTTTGGCTCAGGTCATGATCTCACAGTTCGTGGGTTCAAACCCTGCATCAGGCTCTGTGCTGACAGCTCTCTGTTTTGAGTTCTGTGTCTCCCTTTCTCTGCCTCTTCCCCACTCATGCTCGCTCGCTCGCTCTCTCTCGCTCTCTCTCTCTCTCTCTCTCTCTTTCAAGAATAAATAAACATTAAAAAATGAAGAAGGGATAGGTAGATGCCTGTTTCTTGTAAAGAAGGTAATTCTAGAAATGACAAGTGCTATCTGTCTTGTTTTCATGCTGCTTTACTGTGGCAGCCATCAGTACCTGAAACCATAATTATGGACAGGGGTTAGACTGCACTCCCCACTTCTTTGATGCTTAGTGTAGATGTGACTTGCTTTGGTCAAAGTAGCTACCATCATTTCTATGCAGAAACATTCGAGACATATGTATGATCCACCACCTTCCTTTTCCCTCTACCATGGTGGTCAGTCGTGTACTAAATGGTGACTGCCCTACTGGCCTGGACACTAAGTAAGGACAAGGTGGGACAGAATTCCCAGCACACTAGTGATGGACATGTAGGGTAAGTAAGAAATCAGTTTGCTATTTTAAGCCATAAGACTTACTGGGTGTTTATTATCATAGAATCCTAGCCTATCCTGATATAAAAAATCTCTACTTCCATATTTCATCATTTCATTGTAGAAAGATACACTGCAAATAATTATAACTGTACATTGCTATTTTCAGAGAAAGGCATGTACTCAAATTGAGTAAATCAGATGATAAATATGGAATGCTTAGTATATTGTGACTAATACATAATAAGTGCTTAACAAAATTAACTGTCATTATCATTATTATTAAAAGAGTTAATTTCAGGAGCACCTGGGTGGCTCAGTCGGTTGAGCGACCGACTTTGGCTCAGGTCACAATCTCACACTCTGTGAGTTTGAGCCCCGTGTCGGGCTCTGTGCTGACAGCTCGGAGTCTGGAGCCTGCTTCAGATTCTGTGTCTCCCTCTGTCTCTGTCCCTCCCCTGCTCATGCTTGCTCTCTGTCAAAAATAAACATTAAAAAAATTTGTAAAGAGTTAATTTCAAAAGCTCTAAATTGAATTTTTGCAATATGTATCAGTTGATAACAAAGGCAGATTTTTAAGGCAACTCTAATGACCAGTGTACTAACAAGGTAAGTTGTATTTTCTTTTCCACACAGATGCCAAATGTGTCCACCTAGGTGACCTTGAACAAGTCACTCCGCTAACATTTGTTTGCCTATCTATAAAACACTAGAAAAACCCTGTGTGAAAACCAAATTAAATGCAGATGCAGTAAGTTCTACAGCATTAGATTATTTTGATGAGAGCAGAAGAAAAGGGTTTTTGTCATTTACGATTTCCATCCAGCAAAATCCACAGGGATTGTTTTGTTCTACCTCAGTTTAAATGCCCATTTGATATACTAAAACAATTGTGTGTGTGTGCTTACTTACAATCCCATTTTTCTCCACTTGTCTAATCTGATAATACAAACTCATCTCCTTCTTTGGGAAACAAATATTGAAAATGATTGCCAATATTTAGGTAAATTGATATAAGATATATAAGAAAGCTTAGTGTGTTGGTGTCATATTCCAAAATCTATGTTGTTATAAATTTAATAAAGTAACACTGATTCCAGGAAGTTGCCCAACTATCAGGAATATACCAAATCATGGATATTAACACTGGATGGACATTTAGAAACCATATATTTCATTCCCACATAGGCCAAAAATTTTAAGTGGAGAAATGTTCCCGTAGTGGAAAACTAGTAGTTGGTCTCCTCTATCTGATGTAACAAGCATCTCTCAGAAAACAGATGCTGAGAAAACACTATTATTTTTTTAACGTATAAAAGTCTGTCAAATGATCTTTGGAATTATGTGCTTTCCCTTGATGGAAATTATGTGTATTTATGTTCCCAATGTTTATATACTTACTAATCTTTTTTTTTCTTTCAGTAAAACTAAAATTGCCCCAAATCTCTGCTGATCACCATCTGTGAGACAGCCCTGGATACTATGAAGTAGTGGGTGCTGGTGAGCCTGGAAGACTCAGTTCAATCACTAGACTAGGGCTAGGCAAGCTAAACACTTAGCCTTTGCAAATGGTCTATGAACTGAATATGTCCTTGAGACTAGAAATAAGAACATAGATGGAGGTGCCATTGAGAGCTACCTCTTACACCAAGTGAGAATATTAGTTGAGGATTGCTCTTAAAGACAAAAAGAGGGCATACTCCCAACCTACCTTCCACATTGATTCTCATGATTCCTTCACATACATCTAATTACCTTTCAAAAATCACCTCTTTATTTTGCCTTCATGGCATTAATTCACACTATTCCCTGTATACCTCTATCCTCCTCCCTCCCCTCAAATAGGTCCTATCCCAAACCTCCTACTCCATGAAATATTGTTTGCAAATTTTTGGTGTTTGTTGGTCAGACCATTCTTTTTTTTAAGTTTATTTATTTATTTTGAGAGAGTGTGTGCATACACACGTGAGTGGGAGAAGGTCAGAGAGAGAGAGAGAGAATCCCAAGAAGACTCTCTGCTGTCAGCACAGAGCCTGATGCAGGGATTGATCCCATGAATCATGAGATCATGACCTGAGCCAAAATCAAGAGTCAGACACTTAACTGACTGGGCTACCCAGGTGCCCTGAAACCACTCTTTTTTTTTTTTAACTAGAGAGTTTAAATAAAATTATAATTAGAAAAAACACCCTTTTTTATATCATCTATTAACATCATGCCACCTTTTTCCAAACTAGTTAAACTTCATTTTTCGTTATTGCTCAAAATCTATGTTTAAGTAGCTTTTAAATTCCCTTTTGCCTTTTCTCAAAACTCCACTCATTTAGAGTTTTACCATTTCTTGTCTGAGATGAACAGTCATGGTATTCTCTTTTGTTTTGTCCACTAACAATATGCCCATCCTTCCTTCCTCCTCCTACAGTCCTTCTGCACTATGAGTTTTCCAATGATATCATCTTTCTCAGTGAGGTTACCCACCACCATGTTGTTGTAGGTCACACTCGACAATGGTTCTTCCTGTTTTATCTAGATTCCACTTGAGGGTAAGTGGGAAGTCTATAACTCTATGTGACCTGAAACTCCAGGAAACAAATACCAAGCATAGAATGGTCTAAGGATAGCATGGAAGGCACAGAATCCTGAGCAAAGGAACACACTGAAGAGGTGTTCTTGGTGAAGGGGTCTTGGGTACTGAAGGGGCAATCCAAAACATTAAGTTCAAAGGGTAAATAGAAATGAAGTAAAACAAATTGAGCTCCTGAGTAGAAACTGGAATCAAGAGAAGGAATATGAATCAGCTCAACTCTGAGGGGACTATTTTATGGTACTTGTATGTATGTTGTATTCTTTCTTTTCCCTAAACTTACCTCAGACACTTTGAAGTTCAACGCATATGTGTCAGTGTTTCCTTTATTAAACCTCAAGATGTTAGGGTTATTTTTGTCCAAGATCTCTGTTCTCCATCTACCAGCCCATACTCACATTTACCAGATTTTTTTCCAGGATAGCCATTTGTTTGCCTCATTACTTGCTGTATCATAGGATAACTAGAATTTAGTTTTCAAGATTCTTTCGAGAAATTAAAGCTAGCAAATGTGCTGCTTTTGTTCTAAGTTATATGTGTATTTGTTTTGTTAGAATCATATATCCTGTGGCAGCCGGGTGGCTTGGTCAGTTGAGTGTCTGACTCTTGATTTCGGCTCAGGTCATGATCCCAGGATCATGGCATTGAGCCCCACATTAGGCTCTGTGCTGAGCATGGAGCCTGCTTAAGAGTCTCTCTCCCTCTGCCCCTCTCCCCTGCTCATGCTCACTCTCTCTCTAAAAAGTAAATTTTTAAAAAGAATCATATATTCAGAAAATATTCAGATAGTTTGAGGCAGTCATTACTTTTAAACCTTCACCCTGGACCAACTTTATACTATTGTAATGGACAAAAAGGAAATATCTCACTTAGGTCATCCCACATATGGGATTGATGCTCTAAAACCTGTGCTTTGACATTCTCATACACCCAGATTTTGGACAAGCAAGTAAACTTCTCATGCCCCTTTGTGTATAACTCCTCATATCTTGCTTTTTGGTGGTGTTGTTTTTAATTAAAGTATAGTTGGCATAATTCCTTAGGTTTTATCTATCTCTCATGAACAAAGAACAGTCATTGTTGGTCATCCCTAGATCCTACTACTTCAGATACTGGTACCCCCAGAAGTTCTTAAATAACTTTTTCTGGCAACAATTCAAGATTGCATGATTGTTATGCACAGACTATTCTGATGTCTAGACACTCAAGACCTGAATAGTGGCTTTCCTTAAGAATTGTGTGTGTGTGTGTGTGTGTGTGTGTGTGTGTGTGTGTGAGAGAGAGAGAGAGAGAGAGAGAGAGAGAGAGAGGAACTGTTAACAAAGCTCTCTATATAATACTTAATGTCCTCCATTTCAAGCTTCAATTTCACACCATGACATCCATACTAACTGGATATAACTATTTTTATTCCACTTCACTTTAAAATTGAGTTTAAATACCTCTTGTTCAGTTAATCAAACATCCCCACAGTTCTTTCAAAATTTAGTGAGGTGTTAAGGGCTGAATTATGTCCCTCCAAAAATTCATATTCTGAAGTACTAACCCTCAATACCTCAGAATGTGACCATATTTAGAGACAGAGTCTTCAAAGAGGTAATTAAGTTAAAACTAGGTCATTAGAGTGGCCCTTAATCCAATATGACAGATGTCCTTACAATAAGAGGAAATTTGAACACAGGTACATAGAGGGGGAAGACACTGTGAAGAAACAGGGAGAAGACAATCATGGGCAAGCCAAGGAGAGAGGCCTGTAACAGCCTCTTCCCTCACAGCCCTCAGAAGAAACCAAACCTGCTGACACTGATCTCAGACATTCAGCCTCTGGAACCATGAGAAAATAAATTCCTGTTGCTTAAGCCACCCAGTCTGTGGTGCTTTGTTATGGCAGCTCCAGCAAACTAATATACAAGACTCAGAGTAAAACCCAAATTCCTCACTATACCTGCATGTCTCAATATGAACTAGCCTCTGCCTATGCCTCAGACCTAATTCCTCCCACACTCTTCCTGGTTTCTCATATTCCAAAGAGACAGGTTTTTTCTAATAGGCCAGAGGAACTCCCGTAACAGGACTCTTGATGCGTCTCTCTCCCTGGAGCTCTCCCACCATGGACCTTCCCTTGACTGGTTCCTTGTCATTCTGGTCTCAGCTCAAAAGTCTTTCTTTCAGAAAAACTTTCTTTGATCTTCCATCTAAAAGTAGTTATCCCTTCTCCTAAGGCTCTGTATCTACTATCTTGGTTTATTTTCTTTATAATATATATATTTTTATAGAGGAACCCAGTTTGCACCACCAATAAGTATATTTATGGCAACTTTGTGCAGGAAAACAGCTATCATTACGATGAACAAATGCCTGGGTTTGCCAGCCTAGTCCTAAATTATACCTGTTTCAGTGTAACTACTAACAGCACCCCTTTTTAAAACTGTCAAACTGTTATGGTTTAGATAAAAAATGATATAAAATACATCCTGAAGGTCATTAAAAGGTTTGGGAGTTTTCTACACTAGATGATATACTTTGGCTCCTAAGACGAGACACTCTGAGCTCTGTGTGTCTCTGCTTTCAATAGTAAATAGGCCATGTATGTCACCCCTCAGTATCTTGGCACATGAAGTTTCTTCTGCCTGCAATCCCCTCCCTCCCTCCCCACCCCAAGTGCTGGCTCCCCTATTCATCCTTCAAGACAATGCACAGAGGGAAATGCTTTGATTCAATTGCTCCTTCAGTGACAGGTAACCACTTCTGTGTACCACACTACAGTCTAGTTTCTTTATTTATTTCTCTATTTTCCATTAGACTGTGGGCTTAAGAGGGAAAAAAATGATTCATCCATATTTATATCTCAAGTTTCTAGAATATTTCTCATAACATGATGGGCATTCCATAACTAGTATTAAACAGAAAAATTAATATTATCTCTTTTGAACTCATGTTCTTTTTCTATTGCACCTACAGTAAGATTATGGGAAAGATGGGGAAAAAGGTGGCTTAGCAATTTGCATGGTTATACACATATTAAATAAGTATTTTATAAAGCATACAGAACTCTATATATCTGAAACTCTCAAATTGAAAACTCTATGCTTGAGTTTTCCCTCTATTTTTATTCTGAAATTTTTAACTTACACTTTCACGTCCACTGACAACAGAAAGAGATCTTGTTGAGCCATAGGGTCATCTTTCATAGCCTGATCTCAAACATCTCTTTCCAGTATTTCCCTTTCCACAAATTAAATCAACACCCATTTACTATCTCAGATAATTCTGACTTTTTACTTCTCTATTAGCACCCTACCTGCTAAGTTCTACCACTGCATTATCAAATGGAACAGATGAACGAAACTACCTGAGCAAATTATCCTCCCTCCACTCATTTTGTGGCCACCACTTCCAAATGATGTCCCTGCACCTGATTTTACCCCCTCTATTCCATTTTTTGCACAGCAGCATGAGTGATCCCTTTACAACAGGTGTCAGATTATGTCACTTCTACACACCCCTCTCTCAGAGTGGAAACCAAAGTCCTAACAATGGCTGACAAGGTTGTCCAGGATCTGGTTCTTGGCTACATTTCTGATCTCATCTCTTATTCCCTTGGCTTTAGCCACACTGGCCCCTTTGGTGTTTCCAAACGTTCAAGGCCCCTAGCTAAGCACTATCACAACTGCCATTTCCTGTTTGGGATGTTCTTCCTAGATTTCCTCAGATGTCACCTTCTCAATGAGGTATCCTTTGATATCTTTCTTTAAAATAGTAGGTAAACTTTTCCCTCCTCACCCCAACACACCCATATCCTTCTTCTTTGCTTATTTTTTTTTCCAAAGAACTGATCACCATCTGTCACGCAATTGTTTCTTATACATTTGTTTATTGTCTGCCCTCCACTAGAATGTAAATTCCAAGAGGGCAGGGATTTGGGATTTTTGGCATTATTGTTGTTGTTTGTGGTTGTATCCCTAAGTTCCTTGAACAATGCTGAGCATATATTTAGAGCTCAACACATATTAGTTGAGTTGATGGATATAATTACTTCCTTAATAATCTTCACCAACCCATGTGCAGACAGCATCTGGGCTAACCAATGGGGTGATGGTAAGAAACCTAAGTAGGAAGTAGACTGTGGACAGGAACCCTTGGTGGGAAACCACAGCAACTGAAGGAGACCCAGTTTTGATTGCACAAATCCAAAGAAGACACCAGTTTGTTCCTTACACTGGGTCAGTGCAAGAAGTGTTCAGAGAGTCCAGCACAGAACTGGGAACAAATTGGACAGTGTAGGAACTGTCTGTGGGGCTAGCTGAGAGCCAATAAATAAGCAATAGTAGACAGTGTTGAGACTTTCAGAACAGTGGTTTTCAAATTAGTGCCATGTGGAGTCACAAAGAAATGATGCTGGGATGGCCAAGTGCAGGAAAAGCCCAAGGAGTCAAAGCTCCCACCTCCCCATAACCCAACCCTAAACAAGAGCAGCTCAGATCTTCTCTATTTATGGACTGGAGCTAAGTTTAATTTTTTAAACAAAATATTCCCACTGGTAAAAACAATTTAAAAAATTGGGGCGCCTGGGTGGCTCAGTTGGTTGAGCGTCCGACTTCGGCTCAGGTCATGATCTCATGGTCCATGAGTTCCAGCCCCGCGTCGGGCTCTGTGCTGACAGCTCAGAGCCTGGAGGCTGCTTCAGATTCTGTGTCTCCCTCTCTCTCTGACCCTCCCCCATTCATGCTCTGTCTCTCTCGGTCTCAAAAATAAATAAACATTAAAAAAAATTAAAAAAAAAAAAAAGAAATACTGTTTAAAAAAAAAACACCCACACACAAAAACAAACCATAATGAAAACTCTGAAAACCACCACAGTAACACCATGCTACTGAACATGGAAGTTTACAAAGATTAGGAAAGGCTATCTGCAGGGCACCTGGGTGGCTCAGTTGGTTAAGCATGCGACTTCAGCTCAGGTCACAATCTTGCAGTTTGTGAGTTCAAGCTCCATGTGGGTCTCTGTGCTGACAGCTCAGAGCCTGGAGCCTGCTTCAGATTCTGTGTGTGTCTCTCTCTGTCCCTCCCCTGCTCACACTCTGTCGTCTGTCTCTCTCTCTCAAAAATAATAAATAAAACATAATTTTTTATAAGAAGATAAAAGGCTACTTTCAATTAGAAGGCTATTAACATCTTCAAGACAATATCTTCCATAATGTAGGGATGCTAAATTCAAACCAGAAAGGTTATACAGTGAGTCAACCTCCCATTTAGATGCTTACTTTCCACTCTGTTTTCAGCAGATATCAAAATTGCAACTAAATAATTAAGTAGTATCTTGGGTAACATTTGCCTTCATCATTAGAATTATACTCTATTGGGGAGAGACCGCATTTATCTTGTTCACCGATACAACACAGGTGACTAAGGCATAGTAGGTATCAAAAAATATTTGTTTAAAGAATTAATGAAAGAAAAACGGAGTGTAAAATTTATTTCTTATGTGAAGGTGTGGAAAGAGCCCTTAATTAACAAAAAGAAAGAAAGAAAGAGAGAGAGAGAGAGAAAGAAAGAAAGAAAGAAAGAAAGAAAGAAAGAAAGAAAGAAAAAGAAAGAAAGAGAGAGAGAGAGAAAGAAAGAGAGAAAGAAAGAAAGAAAGAAAGAGAAAGAAAGAAAGAAAGAAAGAGAGAAAGAAAGAAAGAAAGAAAAGAAAAGGAAAGAAAGAAAGAAAGAAAGAAAGAAAGAAAGAAAGAAAGAAAGAAAGAAAAAAGAAACTTGGTTAGGTTCTTAATTTCCACAAAAAGCTGTTATACCTTACATCTTCTCATCCGCTTCCTAAAATACACAGACCCAAGAGTAAACCACTTAGAACAATCAAATACACCCCCAGAGAACTATGCTTTGAGGTTTCTGCTGCCCAAACTTATTAAAAAACCTCAGAAAAGATAGATATATATATATGGAGGATTGTTAGAAGAATAGATAGTGCTTTAACTTGTATCTTCCCTTTGACCATTTGATCCCTTCCAGATTTATCTTCCTTGAATCATGCTTTAGTGGCATGCCCTCAGCTTTTACCAAGGAACAATACAAGAAGTAGTCACGTGAAACCACGCAGTTCACAGCAGGTGTGCCGTGGAAGATCTTGCCATCCTATCACTAAATGCATCTTACAAAAGCATCCCTGTAGAAATACATTATCAGGTTATGTAATAGGAAAACTGTGTTTCCCTTGAATAACTCGTATGGATTTTCCTCCCTGACAACAAGAACTAATCACTTCTCTGTTTTAAAAATTGACTACCACAACACTTTGAATATATATATAAATTTGAGGTCCAACCAAGGTAATTGTATCTGGTTCCATAAGGTCTTAATATTTATATCTCCCTCATACCACCCCTACCCTAGAGATATTTGTTTTATTCTTGTTTATTTTCTCTACACTGACGTTTTATTCTTACTGACATCATAACATTTTTTAGTATATGTTACTGTGGGGAGTTGCTCCCAATCCTCTGGGAAGGAAGATGAAATGTGAACATACAGAAAAGAACGTGCTCTTCCAAAAACAGCAAGACAGGCTTGAAAAAACTGTATTTCTTCTAGGAATGCTAGTTAATATTTCATGGAAGTGCCATGTAGTGTGTCCTGAATTTCATTAAGCATTTTCCAACTTCCCCACAGCAACTTTATCAAGTTGCTCAGCCTTATGGATTTTGAGCTGGTTGACAACATGACCAAAATGTATTGATTGTTGGCCCAGTATTAAGTAGGATAAAAGGTTCTGGGAGTGTCACAGAGGCTTATACGGGCTTGGGAATCTGATCATAACCTGAATATAGATGTAAATGAAATACATATCAAATTTGAAAATGATACAAAGCTCAGAAGAAGATTGTTTATGACACTGGTGAATTATGCAGGCTATGAAGTCAGACTGCCTGAGTTCAAATCCCAACTCTATGACTTACTAGCTGTGTGACTTTAACAAATTACCAACCCTCATTGTGCCTTAGCTTTATCATTTTTTAAATAAAGTGGTATTTACATCATAGGGGGTTTTTAACTTTATTTTTTTTTATTTTGAGAGAGAGAGAGAGAGAATGGGGGAGGAGGAGGAGGAAAAAGAGAGACACATGAGAGAGAAAAAGAGAGAGATAGAGAGAGAGAAAGAGAGAGAGTGTGAGAGAATCCCAAGCAGGCTCTGTGCTATCAGCGTGGAACTTGACATGGGGCTCAATCCCACAAAGGGTGAGATGATGATCTGAGCTGAAATAGGATGGACGTTTAACCAAATGAGCTACCCAGGTGCCCCATAGAGTGGTTTTTACGTATTAAATGAGAGAATATGTAAATATTCATGAGTGCCTCCTATACAGTAAGCACTCAATATATGTATGATGTTATTGTTACCATAAAATGATCATAGTTACAATAAAATCCAGCATCAAACTCAACACAATATAGGAAACATTGGAAATTGTGGATAGAAAATGATGAGTCAAATTTATTAGAGATCAATACAGGTTTGAGATTTAGGTTTTTAATACTGATTATATTGATACAGGATAGAGGAGGTCTATCTTGGTTAAAAAAAAATCATTTGAAAATTGTCTAGAAGTTTTCATGGACCCAGAGCTTTCATTCAACAAAGTTTGTTATGTGCCTAGTATGTGCCCAGCATGATTCTAAGAGCTGTTAACATCAGTAAATGAGACAAAGGAGATCCCTGGCCTCCTGTCTCTTCCAGTGGAGAGAAAAAGAACTAATATTCAAGCAAATTAATGGAGAATACAGTGTCACAGAGACAGGATCAGTGAAGAAGATGAACTAGAGCACAGGGACAGAGAGTTAACAGGGCAGGAGACTACTGAAATAGCAGTCAGAGGGGCTTCTCTGAAGAATGGTATTCGAGCTGCTAGAAGGTGAGATGGAGCCAGCCCTATGACTATTCTGAGAAAGAATGATCTAGGCTGGGAAAGCTGCAGGTCCAAGGGCTCAGAAGTAGCAAGAAATCGTCATGATTTGGTTGTTACAATAGTGCAATCATAGGGATAATAATAGTAGGAAACAGTCACAATGGAGAACTCCCTGTTGTTCAAGGAGGTAATCCTCTCCGGAGCCCTACATGGTAGCTCCCACTAATACCTGAGCTTCCCAGATAACAAAGCTGATGTGCAGAGTATGTGACTTGCCCAGTGTCCAACTGCCAGAAAGGCGTGGAACTTTGTTCAAGCAGTGAGTACAAGCAGTTAGGCTCTGGTCACTGGGCATTTTCTGCCCTATTCATAATGGAAATAAAAGTCCACATCATGCCAAGGAAAGCCCGAGCAGACTCTCTCCTATGGCAGGAACAGTTACTTGAGATAGTATTTAGATAATATAATAATTTTTAAAAACACTAAACATACAGGAAATGGAAAAGGAATGGCCAGTAGTAAAAAACAAAACAAAACACAAAAACAAAAACTATTTCACCAGGAATGACTAAAAGATATGAGTGTGGTCAGCAACATGAAGAGAGATGGGCAAGGGCTCCTTGGTAGCACAGTTGGTTGAGCATCTGATTCTTGATTTTGGCCTCATGGTTCTTGGCTTCATGGTTCTGTTTTGGGCTCTAGACTGACAGCACAGAGTCTGCTTGGAATTCTCTCTCCCTCTCTCTCTGCCCCTCCCCTGATCATATTCTGTCTCTCTCTCAAAAATAAATAAATAAGCATTTAAAGAGAGAGAGAGAGAGAAAAGGGGAAGGGCAAGATATGATAGTTTTCCTTAGGTGTTTGAAGAAATTTTCTCATAGATAAAGAAATGATGAGCAGATAGGTGAACAGACAGAAAGATAAAAATATGCAAAGATTTTTATATAATTCCAAAGAAAATATGGGGCGCCTGGGTGGCGCAGTCGGTTAAGCATCCGACTTCAGCCAGGTCATGATCTCGCGGTCCGTGAGTTCGAGCCCCGCGTCGGGCTCTGGGCTGATGGCTCAGAGCCTGGAGCCTGTTTCCGATTCTGTGTCTCCCTCTCTCTCTGCCACTCCCCCATTCATGCTCTGTCTCCCTCTGTCCCAAAAATAAATAAACATTGAAAAAAAATTTAAATTAAAAAAAAAAGAAAATATAAGAACAATGGGTGACAGTAGATGCTGGCAAAGGTTGGTGGAGGAAGCAGTCCTAGCAATCCAAAAATCAGGGCTGCCTGACTATGGAAGAAGCTAGCTAACTGGTGAGGCAGCGAGTTCCCCATAACCTACAACTAGATGTATTTAAAATAAGGAGACATCACTACCTGCTATAGATTTGTAAAAGGGACTTCTGAAAAGTCAAAATATCGGACTAGTAAATTCACATGCGTCTTACAAGACTACACTCTTTGGTTCTATCATGGAAGCGACAGAAAGCACTGGATTTAGCCAGAAATATTTGTGAGAGTGTTAAACCACAGAAGGTGCTAACAAATATTCACAGCTGTTTGTATTAGGTTATTTCTTATCAAAATATGTATTTTCTATATGTCTATATGTAAATAGACAGAATGAAGTTCTTAAGACACATGTTGATGCTTTTCATCTTGACTATACTAACTGGAATGCAATCCATAAGTCTATATGTAGGGGAAATGCACACACAAGTTGAAAAGTATATGTACGAAGCCTACTAGAGAAAGTACAGCCTAAGAAAATGTTGGATAAGAGCACACAGTTCAGAGGCATCTGGGTGGCTCATTCAGTTAAGCATCTGACTCTTGATTTCGGCTCAGGTCATCATCTCATGATTCACGGGATCGAGCCCCGTGTAGGGCTCTGTAATGACAGCGCGGAGCCTCCTTGGGATTCTCTCTCTCCCTCTCCCTCTCTGTCCTTCTCTCACTCTCACTCTCTCTCAAAATAAATAAATAAACTTTAAAAAAAAAAGAGCACATGGCTCAAGGGCACTGGGTGGCTCAGTGTGTTAAGTGTCCGACTTGATTTTGGCTCAGGTCACGATTTCATGGTTCATGAGATGGAGCTGAGGGGCAGGCTCCACGTTGACAGTGCAGACCCTGCTTGGGATTCCCTCTCATTCCCTCTTCCTCTGCCCTTCTCCTGCTTGTGCACAGCCACGTGAGCGTGTGCTCTCTCTCTCAAAAATAATAAAATAAGGGGTGCCTGTGGGGCTCAGTCAGTTCAGCAGCCAACTTCGGCTCAGGTCATGGTCTCGTGGTTCATGAGTTCTAGCCCTTCATGGGGTTCTGTGCTGACAGATCAGAGTCTGGAGCCAGCTTCAAATTCAGTGTCTCCCTCTCTCTCTACCTACCCCTCCCGTGCTTGCACGTACGTGCTGTCTCTCTCAAAAAGTAAATATTAAAATATTTTTTAATTAACAAAATAATAAAGTGAAACTTAAAAAAAAAGAGCACATAAGTCAAAGTTCACACACTACTTAGTTTTTCCTTAAATCTCTATGTGACCAGATCAAGAATTGTAGTGTGATGGAGCACCTGGGTGGCTCAGTCGGTTGGGCATCCAACTTCGGTTCAGGTCATGATCCACGGTTTGTGGGTTTGGACCCCGCATCAGGCTCTGTGCTGATGGCTCAGAGCCTGGAGGCTGCTTCAGATTCTGTGACTCAGTCTCTCTCTGCCATTCCCCTGCTCACCCTGTCTCTGTCTCTCAGAAAGTGAATAAATGTTTAAAAAATTTTTTAAAAAATAAGAATTATAGTGTGATGGAGGCAAAAGGTGGTCATGTGACCTAAAATCAAATGTGTTCCTTGGTGACATTCTCTGGCACATTCAGGAAATGTCCTCCAAAAGCACCCCATATGTTTATGAAGAGTTTACAAGACTGTGGAAAATGCTGACTTTACAACGATAAATAATAAAACAAGATCCAAAATTATATATGTTGTCCAATTTCAACAATGAATGGGAAGAAGACTTAAAATGCAAAACTGTTATTGCCTGTCTTTATGTGTTAATACTATTCATGGTTTCTTCTTTCTACTTTTAGGGGATACTGGCTTTGTCTACCCAGCACTACTTTCCCTACGTCTAACAGATGTGACTTCCTATGGAGGAGGGCTCGTGACCAGGTGAGGCCAATCACTGTACCATATCATGTTGGCCATAGCCATCATTCCAAGGATGAACATGTGCACCAAGCCATGGTTATTAAAACCCTTCCCTATTTTTCTAAGTGGATTGGCAAGGAAATTTTTCCTTTCCTCTCTGGCCATATGGCTGTAAGTATGTAAACCTACACCTGCCAAGGCCATGGATCCAGCCTTGTGGATCTGTAGGTCTGAAAGATAACTCAAAATTCAAAGAGAACAAGAGGAGAGGGGGCAAAGAATATGAATGAATAGGTCCTGAAGTTACATTCAAGTTTCTGAGTCTAGTCATTGAGGCCAGTTCAACTCATACCCTTTCTGTGGTTAATGCAATAGGTTTGCATGTGGTCAGGCAAATAAAGGTGTACTGGAGAAAATGCTTTCCCTCCAGAAATATTGTTTGGTAGAACAATTCTATCATGCCTATTCACACTGATGGGACATAAGAGAAAAATAAGCACCACTACCACCACAACAACAATAACAATAAATGAACAAGGGAGTTCAAAGAAGGTTCTTATTATTTCCAGTGATCAAGGAACGTTAGTTGGTGGTGTGATATCTGAGTGGTGACAGAAAGGAATGAAGATATGGGTAAATCTACCGGGAAGAGCATTTTAGATAGAAGAAATCAGAGAGGCAGTGCAGATAGGAAAACAGGCAGAATTAGCTGGCATCCAGTCTTGCTGGTGTGTAGGACACAGTGTGAGGGAAAATGCTGAGAAATAAAAATGGAAATAGTGGCTTGGGCCAGAGCGTAGACATCCTTCAATGATTATGAATTTGATTCAAGAAAGTTATAATTATCCAATGTAACAGAGAGACCCCTGTTGCATTGTTACTGTCACAGACACTTTAGCTTCTGATAGCAACTAGAATGCACCATGATCAAGTTTAACAAATTAGTCGGATTAGTGATCAATGCACTGATTTTTATGGCTTAATTCTCTATCAATGACATAAGAAATACAACTGTTCAAAATTTTATCTAACCATCCCCTTACAAAACATCAATTATCCCATTTTTCCCATTGCCCTTAAAACTTACAATTTTCCACTCCAAATCTTGTTTTTTTAAATTTGTTTATGTTGGCTTAAATAACTATTATGGAAATCCTTAACACATTGATTATGAATATCATACATGAACTCCACTTCAGTTTCATTATGTTCATGTACCTTCTGTAAACTTTATTTATAGATTATAGTTATTTTTCAAATTGAAGAATATTAATATGCTTTGTAGAAGAGTAACATATTATACCATTTTTACCATTTTATAGATAATTAACTCTCACAACAATTACATTTTACCCAGATCACGCAGTTAGCCTTTTATTCAGTAAGCTATTATCAGGTGGTGAGAATGAAAATAGAAAATTCATAGGTTCCTCCTTTGGAAAAAAAAAACTATCTAACTGGAGTCAGGGCCAACATAAATGGTATAGAAAAGAGGAGGAATAGAAGAGAATGTCAATGATGATGACCAGGTCTTAAGAATACGAAATCTTCAGGGCACTTGGGTGGCTCTGTCTGTTAAGCCTCTGGATTCGGCTCAGGTCATGATCTTGCAGCTTGTGAATTCAAGCCCCGCGTTGGGCTCTGTGCTGATGGCTCGGAGCCTGGAGCCTGCTTCAGATTCTGTGTCTCCCTCTCTCTCTGCCCCTCCCCTGCTCTACTCTGTCTCTCTCTCTGTCTCTCAAAAATAAATAAACATTAAGAAAACTTTAAAAAAAAGAATATGAAATCTTCATATAGGTGAGGGGAAGTACGACGATCCATCTGGAGACCATAGACTGGGCAAAGGTAAGGAGGCAGGAGTGAGTGTGGCATTTTTGGGGAGAAGGTGAGGAGTTACTTGAGATGAAGGTGATGGCTGTAAAGACAGACATGGGTCAGATCCTGAGGGATCATGAGTGCTAGACACAATCTTCTCTATACCAATGGCAGAAGGGCACTACGAAAGGACACGTGTTAGTTGAGGGAAATTAACTGGTGGTTGTGCAAGGTAATATTGAAACAGGAGAATAATGGAGCCAGGGAGATCAACTGGAAGTCTCTTATGGTAATGTAGACAGACACAAAGAAGACCTAGGTCAGGGTTACAGAAGGAGAAACAGGAATAACTTGTGAAAACCAGCTTAGGAGAAGGTCATCAGTATTCAGTTACCGACTGGAGAGGATACAGCAGTGGGCAAAGTGGAAAGAACAGTGCAACAGAGAAGTGGAAAGGAATCTAAGCTGCAAGCCTGGCTAAGGAGAGGAAAACAGTCCCTGTGAGTTAAAGGATGAAGCCACAAAGGGAGAAATAAGGAATGACAGGTACTTTGAAATTTGGAGATTCTAGGGTGGAACTGTGAGAAAATCAAATAAAAATGGCCTTCTAAGAGTTGAAAATAAGAAGCTAGCATTTGAGGGAGAGGTCAGGATTCTATGTAGAAATTACCTAAATTTGATTTTTGAAAATCAGCTCTGTAGAGGTAGTAGCCAAAGTCAAGAGAATACATGACCCTTAAAGAAAGGCAACAGGACAGAAATATCCAAGGTCAAGGCTGGTTACCCTATAAATTCACTTGCCATGAATTTCTACCTGGTTTATTCCTATAAAACAGACTTTCTCAGCCCGAGCACTGTTGATATGTGAGGCTGGATAGTTCTCTGCTGTGGTGTCTATACTGTGTATTCCGAGATGTTCAGCAGCACCCCTGGCCTCCACCACTAGATACCATTTAATACCCCCCACCTCAGCCATGACAACTAAACATATCTCCAGACATCACCCAAAATCCCCTGGGAGGCAAAACCACCCGGGATGAGAACCACTGTCCTAAAGAGTGGCCAGTCTCTGTAGGGACCTCTGAGAGGTCCCACTCAACCTTCTTCTATGTGAGCAAACTTGACGTGTCACTTCAACTCTCTGAGCCGGTTTCATCAGCAAATAGGCACATATAATAATTGTCCCCACATCACACTGTTGGTGGTGAGGCTAGATTTTAACGATGCACATCAAGTGCCTGCATCGAATGAGTGTGCAGGAGTGGGGGCACCGTGCTGCTACAAATGGGAGACATCACCCACCCTGTGTCTCTCTGAGGTCAGTCCCCATTTATTTAGGCATGCAGAGAGGCCAGATGACTACCAACAAGGCAACAAATGCAGATTTTTCTTTAAATGGTACTTCATTCAATGCATAAGTTGGGCCACTAGAGGGCGCATGGGTGACACAGTCGGTTAAGTGTTGGACTGGACTCTTGATTTCCACCCAGGTCATGATCTCAACAGTTCATCAGTTCAAGCCCCGTGTTGGGCTCTGCGTTGACAGCACAGGGCCTGCTTTGGATCTTCTATCTCCCTCTCTCCACCCCTCCCCTGCTGGTGTTCGTTCTTTCTCTTTTTCTCTCTCTCTCTCTCTCAAAAATAAACATTAGGGGCGCCTGGGTGGCGCAGTCGGTTAAGCGTCCGACTTCAGCCAGGTCACGATCTCGCGGTCCGGGAGTTCGAGCCCCGCGTCGGGCTCTGGGCTGATGGCTCGGAGCCTGGAGCCTGTTTCCCATTCTGTGTCTCCCTCTCTCTCTCTGCCCCTCCCCCGTTCATGCTCTGTCTCTCTCTGTCCCAAAAATAAATAAACGTTGAAAAAAAAAAATTAAAAAAAAAAAAATAAACATTAAAAAAAATTAAAGTTGGGCCACTTGATAAATGGCTTCTGTTATTATATGTCGTTTTACACACTCGTCAGATGTTCCTAGAGTTCAAAAGGTCACAGGACCTGATAAATACTGTCTTCTGTGACATTAATAATAGTGAATTTTTAAGAACAAAGACTAAAGTGTGTGTGATTTAAAAGACAAAGTCATGATAAACAGTCACTTTTTAGGAGCCCCTGGGTGGCTCAGTCGGTTAAGCGTCAGACTCTTGATTTCTACTTGAGTCATGATTTCATGGTTCCTGGGATCAAGCCCCTCATCCTGCTTGGGATTCTCTCTCTTTCTATCTCCACCCCTCCGCCACTCCTGTTCTCTGACTCTCTCCCAAAATAAACAAACACTGAAAAAAAGAACAAAGACTAAAGTGTGTGTGATTTAAAAGGCAAAAGTCATAAACGTTCACTTTTTAGATGAGTTAAAAATTTCAGCATCACCTGAAAAAGATTTTAACTTGTGTTTGCTACATGTCAGCTCAGCATTTCAGAAAATGGGAACAATACCACTTGACAGATATGTGCTAGGCTCTGGGCCAGGGACTGTGCTAAGCCAGACTCTAAAGATCACGTCATGGCTTCCGCTCTCAGAACACAGGTCTCGGAAGGAGAGGGAGAAAGCCTGATACCATATAAGACCTCGGTACAAAGTGCATGGGAACGGAGGGGAGGGCAGGGTTTTGGCCTCCGCGGTGAAATCAAGGCTCATCTTCACAGGAGGGTAAAGTGAGCAGAGATGAAGCATGAACAGGAGTTGGCAGGATGATAAGTAACAGGGCACACTTTTCAGACAGAGGGAACACACAGAATACATAGTCACAGCCATAAGAGACCTGGACGTATGCAGAGAACTGTAATCATTTGTGTTGCTGAAGCATAAAATTCAAGGTGGGCAGTTGCAGGATTGACAATGGACTCAGGTAGGCAAGGGTTAGATTGTAAAGGGCCTTGGACATCAGGCAAAAACACCAAACTTTATCCTTCAGTCAATGGGGAGGCATTAAAAATTTTGGAGGCGTGCCTGGGTGGCTCAGTCGGTTAAGTGTCTGAATCTAGACTTTGGCTCAGGTCATGATCTCAGGGCTGTGGGATCTAGCCCCACATCATGTCCTGCAGCTGAAAGCACAGAGCCTCCTTGGGATTCTCTCTCCCCCCTCTTTCTGCCCCTCCCCCACATGCACACGCACCCACACACGCGCTCTCTCTCTCTCAAAATAAATCAACACTTAAAGAAAAATTGGAAATCACTAACACACAGTCTAAGAAAGAATGTTTTAAAATCGATAATTAAATCACTAATGTTTTAAAAGCACTAATTTTGATTTGGTTTAGCATTAGAACTTCTCCTCTTCCTCTTCCTTTTCCTCTTTCTCTCCCTCCTCTCCCTTCTCCTCCTTCTTTACTCCCACTACTTTAAATCTCTCCAAGTAGAGGGCCAAAGCATAAGAGACTCTTAAAAACTGAGAACAAACTGAGGGTTGATGGGGGGAGGGAGGGAGGGGTGGGTGGGTGATGGGTATTGAGGAGGGCACCTTTTGGGATGAGCACTGGGTGTTGTATGGAAACCAATTTGACAATAAATTTCATATATTGAAAAAAATAAATAAATAAATAAATCTCTCCAAGAAAACACTAAAAGGCATTTTAAAGTATTGTATGTTTACATAACTTTATAAAATGCATGCCATAAATTAAAGATAATTCAAAATTAAACAAGCACAGAAAACGAATGAATACTAAGAGGTGACTAAACACATTCCAGGTTAAAACATACACTGGAAGTAAAATTTTAATGTCAAATATGAACCTACTCCTTTCAGGGAGTAAGTGGGCCACACAAAGTGAGGTATTTCTGCATGATGCCACCAGAGGGAGCTCTAGTGTGGGATTCTGCACACAGCCTCCTCCTAGCTAGCGTGCCGGTGGGCCAGGAAACAGAATTCTTTTGCAAATCCCTTTGCCTGGCTTGTCTATTTTGATCAAAATACTTCAGTCTTGCAGAAATAATTTAGCTGATGCCAGAGTCTATTTAACACACAACAAGGTGGATCATTACTGACGTCTGGCCTTGATCCTGGAATCAAACTCTCAGTCCCTATTTCTAGCTCCTTCATACAGGAGACAACATTCAAATAAGCTTCAAGTAAGATAGATTGCTGGCTCAGCCTCCTTGTTCACCTCCATCCTGCATGTGTGAGGAGGGGAGTACCAGGAGAGGAAAGGAAAACAATGAAATAACAAACTATGGAAAGGATACTCTTATCCTAGACTTTCAATAGCTGATGAGGAGCCAGAGATTTAACTGGAGGATGGCTAAAAGCAACTGGAACCTAGAGAGAGGAAACCACCCCGACCCATCTTGTCCACCTTAGATGGAACCAGGGGCTGAAATAAAGAGGGGATGGTTCCCAGGAACTCCCCAAGGCCCACAGTTCTCTCTGGTTAGAAGTGTGAGACTGAAGAGGATATAGGACTATGAACTGTTTAGCATTAAATATAAAAATAACAGTTGAGTGAACTACATTTAACAATAACTTTGGTGGAGAGCATTTCACTGATTCTCAAAATGATTACATTTTACCCAGATCCCACAGTTAGACTTCCATTTCAGCTGAGATGATAAAATACAGATACATAAAACATTTAAACACAAAGGGAAAGCAGGTGATTTAGGGCCAACATACATGGCATAGAAAAGAAAGAAGAATAAAAGAGAATTGAAATGGACGAGGAACCCTCCAGGTTCAGTGCACAGAGACAGACACCTATAGGAAAAGATGGCTCAGGAAATACAGGGAAAATTAGACACAAGTCCTCCTCTGGAAGGGTTACCAGGACTTGAGATGAGGCATAAATTGAGGGAGAAATTATTTTAAAAGGTATTATTAGCAGATGGAAAAGTTTATTTTAAATCATTCTTTTTGGGATTTATCTTGGAGATGGATGAGACAACAGAAGGAATATTAATGGGAGGAGGCAACATGACTATATATGGGTTTGAGAACTTGGGATTTAGACTTGACCTGACTGAAAGTTCCCACCCAGCCCACAGCGCCTCAGTGACCTTGAGCGCATCACCTGATCTCCTTGGACTTGTGCGTCTGTGAAAGGGGGCTTCTCAAATCTATTTTGCAGAGTTGTTTAGAGATAATGAGATAATGTGTGAAGGGTACCCAGCAAGAGCAGGCACTGAATACATAGTACAGTTTAACTACCTTGTCACAATGATGTCAATAGTAGATGGGCCAACTCAAACTTGGGGACATGGAATTTTTATTCTTAAGTCTCAGCATCTGTGCTGGCGAGGATGTAGAGAAATGGGAACCCTCTTGCACTGCTGGTGGGAATGCAAACTGGTGCAGCCACTCTGGAAAACAGTGTGGAGGTTCCTCAAAAAATTAAAATAGAACTACCCTACAACCCAGCAGTAACACTACTAGGAATTTATCCAGGGGATACAGGAGTACTGATGCATAGGGGCACATATACCCCGATGTTTATAGCAGCACTTTCAGCAACGGCCCAATTATGGAAAGAGCCTGAATGCCCATCAAGTGATGAATAGATAAAGAAGATGTGATTTATATATACAATGGAATACTATTTGGCAATGAGAAAGAATGAAATCTTGCCATTTTCAGCAACGTGGATGGAACTGGAAGGTATTATACTGAATGAAATCAGTCAGTCAGAGAAGGACAGATATATGTTTTCACTCATAGGTGGGTCTTGAGAAACTTTACAGAAGACCAAGGGGAAGGGGAAAAAATAGTTACAAACAGAGAGGGAGGGAAGCAAACCATAAGAGACTTAAATACAGAGAACAAACTGAGGTTGGATGGGGGGAGTGGGAGAGAGGGCAAAGTGGGTGATGGGCACTAAGGAGGGCACTTGTTGGGATGATCACTGGATGTTGTATGTAAGCCAATTTGACAATAAATTATATTCATAAAAATTAAACATTAAAAAATTAAATAAAAATTTAAAAATTAAATGAAAAAAAGTCTCAGCATCTGTAAAGAATAGAAACATAGATAATATTAGTTTACTTTCTACAGATATATGAAGTTCTTAGTAATATTAATGTTTTCATCTGTGTCCCAGGCTTCTTGTGGATACCCTAGCAGAATAAGGAGAGAATTCCAGAAGGGGGAAAGGATTTCCAGGCCAAGTAGCCTTTTAAGTTTATGTGTAGGTCCCTAATACTGTACCAAACCTATAGTAATGACAGTTATTGAACAAAAAAGAAATAGAAAAAAGTTAAAGTAGATGCTACCTTCAAAGGAAGATAAACATCTTCATAAATGAGAAAGAGGACAGAAACACAGAGTAGCAGGTAGGGCTGAAGCCAGGAAGCAGGCCAGGAGGCCACATCCCTACAGGCTGCACTTCCAGTATCCTGGCTCCTGGGGGTCTCACTGAGCCACAAGTTGAGCATCTGCTTTAAGCCTCAGTTCCCTCATCTTCAAAATGGGAATGATAAGAAGACTCACTCCAGGGGCTGCTATGATAATAACAAAGAAATGTGAGAACTTAGAAGCTGGCACAGACTACCTGTTCAGAAATGTTCTTATCAGTTATGGTTATTGTTTTTCGACGTAGAGTTTGCACCAATCAAGTTGGAGGGAATCAAAGTGAAAACAGATCATGAAAATTACTGAAAAAACAACGTTTCTAGGTTGGTTTCCCATAGCTCTTTGAAGACCAAGAAGGAGAAGAAAAGAGAGGTCTAAACACAAGAGAATTATAGGTAGAAGTTCTACCTTGTCTTACTCAAAGGACTGATATTACCTTTTCAAAAATGAAAAAGAAAATGAAAGGTCTATAGTTCCAAATACAGACAGAATAGAACTTGAAGTATTTTCTTTTCGAAATAAAATAAAACTTAGAAAATTGGTGATTTTATAGGAACATTTCGGGGTATTTTACTTTAGGTTCACAAAGTGATTACACTGAGCAGTATGCATTTATATGACATGCAAAATTGTACTGCCTCAGCTAAAATTTCCTCTTTTTCTCTCATAAATGTGAGCATGCTGCATCAATTCTGTAAAGACTGTATATTACCTTAAAATGATGGGTATCCATAAAGTATAATAACCCTTCACTCTCCCTACTCTAGCCCATCAAATGCTAAAAAGACTGCAGAGTCCAATAAGAATAGTGACTTGGGTTCGCAGGACACTGACTGCCCCCCGGCACCCACATAAGCAAACCAACATGGTCTACTCCATGACCATGTGGCAGAGGTCATATTTCCCATCTGATAAACGTGACACAGAGGTAAATAAAATCTTCCCACAGTGAAATAGTCCAGAGCATCAGAAGGAATAAATTCTTTTTTTTTTTTAATGTTTATTTTTGAGAGAGAGAGAGACAGACAGAATCTGAAGCAGGCTTCAGGCTCCGAGCTGTCAACACAGAGGCTGAGGCGGGGCTCAAACCTGCGAACCGTGAGATCATGACCTGAGGTGAAGCCGAACACTTAACTGACTGAGCCACCCAGGCGCCTTGGAATCAATTCTTAGACTTGATGTGGAGAACCACCAGGGACCAGGCTCCACAGGTGACAGGTTCTATTCTATTTCCTGATTTCTCAGGGAGTACAAACCCTAGTGAAGTTTTCCTTTGTTTTCCCCTCCTGCTACTCTGCTAGGTTTCTTACTCTTTTCTCTTTGCTTTTTGTCTCTCTTCCCTGGTTTCTCAAAACAAAGGTCCATAGAAATTGCTGCAAAAGGGTATTTCTCTATCCCTACATTTCCATATAAGCTTTATCTGTATTTCCTGGAGAAAAAGGTCTCACTGCCTTTCCCTGGTTTGCAATAGACAGATGATGTTCCCTCAGACACAATGTGCTCTCTTAGACAAAGTCAGGGTTCTGGCTGGCCAGCTGTTCCTTCCCCTCTGTCTCACCCTGCAGGAAGCATGCTGGGATACTAGAGCATGAGAGTTTTGTGAAGCTACCCTAATGTGAAAAAAAATCATTTCCAAACATTGCTACAATACTCAACAACTCTTCTCAATATCAAGGTTGAAAACACCTACACTAAGGTTGCCTGGGTGGCTCAGTTGGTTAAGCATCAGACTTCGGCTCAGGTCATGATCTCATGGTTCCCAAGTTGGAGCCCTACATCAGGCTCTTTGCTGTCAGCACAGAGGCTGCTTTGGATCCTCTGTTCCCCTCCCCCTCTCTGCCCCTCCTCTGCTCATGTGTGCTCTCTTTCTCTCTCTCTCTCTCTAAAAAATAAAGAAACATTAATACAATTTTACAAATACATCTACACTAGACCAAGATGCTCCCCAGAAACTTTACGACAAATGAACAAGCCAAGGCACTGAAGTTTGTATACAGTTATCAATCACTCCAATTATTTCCAATTAGGATAATACGCTTACAAAAATAGGTGGGAAAAGTAATTCATTAAAAAGATACTAATTTTAAAAATTACTAATAAGCAATTTGTTAGAAAGATATGGAGAGAGCTAAAGAGGAAGAAACTATAAATTCACAGAATAGAACCTACAGCATTATATGTCAGCCACGTCTTCTTACACACACACACACACACACACACACACACACGAGCACACAGCATTCCAGGAAAATGTTTATGCATCTCTGCTTAATATGAACAGTTCCTGTCGTCTCTCCTTTCTTGTGTTTGCTCCTTGAAGATAAAATCTAATAAAAGATCCTGCACCATTCGTATCACCACTGCCGCTGGGGAACTCTCCTTGCTGTAGACGCAGGTTCCCTGGGGAAGTTTAGCCATGTCTGAATCATTCTTCAAGGACCTTAAAATAAAGGCTATATTTTTAAATGCACTTATGTAGATACCAAAACATCCACTGAATTCTCTCTACTGAGAGTCCCCACGTCTGAAGAGGGGTACCAATTAGCTTGAAGTTTAACTTCTAAGTAGTGAACAATATGTTACCACCTTTTTGCCATGCTGGCCCCAATAAGAAATGCCATGCTAATTCCACCTATAAACACCACATTTATTTAAAAGAAGGAAAGAAGGGGGGAGGGCAGGTGCTCATTTTCAGCCTTTTCACACATTAGGAAGGCACAGGCTTTCCATGGGACCTCTGGGTCCCACAGCTGCATAAAAGAAAGAATATATTCTCTGCCACTGCAAATTGACAAAGCTGTATGATGTGAGATAAATGTTATGAACTTTGAGTTAACCATGCAGAAATTATTTATAAAGGATCATGAAGTAGAAACTAATAAACTATATGCCATCCACTGAGAGCCAAGGAATTTGTATATGTGAAATAACCTGGGGTTAATTAAGTCCTCCTCCCTCCGCCTCCATCTGCAGTGGGAAAATAATTGACAGGTGCAGGGAAAGAAGTTCTGAGTGCATTATCTGTGAGGAAAGTACAATGTTTGAGAACTGGGTGCTGGCTAGGACAGAGAGAAAGTGGGAATATTACTAATACAGATGGAGGTAGGACTGCCTTGAAGGTTCCAGAAGTGTCATGGACAAGATCCATCAAGATTCCCTCACGTCCAGGGTCACTCTGTGCTGTGTCTCAGTGGGTATTTTATGCAACATTTCTCCAAAGTGGCCTTTCTCATCAACTCTAGCTTCATGCTCTTTGAGTAACTTCTGGTCACAAACTTGCCCAGATGCCTCTCCCCCAGAAAAACAGAATATGGTCCTAAAGGGACACTGTTCTCTGACTACTCTCACATTGGTGTTTTGTACAACAACGAACAAATAATACCTCCCACTGCTACCATAACATCTTAACAGAAATACACTTGTTCACCCGCTCATTCATTCATTCTTTCATTCGAATATTTGAGGCTCTAAATGCAAAATGCAGCTCTCGAAACATGTCTGTTTTGATGGCTGTCCATTATGATTATGGATTTCCCATCCTGGCACAAAAGAGTGCTGTACACTATGGAAGTACATCAGGGATTGGCAAAACTTCTGTAAAGGGCCAGATGGCAAATATTTTCAGCTTTGTAGCCAGGAGATCTCTGTCACAACTATTCAGCTCTGCCATTGTAGCACGAAAGCAGCCACAGACAATAAGCATGTAAGCGAATGAGAGTGGCCTTATTCAAATAAAATTTTATTTACAAAAACAGGCACTAGTTTAGATTTGGTCCACAGACCATAGTTTGCCAACATCAGCTCAAAACCATTAACAGTTCCTCAGCACTTACCAAATCAAATCCTAGGTCACCTTTCCTTTCCCAGTCTATCTATCCAAACTTCATTCTATCACTTCTCATAGTCTCCCTCTGAACTAACACAATATTTCAATGTGTCACATTCTTCCATTACTATACCTTGAACTCAGCCTAGAATGCCCTTTCTCCTCCTCTCTGCTTCCTCATATTTCTTCCAGGTAGCTTCTGTACATTTTGTGTGTGTGTGTCTATGTGTACATGTGTGTGTATTCATAGCATCCAACATAGAACCTTGGGTACAAATGTTGAGCTGAATATATTAGAGAGCATACAAGGTAATGGCTGTGCTTACGAAGAAAATAAGATGTTGAAATAACCATATTTAACTGATTATATCATCATCATCATCATCTTAACAAATGGAAGAGAGAAGCTCATCGTGCTGAAACAGACATCTGTACATCTCTAGTGGACACCAAATGTCCCCTGGAGATCTTACATAATTTTATATTAATTACCAATGAGATTACCATGCAGTGCCATACAATTATCTATATTCTAAAAGGATCTTCAAAGGATAGAAAAGAAATATGGTATCTTGGGTCACTTAAAACTAGATTGGATAAAGGGCTTTTAAAATCCTGGGCTAAGTAAATTTACACTCCCCAAAAAGTCAAAAATTAAGGAAAGCAAATGTGTGTGGCAAAGATCCTGAAGTGTTCGATGAAATGTGTACGAGACGACTTAACAAATTTGCCTTTAAATCCTGCAATCCCATTACACATGCAGGGAGGAGCGATGGAACCCTCCCATGAGGGTCTAAAAAGGGCCTCCAGCACAAGATGTAAATGATAATCAGTACTTCTGGCCTTCGTGACTCAATTCCTCCCCGACTTGAACATTATGAATCACAGCTATTTTTTCAGTGGGCTTTCACCTTCCTCACTCAATGCAGACCCAGCTTGGACTCCCCACCATCAGCATGAGAGATACACAAAGAGATTAGTCAATAGAGGGAGAGAGAGCTGGATGAACCAAGGACTGACTAAAGATTGGTGCAATAAAAGAGAGAAGGGGAATGATTTTTTTAAAGCAATAAACCAATTCATCCACCTGCTCTTGCAAAGCAGAGGATCAATTATTCCAACAAAAGAAGACACAATGAGGATTGCAAGGAGAAAGCCAGTGAATGAATGAGCTCATCCAGGGTGTGGAAGGACTGAAATATACAGGCTGACCCTGAGAAGGAGAAAGATGACGCAAGTGGATAAGGAAGAAAAGGAAGGTGGGTGGCTAAGCAGGTGCCCACAATACTGGACAAATAGAAGTAATCAGGGATAGGGGCAGAATTATTTCCCTTCCAGAGAACTCTCTTATGATGCTGGACTGGTTGAGACACTGGAATTAGTATCGGAAGAGGCCACCTGCACCACTTCAGAGCACAGTCATCCTTCTGATTGCCAAATGACAAAGAAAGCACAAGCAGGAGGCGACATTTTTCTTTGTCTTTATGCAGCCTCCTAAAGCCCAGCTGAATTCATAAGCAGCTGTGTGACTCCCTGTAAGCACACAGTGCATGTGGGAGCACGTGGGAGCACACTCACTCACGCAGGAGACTCTGGCATTGCTGAGTTACTGAAATGAAGCTGCATGTGGCAGAGTAGTCAAGAAAGTACAGAGATTCTCACAGCTCCAGCCACAAAGTATAAACAATTATTAATGTCTAAGTCTTCTTAATGGGGCAAAAAGATTGATTTAAGACCAGGAAGTTCTATCAGCCTAGTACATCAGCTGAATTATGTTCACTAGGTACAAAAATAAAAAATACAAAGCAATTTTGTTCACACTTCTGCCCCCACTCAGAAATCTTCACTGAAACCCCACTGCTTTCAGCATAGTGCCTAAATTCACACGCACGTCATTCAGGACCTTCCACTGACTGACCTCAATCTAGGTTTTTAGCCATAAGCAGCTTGCACTTAGACCTGTACAAGTTGATTCTGACTCATGACCTTCTCTGTGATCTTATTCCCCTTCTTACTCATTTCTATCAGCCAAAATTGACTTATCCTCCAAAGATTCTGCTCAAATTCCACTTTGTCTTCATAAATGTCCCCAGCTGAAAGTAATCTCTAGCTATCATTAGTACATTAAAGTTTTCCCAAACCCCAGTGGTTCTGACACTTCCATGTGCAGGAGACTCCCCAGAGGACTTTTAGAAACATAAATTGCTGGACCCCTATCTACAGAGTTCTATGTATTTCCAATACTCTCCAGTACAAGTTTATATTCAGTAGATGTGCAACAAATATGTCAAATTAAATGTATGTTTTCATGTTGCTTCATACATGTTTTTATATACACATTCATATTAATTCAACAAATATTTATTGCTGACACATACATTTGAAATAGGCATATATAGGGTACAATATTTAAAGTATGAGCAGGTCTCTTAACCATGTCACATTTGGCAAGTGAAAGGGAAGTATGAATATGCTGCAATCCATTTTGCAAATGTGTTCTGCAGAAGAGCACCATTAAAATTCAATATGAATCTCTGTTTGAAGAGTGTCCATCTGTGTTCATTTGCGGTAAATGTAATGACTCTCTCATTCTGCCTGAATATTCAGTTAACCCATGCTATACAGAGCCTCTGCTTTGTGGCAAGGAAGCATGAGATTTTAATTTCTCATTCTATGGGTTTACAGTCGGCTCCCTGATATTACTCACATTCCAGATACTCAAAAATTCCTCAGCAGACCACCAGTACCCACCAGTACTGCTTACAAGTATAGATGCTAGAGTCATCCTGCCAGGCTTCAAATCCTGCCTCTGTCCATTTCTAGAGGATGACCTTGGATAAACTGTTTAACTGCTCTAAGCTTGAGTTACCTCATTACTGAAGTAAATAGGAACAATAATGAGATACTTGCTTCCTGATTATTATGAAGACACATATTGTTATTAAAAAGTGCAGTTGGCCCTTGAACAACATGGTTTTGAACTGCATGGATCAACTTCTACATGGATTCTTTTCAACAAGTATATTGGAAAACTTGGGGGTGAGGACTGGCAATAATTTGAAAAAACCTGCAGACAAGCTGCATAGCCTAGAAACACCAAGAAGAAGAAGAAGAAGAAGAAGAAGAAGAAGAAGAAGAAGAAGAAAGGAAAAGAAAAGAAAAAGTTTGCTACCATTGTAAGGGATAAATATTACATACAACATACAAAATATGTGTCAATCGACTATGTTATCAGTAAGGCTTCCTGTCAAAAGTAGGGTTTTAGTAGTAACGTTTTGGGAGAGTCAAAAGTTGCATGTAGATTTTTGACTGTCAGTACCCCAACCCCCTTGCTGTTCAAGGGTCAACTGTACATGGAAAGTGTTTTACATGGCACAACCCAGAAGTCACCATTAGTGCTGTTGCATTAAACGTTAATACACACAGGAAAACCTCCCAGAAGTTCCTACCGGTCTGTATCTTCTAGGGCCAAAAATCTTATTTCACCCAGTTGCCATCTGGAGTCACCATCACCTAAGCCAGACAAAACTAATAAATGTCAATGTTAATATTTAAATTTTTATGATACATAAAAATGACCTATACTATTCGGGGTGCCTGCGTGGCTCAGTCAGTTAAGAGTCCAACTTCAGCTCAGGTCATGATCTCACAGCTGATGAGAGATCAAGCCCCATGTTGGGCTCTGTGCTGATGGCTCAGAGCCTGGAGATTGCTTCAGACTCTGTGTCGCCCTCTCTCTCTGCCCCTCGATGGTCATACTCTGTCTTTCTCTAATAAATAAAATAAAAACAAAATTTTTTTAATTTTAAAAAATGACCTATACTACTCATTAGTACTGGTACCTTACTTTCAGCTATTTTGAGAACTGAAAGGGATAGTGACAACATTTGATTAGGGAGCACAGTGCTGCCTGAGTGGCTTCAATTACTACTTTACTGATATTTCCATTCAAATCCCATAGCCAGCACAAACAGACAACACTCATTTCGCCCCCAAAACTCCCTAACCCTTAAGACTGTGGGTGCCTAAAGATAATTTTGGCTTTTCCACCTAGGAGACTACATACCACTTCATCCACGTTTCCTGACCCACTCTATTATCATCTGTAAGGTTTCAATAGTGTTAGGCCTGTGTCTACATGAACGGCATCAAGTTTACAAGCATGTATTGCCTAAGAAGCTAAAAGCCTATGAAAATGCAGAGCTCATTTGTGATTTCAGCTACATTACAGCTGGATGTGAGCAGAGCTACATCAAGAAACAGGCATCGCTACATTTCTCCTGTTTAAAGAACTTCGCTCCATGAGAAACAAGCATTTGTTCCATGGAAAGGCAATTTAAAATTAAACCCTAACATAGGATGTGCGCATAAAGCTAAAATTGTAGGAAATAATTTGTACTGAGTTGGTTATTTGCAGTTTCTTACTGTAAACATAACTGATACATACCAGGCAATGATATTTTTCATAATTCAATGTTTCCGGACTGGTTATAAAGACCATACTTCTGATAAGAAGTGAATTTTAAACTAAACCTCCACTGAACTTTGGTCCTCTTGTGTAATTTTATGTATTGTGTAGCTTACCCTGTTCCTTATTGATTTGATTCCTAGCCTGCCATAATCCATTACCACAAATTTGGTAAAACAACAGAAATTTATTCTCTCTCAGTTCTGAAGCCCAGAAGTCTGATATCAAGATGCCAGCAGAGCCACCTTCACTCTGAAGGCTCTAGGGGACACTCCAATCCTTGCCTCTTCCAACTTCTGATGCCACATTCCATGTGGATTAATGTCCACATTCAACCTCTGCTCGTGTGTGTCCGTGTCTTCTCCTCTTCCTGCCTTATTATATGAGGATACTTTTCACTGGATTCAGGGCCCACCTAGATAATTCAGGATGATCTCATTTCAAAATCCGTAATTAATTACACCTGCAAGAATCTTTATTCCAAATAAAGTCACATTTATGGGTTCTGGCAAACATATCTTTTGGGAGGGCACCAATCAACCCCCTACATTCGGTGTATAGGTAGGTGTGTGTGTGTGTGTGTGTGTGTGTGTGTGAGTGTGTGTGTGTGTGCGTGCGCGTGCACGCTCATGTGTATCTGTGTGTTTGTGTTTCATCTCCCTACTCTACTGTAGGCTCCTCGAAGTCCGATCAGGGATTTGTTTTCTGTATAAGTGATTCCATGCTCAGTACTCAGAGTACCAGCTCATATCAGGTGCTCACTAAATATGTGTTGACTGAATGAACATATAATTTTAGAATGTCATCACAACTCCTACAATGTAACAGCAAAATACTGTGAATATATTCAGAACTGGAGGGATAGCCATCCCCCAAACTTTCAGAAGTGCTAGCCACAGAGTGTGTCAGAAGCCAGGATACACTGGTGAAGTAAAGCAATGGAGGAGGAATGAAGTAAGACCATGATCCTGGATTCAAATCACACATTAAGCACAATGCCTCTCTGAAAGCAAAATGCTCTCAGCAGCTCAATGGACATTTGCAGAAAGCAGGCTCACAGAAGAAAAAGCATTCTGACACTCCCAGTGAAGAGATGAACAATGTAACTCTACAAGGATTTACAGAGAGTTAATCTTATTTATCCTTCCCCTCTGAACAAAATCTTTTGCTTGTCAGATTAAATATCATAAAAAATTAAATCAGTTATGCAAAAATAAGATTTTAAAAATGAAAAAATGAGTAAGTCTTCCTGTGTCTCTATATATGAGTTAGATAATGAAAACTAATATTTTCATCATCCTTCAGTTTTTAAGGTATTTTTATAGGCATGATTCCATCTGACATAACCAATAACTTTATGAAATCAGCCATCTTCCCTTACACATGGAAAGATACATGTTGAGAAACTGAGTTGTTTAAAGTCACACAAGTGAAAACAGGCATTCATTTGGATGTTTTTTTGCTGGTTCCAAATCTGGCATGCATGCATACACATGCATGTGCATGCATATGTGTTTGTGATTCCTCTCTCCACTAATTTGCAGGCTCCCATACGGATCTGTCTTATACATCAGTGATTCTACTAGGTATTTTATTAGGCCTGGTTGTATAGTTACATTAAAAAATATTTCAATTTTTTTAATGTTTTATTTATTTTTGAGAGAGAGAGAGAAAGAGAGATAGCAGGGGAGGGGCAGAAAGAAAGGGAGACAAAGAATCTGAACCAGGCTCTAGGCTCCGAGCTGAGAGCACAGAGCCCAACGTGGGGCTCGAACCCACAAACCGTGAGATCATGACCTGAGCTGAAGTTGGACGTTTGAATAACTGAGCCACCCAGGCAGCCATAAAAATATTTTATATATTTAATGTTCTTCATGAAAGAATGCCTGAGAATAACCTTGGAAAAACTTCATGGGTTCCAATAAAAGGCAATATGTAAAAAACATGTGGGTTGGGGAGGACGTAAGGAAAAGAGAAAAAGTAACGTATTGCTTATAAATTCTCTATGGCTTTAAAGACAAGAAAAAGTCATTTTTCTTGGAAATAGGAAAAATAATGTTCCAAAACTTTACTTTGAATTGTACTAAATGAAAATACTGTTTAGCATTTATTAACAAACTGTCTTATATTGATTCCCAAGTTGGTACCAACTATACAGACCAACAATAACTTTCTAAAGGACAGGGGTCATTTATTTTAGGAAACAGTTAATGTCCACATTTCACTCATGTACTCTCAAAATTAATGCTGGACACTCAGAATTCAAGAAATCACTATCAACTTAGAAACAGGACCAATTCTCTTGGTTGTTAGATTTTCCCCAGAAAAATCCCCTCTTGGGAACATGAACTCCCCTGCCTCTGCCATTTTGTGGTGGAGCCATGAACCCTTTTTTTGCCTAAATTAAAGCCCAAAGTCCCTAAATAGAAAACTGAATGATGGCTATAATATAAGCAGTTGGAATTCAGGCATAAATGGTGTTTCTGAAATGTCAGTGCCTAACTAGCTTAAAAGCATCTTTTTAAAGGACTCTAGGCTACTTGGCCCTGGTCTGTATACTCCTGAGGGAAAAGATATGAGAGCCAGAACCATACCCAGCTGACCTCATGAATAAGTGCCCAGGAAGCCAAGGGCAAAAAGACGTTCACCCAATTCCAGGTGCTGTAGGAAATAGCTCCCAGATGAGACCGTAGGTAGAGCTCTCAGCCACCCCAGTGAGAAACCAGCCCCAATTCCCTCAAGACATGTAGACACAAAACAAGTTACTATTGTCACCCACTCTTCTTTCTCCAATGAGCTTCAATTAGCAAGAAGTTATAAATCCTTCTTTCCTCTTTGTGCAAGCCATCCCTTCCTTCTTTCCGAGCCCCATATAAGCCAAGAGTTGGCTGTAAACTTCGCTTTATTTTTTTTTAACTCATATTCTATGAGTCTGTGTAATTCCTGTGAATATCACTCATGGGGGTGGGGGTGGGGGTGGGATTTGTTCCTTATTATAGCTTTGGAATTAGAAAAATTATCCTTTAAACAAATAACACGTTATTTTGCATGTTGGGAAAAGAGAGCATATAACAGAACGCAATGGTACTTAACCTTCTTGAGGTCACAGGCCTCGAAAATCTTATTAAATATATGGACACAATAATAACACAATATGCAATATTTAAGAGATCCTTGAATTCCTATAACATATTCAGAAATTCCTTGAGTTTCTTGAAACTTGGGCACAAAAGCAGGCACCCATACACTCGTCCTATATTTGGAAAAACTGCAAGTTCTATGTAATTCTCTCTTCTTAGAAAAAGTAAAATAAAATAAAAGTCCTTCACCTTCAATAACCTAAGCAAATGATCATCAACTGGAGTGGTTGAGTGCATAGGCATTGGGGTCAGGCTTTGCTCCCTTCTAAAATGGAGGCCTTTAGACAAGTACTGAATCTACCTGAATGTAATTTCCCAGGTCTCTAAATATGTATGGTGAGACATATCTAATAGGGCTGATGTGAGGGTAAAAGAAAGAATATCTACAATGTGATTGGTGTAATGTCAAGCTCATAGTCACTAGTACTGATTAAATGGCCAGCACCATCATCATCATCATCACTATCAAAAAGAACACAGTTGGGGGGCGCCTGGGTGGCGCAGTCGGTTAAGCGTCCAACTTCAGCCAGGTCACGATCTCGCGGTCCGTGAGTTCGAGCCCCGTGTCAGGCTCTGGGCTGATGGCTCAGAGCCTGGAGCCTGTTTCCGATGCTGTGTCTCCCTCTCTCTCTGTCCCTCCCCCGTTCATGCTCTGTCTCTCTCTGCCCCAAAAATAAATAAACGTTGAAAAAAAAATTAAAAAAAAAAAAAAAGAACACAGTTGGGACACAGGTAGGGCTATATAAATTCCATAAAGATATCAAGAGCCTTATAAGAAAACTTCTTGAAACTCTCTGAAGAACAAAACAAAACCAGACAATTCCCACCACTAAAGTGCTCAGTTTGCCACAACCTAGACCTTACGTTACATTATGAGTCACAGTATGAAAGGGCTTTCCTCACTAAGTGACAGCAGTTTCATGCATGCAGGACCCCATTGTTTGGGCCCCAAGGGCAGCATTCTGGATCGGATCTTCAAGAAGCAGGATCTTCACAGAAGCAGAGGTTAAAGATGGGATTACATGTAGTCTTCTTAGAGTGGCATATTCGTGTTTGACAGATGATTCTTTAGCCCTTCTTAAAACTGCTAAACATTTTAATGAAACCAACCATTCTGAAATGTTTAATACTTTACAGCTATGTCCTTTTCTTTATTGTTTTCATATGGCTTTTCCCCAAGATCAAATTTGTCTTTGATTCCCCATCATTTATCACAGTGTCTGGCAGAAAATAAAGCCTCTGAAAGTGATTGGGATCACAAAAAAGATACAAGGGAAGCAAGGAAAGGAGAAAGAAAGAGAGGATTAGGTAAGATGGTAGGGAGTGTTACGTTCAATTGACAACTCAAGGAATACTCAGTGAATATCTAACATATGCTAAGCTCTGAGTCAGGCATGAGAGACACAATGATACATAAAAGAAAGTTCTTGTTCTAAATAAGCACGTAAGTTGAGCACATCTTTCTTTTTATACTTCATTGTTCCTTTAACAGGAATTAATGAAGAGAGAATAATGGGAATAATTCTATTACAACTCTGTTGCAATAAGCATGTGGCAGGGATCATGCACTGCTCACCAAATATTTGTGCTCCCCTTTCATGGGGTTCAGTTGTTCAACTAAGCAACAGCTGTACTGTGGTTGTGATCATGTCAGCCAGAGACTAGATTTCCCAGTTGCCTTTGCAACAAGGTAGGACCTTGTGACTAATTTCTGGCCAAAGAAATGTGACCAAAAGTGGTATTCGCCAATTCCAGATATGTCTGCCCGCTGAATTTTGATGCTTAGAACTACCCTGGAAGCCCCACGTTGACAACAAAAGAGCATCTGTCAGCTCTGTCTTGGGTAACTGTGGAACAGAACCTCACCTCCATTCCCCTGACCCTAACCTACTTGGACAACATGTGCGTAAAACTAATATTAAAACAAAACTTATTTTGAGTTAGTATGCGGAGATTTGGGGTTTTTTTTTCACACAGTTAATGTTTACCGTAGCTAATATAAGTTAGAAATCTAAATACGGTTTTCATGTAACTTGAGACCCATTGTATGTGCATTCCTAATAAGATCAAACTGTCTCAGCTGTCAAGTTTCTTCGGTCCTGAACATTGAATTATGTCAAGTCAGCACAGTGATGCTCTGTAGCGCATGCTGACATGATGCTCTATTAAACTGCCAGTGACATCATAGAAATGTGGATACCTGAGTAGCGGACTGTTAGAGCAATCACTGCAAGTGGTCCAAATAGGTGTGTGATTTCACAGTAATTACTTTATTGGGAAAGTAAAGCAGTTGTTACGCATTAAGTGCAGTTTGGTTGGGTACAATCATTTCAAAACACCTTGACTTTAACTTCATTTGTATACTTTAATCTAAGACTTTTTAATCAACACCACTTCTCGAGAACACAAAACTCTCTCCCTTACCATTTTTTGCTTTTGTTGCCTTATTACTGATACTAGTATTAATCATTTCTTCTAAAAATAATAGCCACGCTTAGTGAAATGCCTTCTATGAGTCAAAACCTGGCTACGTACTTTTCACATATTTTATATTTATATGATTTACATTTGCCAAACTTCCCATTGGGCCACATGTTGACCCTCTAAGATATACATATCGCCATCCTATAAATATGAAAAGTGGTATTAAGAAATGTGTTAATAGTTTGACCTAATACCCACACCTACTAAGTGGAGAAGCTAGAATTTGAACTCAATCTACCTGGCACTAAAAGACCAAGGCAGTTTTACCGTGCCAGGTGAATCCTAACTGAAATCCTAGCTGAAAGTAAATCCTAACTTAAAGTAATATTAAGCATATATCATCATGTTTGACCAGTGGTAAATAATAATAACAGACAAGATTTAATGAATTTTTGATGTTCCAGTTATTCTCCTATTATTTACTAATTTATAAATCCCCATAACAACTTTAGAAATAGATACGATCATCATCCCCTTTCTATAGATAAGAAAATTGAGGCCCAGAGAGTTTCAGTGATTTGTCCAAGGGCACAGAGCTAGTTAGTGGTTAAGCTAGAATTCACATACAGGCAGTTTGTCTTAAAAGTCTGTTCCCCTGGGGCTCCTGGGTAGCTCAGTCAGTTAAGCATCTGACTCAGGTCATGATTTCATGGTTGGTGAGTTCAAGCACTGCATCTGGCTCCATGCTGATATAGTGCGGAGCCTGCTGGGGAATTCTCTCCCTGTCTCTCTGCCACTTCCCTGCTCGTGTTTTCTCTCTCTTAAAATAAGTAAACAAACTTAAAAAATAGTAACAAAAAAAACTAAAAGTCAAAGAGCATGTTAATGTCTCTGAGTTAAAAAAAAATACATAAACTTGTTTTTGTTTTAGAATGACACAGCATATGAACAGAATCATTTCTGTCACCATGTAATAACAACAAAAAAAAAAAACTTCCCTGAATCTAAAATTAATGGGAAAATAAACTGCCACAAATTCAACATGAATAGGTCAATAGTCTTAATAAGAAATCTGAACAGAATATATAGCAATCCCACCAAAATTAGAAAAGTGAGCAGGGGTAGAAACATCTGTGACTTGGGCCTCAGGCAGGCATTTGGTGGGAGGGTTGCTACGAGCTAATGCCATCAGGAGTGTCAAAAAACTTGGCAAGCCATATACCTACAAGATATTCTGCTGCTGGTGGTTTCTACCTATCTACACTGATGTTTTATCTTTCATATCCCAGGAACAAAACCGAGCCCAATTTATTTTTTTAAATGTGCAGAAGTGCCTGATTAATAAATGCTTTCTGATTGTGAAAGGCAGTGAATAAGAGAAAGTAGAGGTGGGTCATGGGTGATATGCAACAGAAAGGTTTGTACTGGGATTCAAACAGGGCTTTAAGAGCAATTAGATATCATTAGAACAACATTCTTAAAATAACAATGTCATGACTAAATGGACTGGAGAAAATGTAAGTCCAGTTCTTATTGTAAAAGATTCATTGACATGACATGAAAAAAAAAATGAAAGCAAACAAGATTTAATCATGGAACTATTCATCGGAGTGACTCAATGACACTTGACCATTACTAATCCAGCCTCTTTACACAGGGAGTATAAAGGACTAATCTCTCCTACTCTTAAGGGGTGCACCATATACTTATTAGGTATGAAAAGAATTCCTCCAAATCACTCAACAAATCCAGCAAAGGTAAGTTCAGCCAAAGCTGAATTGAGACTAATGGATCTGGTATCAATAGCTCTGGGCAGGAGTAAAAACTCTGCATTTTCTGAGTGCGTGATCTTAGGCAAGACACTTAAGCTTTTTAATTCTCAGTTGAAATACGTAGGAAGTGGGTGGTTGTAACCCTAAGAAATGCAGAAACCATGTAGTTCAGTCTCTGACCTGGGCCGCATTCAAAAGTCCAGTCCAATAACCAGTAGAAATATTAAAAGTAATTACATTCCTCATTCAAGTTCCTTAAAGGGTATTAAAAGTCACCCAATGCACAGTCTAGACAAACACTATTTTTTGCCTTCTGTTTTCACACCTTTTCTTTACTTCCCTCATACTCTTAAACTGCTATGGTGCCTTAACTCTTAAAACTGATGAGAAACTCCTATTTCTAGCCTGTGTTCTTTTTCTTCCTTCCCACTTCACTCATCTGCTCCTCACTCAATCATTGTTTGGCTTAACTTAGTCTCTCTTCCAGACAGAAGGAATCCTTTCTCTTTAAAAATGATGAAAAGTGGGGCGCCTGGGTGGCTCAGTAGGTTGAGCATCCAACTTCGGCTCAGGTCATGATATCACAGCTCGTGAGTTCGAGCCCCACATCAGGCTCTGTACTGACAGCTCGGAGCCTGGAGCCTGCTTCGGATTCTGTGTCTCCCTCTCTCTCTGCTCCTAACCCACTCGCATTCTGTCTCTGTCTCTCTCAAAAATAAATAAACATTTAAAAAAATTTTTAAAATAAAATAAAATAAATGAAAACAGGGAATCGGGCTGGTGAGGTGGAATTAGAGAGGCATCCGTGAACACATTTGCATTAGTATCTTTTGGATACATCACATGAGAATAATAATGCTTGCCTCAAAAAGGTTTTATGAATGTTAAAGGAATGTCTGTAAACTTTCTTGGAAGGAGAGTTTTCTGCTTGTGACAACATGCACCATACACGTGATAAATGCACATCCCTATTACATGAAAAGTAGAATTGATATTCTGTTTGACCCTCTAGATTCACTCTGCACCCTACCCTGCTCTCTGAGATGCTCATCACTCTGGGTTGCATCAAATATGAGGCACTGACAAGAAGCCGGGAGTGAAAAACATGAGACGGAGGTATTAATACCCCTGTTTTCCTCTCATCCAGTATCCAGGTCGGTGGCACCTAGCATTTCTCTTATGAAGTTTGCAGATTCTGCTAGGAAGTCCTCCCCTATGTATAGCCCTAGCTCGCTATCTCTTGGTTCTAGTAACTGTTCCCCCCTCCTGCCCCTTTCAGGCCTAAGGGAGGTAACAGCTGAAAGGGTGCTTTGTCATACCTTATTGGCTGCGCTGCCCACAGACCTGCCCTGCCCACATCATTGTAAATAGGTCAACTCTCATCATATTACCCTGTTTGAGTGTGTCACCAGTTTCCCTACCAGGACTCTGACCAATAAATGCAAAAGGGAAATCAGTTTGGGTGTTTTCCATCTATGAATTCTTTGACTCAGCGTGGAAAAAATTGGCACACAGATACTCTAAGCCTCATTTTCTTTGACTGTAAGCCCCCACAGCCATAAGAAAACAGAAGTCTAGAGGTGGTGTAGGTAGTAGGGGTGTGGGTTGAGGGGTGAGTAAGCAATGTGGAAAATTGAGCTACTTTAAGAAGATCCATCCCTCATCTTTAAAATGTAACATTCTAGTGGCTTCTGCTGCTTCAGAGGCAACAACAAACTAGTCTTGGCTTGTATGACTAAAGAAAGTTTTCCTTTCACTCAAATTACCCACCAGACAGTACAATAACTGAGAAATTCCTTTTGTATCATATTGGCTGGCTCCATGTCGGTGTGGAATTGCTTATGATTCTTCAATTAAAACGTACATCCAGGAATTTTATTAAATCATTTTGTCTTGTTATGTGGAAATATTCTCTGAAGGTTACTTGTGCCCTCTGGACTTTTTAATAAGTGAAGAAAAGTAAGTTTAAGTGACATAGCTATGGTTTTCAAAACCCATTATCAGGGAAAGGAGATCAATGTATTTTTATATGTTTATTTTTAACTGAATGAGACGTGCCCAATTACTTGTGATTATGAAAAATAATTCAAAGCAAATCCCACCCAGCAGCTATGGAAGATTTTTTTTTCTTTTTCTTTCTAACCAGAAAAATGATTTGCTGGACCTATTCTCAGTAGCTCAATTTAATCTCACTGGTGAGCAATGACCAAATTTAGGAATTAATAATGGATAGGAGAAGCGGTTAAGAATTCTTTACTGACCTTTCTTAACAAAGAAAGGTCTAAATGTTTATTCTGACAAGACAAGTTTTGGTATTATTTCCTTACTATTACTTATTATTTATAAGCTGCAAGCTCTGAGGAATGGAACTGTTTTGTTATTAGACTGAATTCCTAGTGCCCACCACAGTACCTGGCACCTGGAACACGCTGAACATACATTTATTTATTGAATAACATAATGAAGGAAGGATGAGTTAATTTCTAATTAATTTCAAATCCTAAAGGATTTGATCCTCCTGTTGAAGAGAGAAAATTGTAATTAAGTCTTCACTTGCTTCTATTATTTCCCTATAACTCATAGGACTTAGCATTACATATGGGATAATAAAAGCTTATTCATTGGTTAGTCAAACATTTGTTGAGCACTTACTATAAACAAGATACTGTATTATGCATTATAGGTGACAATGAGGGCAATTAGGCATGGATGCTTTCTTCTGAAGGAGCAGTAGCAGGAATGAAATATAAAGTACTGCCCTACAAGGAAGCACATTCTTTGAGTACTAGAGAAGACCAGCTGAAATGTAATGGAAGTGACCATGAAGGACAGCTGACATTTGTCTGGAGTTTGGGGAACTCAGGAAAGACTTCAGAGAAGAAGTGGCTTTTACACCTGGACCTTGAAGGAGTAACTAAATTTGAGCCTTCAAAGAATATCAATTACGATACTCATTCAACACCATGGAGTTTGCAAATGAGCACTTTCACTATTTACCTTCATCTGAACCTCAAAGCATTCCACAGGGATAGGTATGATTGCCTCAATTTAAAATTTTTTTTAATGTTTATTCATTTTTTGTGGGAGACAGACAGACAGCATTGAGTGGGGGAGGGGCAGAGAGCGAGGGAAACTCAGAATCTGAAGCAGGCTCCAGGTTCTGAGCTGTCAGCACAGAGCCCTACATGGGGCTCAAACCCAAGAACTATGAGATCATGACCTGAGCTGAAGTTGGATGCTTAACAGACTGAGCCACCCAGGTGCCCCAATTGCCTCAATTTTAGAGACCATTAAATAACTTAAGAAAATTTAAGATATAAGTTTGTTCAATCCAGAAAGTTATCAAATGAATGAATCTCTCCTTCCAGGAGTTCTAGGACAGACAACACAAACTGTACTTGCAAACTTTGGATTTGAACCAAATGTTCTGAATTCCAAGTGAAGACAGATCTTTCAGCTACATCGCATTGTCCTCTTGGGGAGGATCTTGAGGTAGAAATATCCACAAATTGTATAGTAGGCCAGTGAGAAAACAATGATTTACTGAAGTTCAGTGCAGCAGCAATGAAAGTATGGTTTCTTACAATATAGCTCCCCTGGAGTGGCTGACAACAATAATAATAGCTAACATTTATTGAGTGCTTTTTATGTGGAATGCACTATGCAAATCCTTATATGCATACTCTCTTTTAATCCACAAACAACCCCATGTGGTAGGTGCCATTATAAACCTATCTGTACAAATGAGAAACACTTGGCTCAGAATAATTAATAACTCGGGCAGAGTCACACATTTGATAAGTGACTACCATTATTAACAACCTTTTGGTAATGCAACCAAACCTTTAATTAAGAAGACGAGCAATTCACAGCCACTTCTTAATAAATTCTACACGTGAAGAAATGTTACCTGGTATCTAAGCCATTAGGGGTATTGCTGTGTCTAAATAGTCATCTACTTATTTCCATCTTCAACAAATTTGTTCTGCCATATGTAATCACTATGCAATATCCAAATATGTTGTCAATCTAATTAGGGGATTTCAGCTACCAATGCAAGAGATTAATAAGTCTGTAGATACATTAACTTGTATTGATTCACTGGAAAAGGAAATCTGCTTTCTCCCTTTATGTAGTTATAGTTCCTCAGGGCTAGCTTACCTCCTTTATATCCAGCCTGACATTCACACTTTCAAATTAAGTCCATGGCACTGAGGTTTTAAATTTTCCCCCTCTTTGACTTTGAAGACTCCACTCCATGATAAAACCAAACACACCAATTACTTTGGCTTTGTTTTTGTTTTAAAAGATGTTTTGCTTTTGTCATTTGACATCTGAGCCTTTAACAAAGCCAGGCTTTGCTGATTTAATGTGATTTGGGTCAGAATCAACCCTGCAAAAGTAATTCATTCTTCTCTTAAGCAAAAGGAATGAATATTAGCTTAGAATGCAAAGAGTGCTGGACTGATTGGCTTAAGAAACGGGGTCCAAGCCTAGTGCTGCCACTTGCCAACTGTGAGACGCTGGAGCAGTATCCTACTTCTCCTCTCTACCTCAGTTGCCTCATCCATAAAATAATGGAAGGGGACTAGTTGTTCTCTATTGCTCTATAAAATACGAAATTCTACCATTCTAATGCACACAAACCCTTATGCACCTGCTCACTTACTCATTCTTTCTTTCTAAAGATAATTACTGAACGCCCTCAATGTTGCAAAAAGTAGAGGTAAATTTTTTTAAGCACATTCTCTTTTCACAAATATAACTGGGTTGAAAGACAGTGTTTTAGGAAAAATCTCACAGTATTTAGAATAAAGCACATTTAAAATTATTTATTTTGTTCTTTTATTGGGAAATGTTTTAAAATGGGCTGAGAAATGGTACTCAAGTGGAGAAATGTATCTTTAAAATAAAATCCTTACCACAACTTCCCAAACTGGAGTCATATATATTCTATAATTTCTCATTTTATAGTCTAAGAAAAAATGAATAACTGACTTCCAAAATGTATCTTTATTAATAGCAGTGTATGTTTTAAGTTTAAGAACTATGGAGTATATTTAAAGTTGATGTAGCCTATATCCTAAAGGCCATTTTATACTATATTCAAGAAACTATCATGCTGTTATTTTTGTCTTTAGAGCAAGCTGCTACTTTAGCAATTAGCAGTCCATAAAAATGTGGGCAATTGGCTTCCTCCAGACTAATTAGCAAGTTTGCTGTGTTCCTGTCCCAGCTGGTCACGCTCTGTCTTTTAACTTAGCTCAGGCCTACTTGTTTTGCCAGTTCTAGAACCTTTTAAAGTTTGTCAGTAATGACAGATATCTCAATTGGCTTCTGACTTAAACTCTTCAGCAAAACAACTTAGCCAAGCTGGTGTAGCATTCTCAACTCTTGCTTCCTGTTCTCAACAGATGCCCAGGGAACTCCCTACCCTCTTCAAAACTCCTTAAGGATGTTCATGCAGCTCAGGAATTTCCTCCATGACCCATCTCCCTGCTCCAATGCTCAAGTCTCTGCTCTCTAAAGTATGTCTCACGGTGTCATTTGTGGATTCTCACTCTTGGTCCTGGCACTCTACTGTGACAGACTATCAGGCAGCTAGTGTTTCCACAAGGTGACTTTTCTTATATCATTCCCTTGAATCAAGCCACTCATCAATGACTTCTGGCATTTTCTTCCATCAAGCCCAGGCTCCTGATTTAGAGCCCCATACTTGACCCATGCCAAATCAGTTTTGGAACATGCCCCTGACAGTAAATGGATAGCTGGAGAGTGAGCAGCAGCATGGAGCAAACAGGAAAAATGGAAATAAGGATGTGGTCCAGAGTCAAGGCAGGTATTCTGCCAACTGAACAGATCAGGCTCAAAAGTGGATGTGATTCTAGGGGAAGGTAAAGATGGGAAAATGGGACCAGATGTGGTATATCTACAGTGAGGGTTGGTATGGAGTTTGGGGGTAGGGGTGTGGGATAGGAGAGTGGTAGAAAATGGAAGATATGATGAAGAGGAATAACATAAAAACTTGAAACTCAAGTAGCTGCAGAGGAAGAAGCCAACAGTAAACAAGGTTATTTTGCAACAGAACCCTAAAAAGATACAGAATTGGAGGCATCACATATTGCTGAAAGCAGAGATAAGAGGTACGACTGAAAACAAGAGTACTGGTTGGAAGCCTATACAAGGATCAAATAGCCCTACAGATACCCTCTCTATAATAGCAAGGAAATGCATGCACTCAGAGAATACAACTGAGGAGAGCTTTGGATTTTAGGACCCAGGCTCAGGCCTTGGCAGGGGTGTGGAGTGATAACGAAAATAGGAGGATTACATGTAAACTTGTACACTGACCCCTGAGAACAATCCACCTATCCTAAGCCCCTTTCCTCCTCTGATCTCAAGCACTGCCCACCCACCTATAGAAACAAAACATTCAAACACAGAGAAACCGAGTTATATCTAAGAAACAATTATTAGACAAACCAAATAACTTGAGAGAAAAGATCCACAGGCAATGACATTTTGGAAGGGTAATCCCTTGATAAAGTGGCTAGTTCCCTACCTATTTATGCTCTAGTAAATTTCATTAACTGATTTTTAAAAAAAAACCATAATTATACAGCTTCTAACTAATGTGTTAGACTTTTTATCATTGGGTGAAAACAAATGGCCACAATTTGCCAGAAATTGTAAGATAACCTCTAAGAGAACCATGAGAGCCAGGGACTAAGATAAATAGAAAAGAAAAAAAAAAAGGAATAATTAAAAAAAGACACAGTGCAAGGAACAGAAAAACAATTTAAAAAATCTCATTCTTAAGATGCTAACAGAGATAACTTCTATTAAGAACCACAAACTAAATGCTATTAAAAGGAAAAAATAAAACACAAAGCTCTTAGGAAATAAAAATATACATTTATTTATGTATATTTGTTAGCAGAGATTCATTCAATAGAAGGACTACAAGATAAAATTGAGAATATTTAGAAAAAAACAAAATGTCTAAAATGGGCATTAATATATAAAATGTCATGAAACTTATACAAAAAAATTGTACTGTAAGTGCATAATTTAGAAATATGACAGTAAAATGAAAACAATTAAGCGTTGAAGGTGGTATCTCTGGATTGAGGTGGAGAAGGATCAGATCGATATTTCTTCACCTTATTATTTTCATAATAAACTTTGCAGGGATATTTTCATATATTTGTGTGATAACTTGTTAAAAGAAATACAAAAATTTAATTGAAAAAAAGACAGTGGAGATTTAGTGGAACCCGCCCACTACTCTGTACCTTGGGTGAGATAGTCAACAGATTATAAGTAAACAGAAGTAGCTTTTGTAGAGACAGCTTTCAGCTTAACATAGAGAACAGACCTGTGATATTATAATATAATAAAAAGTATATATTTGATCTTTGAACCAAAGTATATAGATCTTTGAACTATATACCAAAAGTATATATTTGATCTTTGATCTCTTATAATTCCCTGAGGGAAGGGGTGAGAGAACACCTTTTGTTGTTTATAACAAACCCCTTTCAACCAGACTTTATGCTAACAAGTTGACTCCCTAAAGAAGGGGGTTGGTTGCCAGGGGAACCAACCAGGTGATTGTAGGTTGGAACTTTCAGCCCCTCCCCTCCAGACCTCTGAGCCTATCACCAATGGCAAATGATTTAACCAATTGTGCCTAAGTAACAGAACCTCCCTAAAAACTCTAAGCAAGGACTCTGGAGAGCTTCCAGGCTGGTGAACAAACCAGCATGCTGGGATGGTAGTTCATCTGGATAGGGTATGGAATTGCTCTATTGCCTTGCCCCATGTACCTTTCATCTAGCTGTTCATCCGTATCCTTTATTATATCCTTTATAATAAATCAGTAAATGTGTTTCCCTGAGTTCCATAAGCCATTATAGATGAAGAGAGGGTTGTGGAAACCCCTGATTTATAGTCAGTTGGTCAGAAATGCAGATGACAAATTTGGACTTGCAACTAGCATCTGAAGAGGGGAGTGATCTTGTGGGACTGAGTCCTTAACCTGTAGGGTCTGCATGAACTCTAGGCAATTAGTGTCAGAATTGAGTTAAATTATATGACACCCAGTCAGGGCCCATCAAGAATTGGAGAATTGCTTGGTGTGGAAAACCCCACACATCTAGTATCAGAAATAATTGTAGAGAATACAGTTTTTCCTTTTTTAAATTAAAAAAAAAAATTAATGTTTATTTATATTCGAGAGAGAGAAAGAGACAGAGGGAAAGTGGGGAGGGACAAAGAGAAAGGGAGACAGAATCCGAAGCAGGCTCCAGCCTCTAAGCTGTCAGCACAGAGCCCAACATGGGGCTTGAACTCAGAAACTATAAGATCATGACCTGAGCCAAAGTTGGATGCTCAACTGACTGAGCCACCCAGGTGCCCCCAGTTTTTCCTTTTAAGACCAAACTTAACAATTTAAAGCCTGATAAGATAAGTAGAGGAACATATCACTGGATTAAATAGAGACTAGATGTCCATAAATCCACACCAAAATTTCTAATGGAGAGGAAGATTGGACTTTCAATTTCCAAAATTCCTCAATTCCATTTAGGGGAGTCTTGTTGACTGAGACACTTCCATAATACTAAATATTCAAAGGGCATAAATCAATCCACATGATTCTTATTGAATGAAATAATATTACAAATTTTAAAATGGACAAAGCAAAACATTTTAAAACCTCAGACAAAAATTTTAATCTCTAAACTAAAGGCTTATATTTACCAAAGGAGATTTTCATTAGACATAAGAAAGACAAATATTTTGAAGATAAAACACATGAACAGGAAGACTGTGAATTTTACATCACATGATTATTTAAGAAAAGATGATCATCTCCCCCCCTACCCCCCATCTAAGGGTAGAAAAATAAGGTAAAGGAGACATTAACTTATAGTGGCATTAGTTGATAGATTGCAAAGGATGTCCAGAATTTGCTTACAGATGTGGAGAGAAAAACAAAAGATATTTTTGTCTGCCTGTGTTCCAACATTGTGCATTTGTTTATTTAATTGTGTCTCACACACAAATGGCCTAGATTTAAAACAGCCTGAGCCGGCAGATAATGGATCGAAATCAGAATTCTGAACTGAAAGCTAGATCACTGTCCTTCTCAACTGTTGCCAACCTCGTGGATTCAGATAACTTCAAAAAACATGACTCTGTCTACTTCACCAGCTATTTGAAAATAAAACATTTCTCCCTAAAGGCATTTTGCCAAGTCATTGCAAACTGGTATGTCTACAGCAGTATTCTAATGCTAAGCCAAGATCCTTTCTGGAATAAGGTAAGACAAGTAAGAGAGAAGGCAAGAATGAGAACAGAAGAGATTCACCATCTACATCAAAAGCAGTTACCACTTCAGCGTTACTCAAGAACACTCAAAACCTACTCCATTTTTTGGTTCACTCCAGTGGTCCTAGTTAGAAACTCTGAATACCTCTTTACCCTTGGTGGAATCAATCAGCAATTAAGTCCTGTCAATTCTTAAACCTTCTCCGCGTTTCAGTGCCATCTAAATACTCCTAACTTACTGTCCCTGTTTCCAGCTTCTTCCTCCTCCTATTTTCCAAGTCTTTCTTATTTCCAGTACTGAAAAAGTTATGCTAGAAACTTTAATCTTTCTTAATCCCCGTTATTCCTCCCTACATGACAAGGTATACATTTCTTAGAAAACCACGAGACACTTCCTCACATCGTCTTTACCCTTCCTTCCAGCCTCACGCTCCTCCACCTACCCATGCAAATCTATTTTTCAATCCGTTCTAAACTGTTTATGCAACAGGCAGAATACTGAGATAGGGCCTCAGATCTTGGCCCTGATATTTATGCCCTGGAGTAATCCCTTCCTACCCCATTGAGTGAACCCAGAACTGCACTTGCTTTTAGGCAGTACCCACTTTGTGGCAAAGTGATAGAATACCATTACCATTATTATGTTATGGTATTTGGTAAAGGCAAAAGGATTTTGCAGATATAATTAAAATCCCTAACTAAAGACTGTGAGCTAATGGAAAGAAAAAATATGCTGCTTGAACCTGACCTGAGCAAGCTAGCCCTTTTTAAGAGGGCTTAAGTCTTCCTTGTAGGCAGAGACTTGAAGCAATAGACACACCCTCTCTTCACTGAAGGCCTTGAAGAAGCAAGCCACCATGAATACTACAGCAACAAGGAATAAATTATGCTAACAGCTTGAGAAAGCTTTAAAGCAGATTAACCTCCAGATGTAAATTACATCATTAACCTCCAGATGTAAATTAAGTCCAATGAAAACCTTGATTTCAGCCTTAAAATCAAGGTGAGACCATGAGCAGAAAACCTAAGCAAGCTTACTTGGACTTGTGACCTATCTCAGAAACCTGAGATAATGAATGAATATTGTTTTAAGCCACTAAATTTGTGACAATTTGTTGCTCAGCAACAGAAAACTAATATACTATGCCATTTGATGTTATACTTCCTTGTCACTTCTACACTCGTTGCCCTAGCAACTATCTACTTATTCATGTTATTCCTGTGATCAGATCAACCAACATTTGTTGAGCAACTATTACATGCCAACCATTGTGCTTAGTGGGAACACAGGATAAATAAGATACAGTATGCAATGGTGTTCTAAAATCAGGGAAGTGCACCTGACCCAGTGGAGATCTGAGATGGGAAAATACGTCAACAACACAGGAGACAGGGAAATCAAACGATGTATACAGAATTTATCCTATCAGAGATGGTACAAAAAAGAGGAAAAGGCATGAAGGCACCAAACGGAGAGTAATGTTCTTGAAGTGACAATTCCACAGCATAAACACTAGCAGGAGAGGACACTTAGAGGTGGGGAGAGTCCACACTACAGAGAATCATGGTTTAGATGTTATCCTGTGAACAAAAGAAGACCTCAAAGCTTAGGGGACATGTGCGAAAATGTAAGGTTCTAAATAGTCTGGTTGATGGTTTTGAGGGTGATATGCCTGCAAATGTGAGCACCAACAAGCCAGCCTATTTTAAACAGAGATGATGAGAACTCCATGTAGGTCAGTGATGAGTAAGAAGTACATAGAGCAGGGAAATGATTAGAAGTAAACTGGCAGGGGCGCCTGGGTGGCTCAGTCGGTTAAGCAGCCGACTTCGGCTCAGGTCACCATCTCTCGGTCCGTGAGTTCGAGCCCCGCGTCGGGCTCTGTGCTGACAGCTCAGAGCCTGGAGCCTGTTTCAGATTCTGTGTCTCCCTCTCTCTCTGACCCTCCCCCATTCATGCTCTGTCTCTCTCTGTCTCAAAAATAAATTAAAAACGTTTAAAAAAAATTAAAAAAAAAAAAAGAAGTAAACTGGCAAATCACCTGGTAACCGACTGGATACCTGAGAGGAAGAGAGAAGTGCCAGGTTTCTGGCTTTATTTAGTTTAGTGTTCAAATGTTTTCACAGTGCTTCCCCTGCCTCCCACCTAGTTCCAGAACCCTAGGCACTACCATTGCCCCCTCCTCCACATTCATTTTACCATTTCAGTGTGTTACAATGATTCCTTTCTCCCTTCATCTTCCCCAAAGAATCTCATCTGTTATGTGTCAAAGCAGGACCTGTGGGACTCCAGTAACTAGATCTTTGGCTCTGATTGCCCTCAACCAAGCTATTCAACAAAATGCCATTGTGATGCTAATGGAGTATGGGGGATGCCCTTCCTTGCAAAGCTGTGTTTCAAGTACAAGTGCTTGTACAAGTGCTAACTCCCTCTAGCCATGCATTTTACAACAGGGCTTGGCTGTACTTTCACTAATTTTTATGTTCTGTTAAGGACTTGCCTGTGTACAGAGTTTTAATGATAAAATCATGTAGGCCATCAACATAGTTTTCAGGTCAACTAAGATTCTGAAAACTTCCTTCTTTAGACCACCGGCAGCGGTCTCAGCATTGGGCTGAGAATGAGAAGAAAAGAAAGTACAATTGGTCAAGCTACTACTAAGCCTCAGATGCTGGGCTGGGATCAGAACTTGTCCTAAATTGCCTGGGGAAATTTAAAAACAGTTTTGCCTAGCACTAAAAACAAAATCAGGACTGTGGCCCTTTGATCAATAAGAATCTCTAACACTGTCTATGAATACAGAATATCTCTTTTTAAAAAAGAGAGAATTCAAGATAGTGATAACAATTTGTCCAAAATCATAAAATAAGGAAAAAAAATCCATTTTCTACAGAGGCCAAAAATATACTACATTTGGAGCAAAGACATTTGTGTTCCAGGACTTTCTGACAATTTTCGGGACCTTTAGGTATTTACCTAAACCATATTGAGCTTTGGTTTTATTACTTGTAAAACAAGTGGTGAAAAGTCTAAGTCACTCCCACAGTTACTGCGGTCATAATAAAACCTTAGTACATGTGGAAGCACTTGAAAACATAAAGGCCATGTATGCTTGTGAAGTGGTATGACTGTATTATTTGTTTTTATACTCCCGCATCTAGGAATCTGTGATGTCTAGAACATCGCTCAATATCTTTAATCGTATAAGGATAACCAGTCCTGTGGGTTCTAGAAGATATGATAGGTTAATCAATCAGCAAGAACACTATTTCATTAAGCAGCATTCCTTATGAGCTCTGTACTATTTTGCAGTCTAATCAAGAAAATGAATGTAGACTTCTTATGTTCCCCGCCAAGTGCTAAAAATGCTAAACTGTGTTCATTCATCATAAAATTACAATATGGCCCTGTCATTAGCGGGTTAAAGATAGCTTGTGTCACTGCTTCCAGATTTAATCAGACTTACTAATAATCATTTCTAAGCTCAAGGGTAATGATACATATTCTACACAAAATAATGCTGAATTTTCATTAATGCCTCAGGGATCAAATGATTATAGCTATCACGATTCTAATTTAGCATAATCAACACAAAATTATTTAGGGTTTGTTGGCACTTTTTCAGTGCGATGACTTTTTCACTGTGATGATGAAAAATGATTTTTTTCTCCCTTTCTTTCCCCAGAACACCTTCCCCTTGGAGTTATACTACCCTGGACACACAAGAACAATTGAATCTCAACTTTAAAGCCAGCACAGACTTAGAATTCTTAGGACATCCACAATCTAAACATCTGTATAACCAGAGAGGCTCTGAAATGCCATTACTCATTTTGAAAAACAGACCCGATTAGTTCCAATCTTTTGGTAATTTGACTATAAATCTGGTGATAAATTAGTTGCCATTTGGCTTTTTCGCCTCCCTGATTCTGACATTATGCACTCTCATTAAAGAGCAAGGGTCATTATGGAGGTCACAATGGTAACATATTTGATAATATAATACTATAATGTTCTAGTTTAAGGGCTCTGAAATTTCCCCATTGCCTAAGAAGTACTGTTCTAATTGACATCTCTCACTGAATGAATCAATGTTAGTTCTGTCCATAAAATAAAACCTCTGTGTATTGACTCTTACCTGCCTTATTATAAAGTGACATCTATAGCAGTTCCTGGGAAAAACTTAAATCCCTTTTGTTTAATTTCAAAGAACCCAATTTTAGAAGTATCCACTTTAATATACTTTAAACTGAAACTAATTTACTGGAGTTTTTGTTAAGAAAGAATGATTTTGAGAAAATCATAAAGTATAAATCTAGTTTGCTTCCAATAGATACTTTGATAGATATTTAAATTAAAAAGTTACTTTTATGAGCTATATTTACATTTCTAGAGGCTGTATTCTTTAAAAATGACTTACTAAAGTGGTTCATTTCTCTATGCATAGCCTGTGTCAGGTTGTCACCTCTTATTCATCAGTATTCCTTATCTCTTACGCTTTTCAAAGTTCTGTGACTTTCAAACACATTGAACCTTCTTACTTTTACAACTTCACTATCAATCATTATTTTACTCATTATGTCAATATCACATTATCTGCCTACTGAATTTTAACCGCCATATTAAGAGAAATAGTAGTCTAATATATTCCAAATGTCACAATGATGGCACAGACAACAGATCAATTGTAATCAACTGGCTGATTGAGAGTTAAAAATGGTTTTTCATGAATCAGTAACCACTACCTTCCTGTCTCTCCCCAGAGCTCACAACATTTTAAGTTGCAACATTAAACCGCTGCCCTGTATGGAACTGCTACCAACTTGCTCTCACCAAATGTCAAATACTCATAAGGAACAGAGGACTTTAAATTTTCCATATAGTTTAAGATCAAATAAAGCACAGAAACAGTAAGTTAATGATTGATGATGATGATGGTGATAATTCACTTTCATTTAATGCCTTCTAGATGTAAGTTTCTTACTAAACTTAAAGTATATACTACCTCATATAACCCTGATAGCAATCTTCAGTTTGAGTATGTTGTATTAGTTCGTTTATAAGTGAAAAAAAAAAAAAACATAGATTCATAAACTGAAGATGTACTCAAGGTTTATTTTATTTATTCATCCAAGGCTAAGGGTTGTTAGATCTAAAACAGTAATTAGACTGCTTGATGCAAAAGCTCAGATTCTTAATCACTCTGGTTATGTCATTCTTCTTAAATTACAATGGATGAAATTACAGAATGATGTATAGGTGGGATACCGTGTAAAACCCTGTCCTTATCATTGACCGACAACATCAACCGAACTCTAAATGTATGATGAGTCTTCCTATTAGCAAGGAAGAGAGCTTCCTAAAAGAGGCTAGAGGTATTTAGTAATGGAAGGTGTCCATCTTATTATGATAATAATTAAGTTAATTTACCAAATTCAAGGATACCCACAGGAAACCACTTATGTTTATGTTTTTTTCTATTTTCAACTAAATCCGAACTATCTTAAAATTATTTGACAACCTACACTTTACCAAGATTCACATTTTATATAAATATTCCATCAGTTAATGGGGCGCCTGGGTGGCGCAGTCGGTTAAGCGTCCGACTTCAGCCAGGTCACGATCTCGCGGTCCGTGAGTTCGAGCCCCGCGTCAGGCTCTGGGCTGATGGCTCAGAGCCTGGAGCCTGCTTCCGATTCTGTGTCTCCCTCTCTCTCTCTGCCCCACCCCTGTTCATGCTCTGTCTCTCTCTGTCCCAAAAATAAATAAACGTTGAAAAAATAAATAAATAAATAAATAAATATTCCATCAGTTAAAATATTCTTACACATTGCATTTATGATGATGATGATGATGGTGAGAATAAAACAGAAAAAGGAGAAGAAAAAACAAAGGGGAAACAGGAGGAGAGGAACACTAGTGGTACAAGGAGAAGGATATGGGAAAAGAGGAAAAGGAGAAAGACCATGCTTATTTTTTCAATTTTTATAGATGATTAAATGAATTAATGATTTAAAGGTAATTGTTTAAACCTATATTTTTATGGATTTAATTTTTTTTAATTACATCATAATTGAAGGTAAAATCAATTATCACGTTGTTTCAGGAGACTTATGATCCAAGGTACTTTTGCAGGAGGCTCTGGGTATGAAGTTCAATTGATATGTGGTTAAACATGACTTGAATATACTAGTTTAAAAGGTAGGACGAGCAGGAGTCATGTATGGTTGCTGAGATCATTAAATTAATCAGAGCAAATAGTATGGGTAAACAAAGCTAGTAGATAGTAGCAGGTCAAACAAAGAGGCTAACGGTGTTGAATCACCAGAAGATGTTCAGCCCCTTGGATAGTTATTTGGGGGCTAAGCTGATAACATTTTAATTACAGACTTCTAACTTCAAAATCTCAGACTAACCCAGACTTTGTTTTCTTTCTGAAACCTTCTTTGACTATTATGAAGACATAACCTGTTTTAAACCAGAATTAGTTCATATAAATTCAGGTAATCAGTTACTTTCCTTGTCAGACTGGAAGACACTGTCTTCTAGACTGACTTGGAGACCCATGGGGATGCCCATGGTTTTAACAGATCTGATGAGCCAAGTAAAATGCTTCATCATCTTGCATTTTGGTCAGGAGTTCAACTTAGGTTTGGGACCCTTTATACAAATCACAAGTGTATTATTATCCAGAGAGGTGCGTTAACAGTGATGTTCGTGAATTCAAATTTATAAACTTCTCCACCATAACAGAGATCATATACACCTTAATCCAGTTTTATAAGCAGATGTCAAAGGTGTTTTAGGCCTGCAAAATTATATTTTAACTACCTACATATCAGCAGGGGCCATCCATACTGACCAATTCCATTATTTTCTCCAGCTGCTTGTCTTATTATTTGTATTTGTTGAAAAAATGTATTTCTCAGTAAATATATGCTCAGAATCCTATGTTCCATCCATTTTTGCATAGGCTTTCATAACAGGGAAAGTCTTATTCATCTTTGTATACGCAAAACCTAAGACTCTATTTGGCATATGGTAGGACATTGGTAAATGGTTGATGAACAGATGAAGTATTAAACAGGTAACCATTCTCTAAAATCAATAAGATTATATAAGTACAGATTAAAGAACAAATCAAGTCAAACATACAAGAGAAGTTAATTGTGATGCTTGATAATCCATCTATCATTTATCCAAGTTCTACAATTCTAAAGAATCCCCTAGGGATGTACTGTTGGTATAGAACATTTTACTGACCTGAAGCTAAATTAACTGGTCCCTTAAAACTATGTGGACATTTACAAAGCTTTTATCACTAATAAATCTTCATCTGCAAATACCCATTCTCTAAACTTCTCTGGCCAATCTATTCTTCACATTTGCCAAACTTGTTCATACCTCACTAAGTGTGCTTTTGGTGTGTATACCCTCAGCTTTAATCAATCCTCTTATATATATTCTCATGTCTGTCTACTTCTCATTCAGATCTAAGTTAAATGTCACCAACTAGAGTGTCTCCTTAAGTAGATAATATAAAATATTATTCCCACCCCATCCCGCTATAACATTGCTCTGCTTTATTTTCCTCATGGTGTTCATCACTAACTTAAACTACCCATTTAATGGCTTTAACTTCTTTATTGTTTCAGCTAGAGTGCAAACTTTAGTTTGCCTGGAAAAAAGGACTTACCTGTTTTCTTCACTTAAGTATCTTCAGTGCCTATAAGAGTGTCTCTCAAAAAATATTTGTTAAATAAACCTACCCTATATTGGCTTTACAGATTGAAAAACAAGTCTAGCACCTAGAAGAAATGAGGAGATGTAAAGCTGGTTGAATTAAGAGGAAGTCTGAGTGAGACACTTGTTATTCATGGGAAAAACATAATACTAGGTTTTACGGATGACAGGCTGTAAGTACGTGTTTGAAAGTGCACGTCTGAAATAGAACTATCCTACAACCCAGCAACTGCACTATGAGGTATTTATCCAAGGGATATAGGAATGCTGTTTTGAGGGGACACATGCACCCCAATGTTTATAGCAGCACTATTAACAATAGCCAAAGTATGGAAAGAGCCCAAATGTCCATCGATGGATGAATGGATAAAGAAGATGTGGGGCGCCTGGGTGGCTCAGTCGGTTAAGCATCCGACTTCAGCTCAGGTCATGATCTCACAGTCTGTGAGTTCAAGCCCCGTGTCAGGCTCTGTGCTGACAGCTCAGAGCCTGGAGCTTGCTTCAGATTCTGTGTCTCCCTCTCTCTCTGCCTCTCCCCTGCTCATGCTCTGTCTCTCTCTGTTTCAAAAATAAATAAAAACTTAAAAAAAAAAAAAGAAGAAGAAGAAAATGTGGTATATACATATAATGGAGTATTACTCGGTAATCAAAAAGGATGAAATCTTGCCATTTGCAACTACATGGATGGAACTAGAGGGCATTATGCTAAGTGAAATTAGTCAGAGAAAGATAAATGTCATATGATTTCACTCATATGAGGACTTTAAGATACAAAACAGATGGACATAAGGGAAGGGAAGCAAAAATATTATAAAAACAGGGAGGGGACAAAACATTAGAAACTCTTAAATATGGAGAACAAACAGAGGGTTGCTGGAGAGGTTGTGGGAGAGCGGATGGGCTAAAAGGGTAAGGGGCATTAAGGAATCTACTCCTGAAATCATTGTTGCACTATATGCTAACTTGGATGTAAATTTAAAAAATAAATTAAATTTTTTTAAAAAGTGCATGTTTGAAACAGAATTAAATTCAAAGACTGCTTCCTTAAGGCTAGACACACACATGCACACACACAAAGAACACTCAGATTGTTTCTTTATGACAACACAAGATCATACTCTTCTACTTACAACATAAGCATGACATAAGAAAGGCTTCTGAGAAATGATAAGTCACTGCATCTGTTTTCTAAGTTTGTGTTATTTTGATGCTTATGTTAATGTTATCAAAACAACTCACAGCAAACTTTAAGAAGGCATGAAATCTGTTTGTTCTTCAAGAAGATTCAGCATGATTCCAAGAAAGAAAAAACAAAATCTTTGAAAGCTTCATTCAGTTAAGACCAAAAATTCTAATGCTTAAATATTCATCAGTATTTAGTGATACATAAGGCAACAAATATAAAGAGTATAAGGTTTCAGAATTCCTGGCATAAATCTGTTTGGTTTATAAAAATCAAGTCACAGTAATGAAGCCTGTGCTTCTGTGATTCCATATAACCTATAAAGTAACTGGTGAAAGTTATATTCCATACAATATAACTCACATTTTCTATCTGAGTTATAATTCCCATTTATAATTACAGTTAATATAACTCTCAATTCTGCATTAGCTTTGTAGGAACTTATGCAAATGAGTAGGAACAAGTGACAAGATAATACCTGAAAATATACACAACACACATACATCATGATCACCTAGAACAAAGTCATCCACATAACAATTCAGAAAATGCTAACAGTGATGATGTTATGACCCAATTCCACTTCTCTCATGAAAAGACAGGTGTCATAATTGTCATAACCCAAAGTGACAATTCTAAGAGATTAGTGTGTAGGTGGTGGACAGAAGCTCCAAACTCTAAAATTTATCCCAACAAAATACTAGAAGAATGTGGTTAGGAAAAATATCTACTTGCCTCAACTACCAAATATATGGCAGTTAGTACATGGGAGATTAGTTTTTCCTCAAGTTAAGGGTTATGGAAGGTAGCAGATGTATAGAGTAGAAGTTAAGCGTGAATTTGAATCTTGACTCCACCATTTAACAGCTGGGGGCACTGGCAAGTTACCTGATCTCTTTCATTCTTCATGTGTATAATGGGGATAATAGCAATACCCACAAAATAGCTAATGAATAGTTTTAATGAGAATTAAATGTGACAATGCATGTAAAACAGTGCAGTATTTTGCACATAAAACATTTACACATAAAATACTTTATACATAAAACAGTTAATAAATGTTAAATGCTTTACTAATCATATCGCTTGGCCCTGAGATTTTAATCTCAGAACTAGGAAGAGCATATTACTCCTGAGCATCCAACTGGATCGTACTTTCAAAGAGAAAGATATTAAGTACACACATTCTTTCCTATCAGAAAGTCTGAATTTTAAGAATTTTCCCCCCTGAATTTTAGGATCTTAATATTCGTGTATGATTTTCAATGGCACCTGCTTCTCAGAGAATCTTTCCTGTCTCTTTCAGGACAAATGGATTACTTAACTGATGATGGTAGGGGGCCAGAGTGAGAAAAGGAAACATGTCCGAAGTGACCCTGTATCTTCTTCACTCTGTCCACAGTTTACCGACCAAAGTATGCGGAAAAGGAAAGCAGTGGTAAACAAGTATTTAGTGAATAATGATTGGGTGCTGAAGCAATATCCATATACTTTGGGAGATAACATAGATAAGACAAGACCACAGTCCCCAAATAAGCTTATGATTTTGTTTTGGGGTAAGTACTAATATCAACAAATAAAGTGGTAGGCAGAGAAGTGCTATAAAGTGTGTGTGGGGAGATCAAGTGAGAAGTATTCCATTGTCTTCTGTCAACAATCTCAACCTAGCTAGAGGAGCTCAACCACACAGGGCTTCTATCAGGTAGATGTAGGTAAACTGTGGGCTCCCTATGCTTCATCAAAATGGAAAGTCTACAGAGCCACATTATGAATGGAAGAGATGGCAGCACATTATTATCAGCTTTTGGGTTTCCTTTACACGTTACAGACTTATATAAGCCAGATTTGATCTTCTGGATCATTCATGCTTTTGAAAAATGTAGAAAAATATACACATTTCTAAAAGAGCACCAAAGACATGAAACACTGAATACTTGGAACTACAAACTTTGAGGACCTTACTTAATAGGGAGAAAATAAGCTCACATACTTGACTTTAACTTTCCCCTCAGAACAAACATTTCAAATGCACTGGCTAAGGAGTCATGTGGAGGAGAATAAAGGCTCAATCAGAAACTAACAACAACAAAAGAAGTCCTCCAGAGACCTGAGTCAATCAAGAATTTAAATGTATGCAAAACCAGATATGAAATTCAAAGATCAAAAGTCATAATGATAGAGAGTAGAATTCTCAAGGAATGGAAGCATTTATACACCCCAGATGAAGATGACGATGTACTCTATTAGTTTCACTGAAGTCCTACTGGTCTCAAGATTGTAAATGACCTAATAAAGGGAAACTTCGAGATTCCCACCCCCCAGACAACTTCTATCTCTGCCTTTCTCTTCAGAAGGGCCTCAGTTGCTCTGGTGAAGGGTAGAATGTGATTCCAACATCTAGCCAACCAGGCTGAAACACCACCCCCACACATATTCCTTACCACCTACTGCCCCTGCCCCCTTACTCACTATCTGTATTCCCAACCCAGGGAAATACCTCATTGTCAGAGCTCCAGGTACACATGGAAATGTGTTGAAAATGGTCACTAAAGTTTTAATCCCCTAGACAGGCGTTAGGGCCATGGTCAAAGGCTGCCCTGTCATTGACATCTGCTCTCCCACTTCCTCAGCTCAGACTTTATCAGCACCACTGGCCTGTCACAAGCCTTCTGTAGACGGATGTCCCATCCACTTCTAGGAGAAGGAAATGGATCCAGGGTATATACTCTTTACCACCAAGGGAGTCTACCTGCAAGCTAGTTTTCTGGTGTACTTACAGAAACCTTTCTTCACAAGTTTACGTTCTTTTCATAGCATTCTACCTCCTATCCACAAAATCCCAAGCCATCCAAAATCAAAAGTCTGAGTAGGAGAAACTAACTCAGAATCTTCGGAAAGCATACTGCCTACAAGTTTGATTCTGTTTGTCCAGCCTCAAGAACCTCCACTATACTTTCCCCCTTGCATCGCTCCATCTACTCTTCTTGAGGGACTTCCGAGCCAGGGAGCTTTTAGATTAATTCTTAGCTCTACCACTTACTAGTTGTAAGTGCTGAACAGAATATCTAACCTGTGAGTCTCAATGACTTCATCTGAAAAGAACAAGAGGAGGACTGCATATCTCACAGTGTTGTTGAGAGGATTAAATGAGCTAATGTATATAATCAAATAAGCAAGCAAAGGACTCTAACACTGTAGGTGCTCAAAAAAGGTTAATTTAATTTATTCATTGTTGGCATTCCAAACATAACTGTTAGATTGAATTGGACTAAGTCCACCTCCCATTGAAATGCAGCCCATCCTGGGGAAGAAGCTAGCAGATGTTTTTGTTGATTAATTGACATGTTGCAGAGAGTTTCGTGAAATGATGAAAAGTAAAGCTAGGAAAGAGAGCTAAAATCACTGCAGAAACTACCTACAGTAGAATAAGGTCCAAGAAATGATGACTAAGCCAGTGGAAGCGAAGCATGTTTGACAAGGCTAAAGCATGTGTTATGGAAACTCAGGACAGGATGAGTGCCACTAAAAATTAGAAAGGCCAAATTTGGCTGATGACAGCTGCCAAGGATATATGACAACTAGGAAATAACAACAGAACATGTAATCAGAGGATGTTTGACCTTGGCTAAGTGGATTATTGCAACAGGTATAATTAAAGGCCGCCATATGGACTGTAGACTGTAGACAGCTACAAATCGGACTATGATTTCAGAAGCATCAAAAGGAATCTTCTGCCAAACAAATACCTTTCTCACCTGCAGCCTAAATGCTGAAATTATACTCTTAGACTGTATCACTGCTGCAATGCCTTAAGAATACTAATAATGAATTGCTTATTATGAAACAGCTTATTATACTATTTTCCTACATCAGACTTTTATATGGGGAACAATAGGTAATAAATGAGGATCTTGGGTTCTAGGGAGACAAGAAGGAAGGGTAGAAGTCAGGGTAGTGACAAAGCAAAGAAACAGATGTGAACCTGAGAAGCTGTAGGCTGGAAAGACAAACTGCCTGTCTCATTAGTAGGAGTTACTCTGGGAAATACATATTGCCAAAATTCCAGAGAATGAGTCAGTCCTCAGACATGGACTCATAGAAGGTGTGTGTTAAAGTTACACGTGTTTTATAACATAACACTTTAAAAAATGACGACTGTTATAATTGCCAACAAATGTTGATCAGTCACCATACACTTGGCCCTTTACAAACTGCATTATATACACTATACCATTTATTCTTCACTAGTGCCCTATGAAATAGATGTGTTTTCATTTCCATTTTATTTTACTTTTATTTTAGAGAGGAAGGTGGCAGAGCGAGAGACAAAATCTTAAGCAGGCTCCATGATCAGTGCAGGGCCTGACATGGGGTTCAATCCCATGACCCTGGGATCATGACCTGAGTTGAAATCAAGAGCCAGATGCTCAACCAACTGAGCCACACAGACGCCCCTTCATGCCCATTTAAATCTGAAAAACGCTCAGGTCTGAACGGATTAGGTCACTTCTCTGTAAAATGGCAGAGCCAGAACTATAAACTTCACCTCCATTTGACTTCAGAATCTCAGATTTTAATCACCACAACAGGCCAGATGTTATAACAAAGGAAAGCAGACACATATGAACCCAAGATTCAGGTCTCTATAATGTCACAGGCAACAGAATGAGAAGGTGGGTTCTTATGGAACCAAAGATTTCTCTTCCAGTATGATGATAACAACAAAAGTGCTTTCAGACACTTGACTTATAATCAGAGTTTCTGCACTCAAAGATAAACTATCAGTATGGGCATTTAGGCCCACACTGTTAGAAGAGCAAGCTAATTTATAACCATTGTTAATTATAGAAACGTCACATGTTAAATAATGATACAACAGCAACAAGGATAATAAACTCTCCTCCACTAGGAAGAAACGGACTCATGCATTCAATTCCAGGCTTACTTTCTCAGAGTATTGGCATATTAACAATGATGAATGTGTAAGCAAAGAGGTATAAATCTGAGCGCAGAGACTTTGAACATCAACTACAAAGAGGTAAGATGATCAAATACTCTGCTTTTGCCAGATACCATTTCATATATTCACTATAATAGTCCATCATCTTCTCTGAGGCAATGAAGTTGTTCGAGTTCCTGTGCCTGCCCTGTTTCTTTCAGTTGCACCCAGCTGGAAAATAATTTAATTTCAACATGTTAAACAGGAATCTGTCCTTCAGTATCTTCCTACAAAATAAGAAATTGGGGCTTACTACTCTACCCATGTTTAAATACCACCCAAAAACTTCTATTTTTTTCCTGATAACCAAATTTCTGGCCACTTCCCAGCCTCAAAGATGATTTTACAATTGATATCTGTACACCAAAATGGTAAGAGATTTAAAGTAAAATCTGCCTCCAATCTTCTTGTTGATACTAATCCTGTACAGTTTTCGAAGGAACATTTTGAGTTGCGATTTTGCTAAGGGCTAACATTTCTTCCCCATTTCCCTCGTTTCCTTCCATTTAGAGAGACCTCCCATCCGAGTAACACTCTGGCCTCTCTCCCCAACTTGATTCAGATTGTTGACTGAGATGACTGGTAGAATCTGGGAGACAAACTCTCAGTGACGCCAACACACCTACAGAAAGCACACTCTCTGCTTTGATCCTTCTTGGAAGTTTTGTAAGGGCAGGTGCCCAAAGAAGGAACTGTGTTTTAACTTTGTCTAATTCTAAAGTGTACCATTAACAAGAATGCTTGGGTCTAAGGCTGCTTAGGCTCTACAACACAGCCTTTTATAAGTGATGGACTCAAGCATTTGTGTCTGAAGACTGTACTGCCTTACAAGAGGCAAATGCGTGGATCTCTGCCCAGCTCCAAATTCAATGGCATCACATTGGCAGCGAGAATTTGACCAAGGTGGGAGTATTTACCTCACAGAAATCCATAAACACTAAAAGTCATCTTCCTTCTTCCCAAAAAATGTTAAACAATTTACCAGTACATCACCAAATGGAAGACAAATCCTGATCGCCATCCATTTAACTCATGTGTTTTTCTCAACTGATAATGAACTGAGTAGGGAACACCATTTATTACACTGCCCCAGTCCCCAATAATTTCTAAAAGATTTTCTACTTCCTATTTCTCCCACTCATCAGGTTAACAAAAGGTTTTTTTTAAAAGGGTCTCTGTCTAGCTTTTTATGTCTCAGCTCAAAAAGAGATTAAATACAAAACCTTGAAGAATGGTCAACTTGTAAAGCAAAATCTACTGCTCCTTAATAACTCTTCTGGAAATTGTTCACAAAACTTGTTTCCTTGAATAAGTAAAATAGGAGAAGAATTTTAGTTTTCTTCACTTCCTCTCATTCTCTCCTGAAATATTTTATGTGATTTTTTAACTTTAATGTGTAGCTGCCTTTTTATAAAAGGTTTGTTCACCCCTGAAACATCAGAAGCTGCAATTGTAGCACATTCTACATGGCAGTGATAGCATTGGTCACATGATCTAAATGTGACCTCCTCCACCTGCAATTCTGATGGCTTCCCTGCTCAGTCTCCCACAGGGCTATAATCAGAAATTTTCATCACTTTATTTATAAAAGAACATATAACACTTTAATTAAAACAGCTACATGGAAACAGCCACTGGTATTAATAACATCCTGAAGCAACCTTAATTTTTTAAATTTTTTTCTAATGTTTATTTCTGAGAGAGAGAGAGAGAGAGAGAGGGAAGGAGGGACAGGGAAAGAGAGAGAGACAGACAGTGAGCAGGGGAGGGGCAGAGAGAGGGAGACAAAGAATCTGAATCAGGCTCCAGGCTCTGAGCTGCCAGCACAGAGCCCAACACAGGGCTCAAACCCACAAACCATGAGATCGTAACCTGAGCCAAAGTGGGACTCCCAACTGACTGAGCCACCCAGGCGTCCCAATTCTGAAGCAACTTTAAAAGAAAACCTTGACTGAAATGGATACAGGTAGATACCTAATGTTTACCTTTCTTTTTTAACTTTTGTTAAGAGAATACACCAAATCTTAATCTATATGCAAATGTACTATGGTTAGTTTGACCCTCTGGGGTAACTTGAAATCACTAGAGACTTCATCATACACAGTGTCTTGGAGAGAATACTAAACGGGTAAACACCCGAGATATTAGCCTAGCTTTGTCACTGAGAGACTACATAGCCTTGGCTGGGTTTTATAACTGTAGTAGGCTTGTCCTCTCACCTTTAAAATTAGTCTACAAGGTTTCTAGGCCCTTTCTGTTCTGGAAAAACAGGAGTCGCTCTCTAAGGTCTCAGCGGTGGCCTACCACCTCTGTCTTAGCTACAGGCACGTTAATGTAACCTGCCACACATTGTTTGAGTTAATTAAAGGGAAGTCATTACATTTTGCCTTTTAAACCTTTCTGAGCTCCAAGTTCTTACCTCCCTTCTCCACATGTGGCACATAAAAAATATAGTGCTATGCTACAGGGCATCATTGTGCCTGTTCTCCCCTAAACCTCTGCTGTCAACATTTCTTCCCCACCCTTTGCTTCTCAAATAATTAGAATAGGGCGAAATGCACTTAAAGTCTGTGTTCCCTGAAGCCTTCGCCCCCTTTCACACTCAGGATGAGATTTTTGTTCAGTTTTCTCAGAGCAACTTCGAAGAGCTGACATATTGGCTGAAGACCCTCTGCCTCTCTCCACCCCCTATCCCCCAATTCCACTCTTTCCCTTGACGCACTGGAGAGGAACAGCTTGAGATAGTTGTTTCAATTATAGGCTGCATTAATTAAAGTGACGGTGTTTTTTTTTTTACATAGAACAGAACATTTTGAACCAAATTTAAGCATGGTTTTTTAACAAAAAATGTAAACTTGTGTCATTACTACCCGCACATCTCAGTTAGGTTTCTGAGGGTCATCATGGATTTTTTTTTTCTTTTTAATGACAAAATCTCTAGGTTGGAGGGCCTCTGGGTACTACCTCATCTAATCACCCATCTGATTTATAAATCTCTATAATTTCTCTGCCAACAGGTCCTTCAGCTTTTGATTATGCACGACAAGCAGCTGGAAACTCACCATCAGCATGAGAGGCAGCTTCAGGACAACTGAGACTTTCCCTGTACTCAACTTCTACATGTTGGATCTAGACAATGTTTGCATATCTCTCAGTCTAAAGATACATTCTATTCTTATCCGAGTTTAACAGATGGGGGAAAATGGGCACAGAGAGACTATATAATTTGCCTAAGGACTCACACAAGTGTCAGACCTGAATTTGAACCTAGATTCACCCCTAAAGTCCAGAGGCTACACTTTCTAGCTTCATGATGAATACTGAAAATGTCCCATTGATTCAATTTATATTAAACCACCTATTTATGTAATTCATTTCTTCTTCATTTTCCAAGTTTTCCCTGCATGTTATTATTTATCACTCTCTACTCTGTCTTGCTACTGACTTCAAGAACAAAGCCATTCCTACTCCCTTGGCCTGTAAAATAAGAACATTCGTCTCCATTTCCCTCACTTATTCTAATCCTACCCACCCTTCAAGCGCTGGCTTAATGTCACCACCTGCAGGGACTCCTCCCAGCTACTTGTCAGCAAAGAAGTCTCTCTTCTCCAACTTCCTTTTGGCAACGGAAACAAATACCTTACTCACTCTTGCCAAATAATTACCTTTAATATCTGGATTCTCAGTTTGACTGCAATCTCACCTACAAAGTAACTGATAGTGCCCCTGTAGGCCTATAGCAAGAGTTCAACAGCTGAACAGCTTCAAAAGATGACTCTAATACCTTACGGACTCTTCCATTTATTTTTAAAATGTTTTATGGTGAAAGACGCGCCCATAACCTACTTGTAATCTGGAATACACACATTATTCTGAAACCCACCCAACTAATGTTGACATTTCCTTCTCTACTTATTGGATGTGCTTCTGACTTAGTGGATGCGCTTCTGCAAGGCGACCACCAGAGGGCAGGCTTTCCTTTCTTTCCAAGGCTATCTAGCACCTGAACAAGAAGCCCTCAGAAACCTGGAAAATCTACTTTGCCCAAAAGCTTCTTTGTGACATTCCTTCATCCATACATCCAACCATCCATCCATCCATCCATCCATCCATCCATCCATCCAACTATGCCACAATATGAAGCACCCAACATCTAGTCTCCAGACAGGAGAAAATACCTGAACACGCTCCATCTTATACCTATTCGCCAAATCAGCAAGAATCCAGGAGCAAGAAGGAAGGGTGTGTGTGGGGACAGTAAACCAGTAATTCAAACCAAAACCCACATTTCCCCCTCCACATTCAGCATGGTAACTTCATATTGCGGTAGGGCTAAGCAGTGGGTAATGTCTCAAATTCTTTTAGCCAGAGAGGCTGGGGATATTAATATCGCTTATTCACTGCAATGCCCCAAATATCTTGAGAACCAGATTTCCTTTCCCATGTAAAAAGACAGCTGACCACAGTTCTTTCCTAAATCCTCTGACAGCTTTACAAGTAGGGTGGTGAGTGACCTTTCTTTCTTTGAAAAAGTGTATATAAATGTGCCTATTCATAGAAATCTGACAGAGCTGACACCTGGTTCTCCAAAAATGTAGCTTCACTCTAAGCATATTCCACTGACATTTATAGAATATGATTATTTTTGATAGTGGGGAACAAAGGGGAAAGAGTAATCAGAATTGTAAAGCACACTTTATATCCAAAATTTCCTGCACTATGAAGTCAATCACTATTTTCAGGATGAACTTTCTACTCAAATGCACAGCTTCGTTCCTTTCTCTTCCTGGGAAGAAATAATTTTGCCTTTCCCTAGTGAACCTCATTTCTATTCCTCCACACTAGTTCACTAGACTTTCCTCCTCCCCACCCCCCCAGACCTTCTGATGCTCATGTCCAGACAGCCACACAAAGCTAATGGTTCTCTGAGAAAAGACAAAGTGCTTTTTGAACAGCACACAGGCCTTCTCTCTTAAGTGCTGGGGAAAGGCTATCAAATTCTAGGCAAGATGCAATTCAAGTAAAATTTGACATGTTGAAAGTTAATGACTTTATTATGCTTCATGGTTTATAATTCAGTCATAAGCCATGGCAGGTTGGGCACATTTTTTTTCAGACAGTTAAGAATTAGGAGGACTAAACGCTGTCAGCTTTACCAGATGGTCATTAACTGGAAATGTGTTGTTTAAACAAGATACACTCAAGGGGAAAAGGCTCTCATACAGTTTAATTTGCCATGAACCTCTCCATACCTACCTTTAAAGCAGAGGTGAGAGATGCAGAGAAGGAAAGGTGTGCTGAAAGAAACTGATTACCTTACCTATTTTTCAGCTGCCCTCAACAACGATGAGGTGGCCACCTGTGCACTGTGTGGATTCAATTATATCAGACATGAAATAACTGTGTATCAACAGCACATAAACTCATTTCCACATGCAGTAGGCTTCACAACATGCCATAAACTTGAGACCAAAAAGGGGAGAAGTAACCAGGCACAGTAGTTCAGGGAGGCAAACCTGGAAAAGTAGGGATTAAGCAAGGACAGCAAACAGTACAGGGAACGTGAAGGAGAGAGTGGGGAGGCTGGTGACAAAAGTCTTAGAGTAGCAAGGGACCCTTTGAGAATCAACTACATTCATGGTATCTACTTCCACTGACCATACGAGGTTTCATCTTCACTGTAACATGCTCAGAGGATGCTAACCAGGGCCTGAGATCCCCTCAGAGTCATTGGGAATCTCAACACTTGGGTTTAATGACACATCAGAGAACCCAGATTAGGAGATAGGTAAGATAAATGAATTCATGGAAGGATTGTAGCTTATAACCACCTGTTTATGAGCAAAACCCAGTCATAAAAGCAGCTGTAAGCAGAAAACACAGCAACATTATTTTGTCCTTTTGACATACATTATGGTATTTAAATCCCGTAACAGCAGCAGAGATTGTAAAGAACTGATTGTAATTGTCATAATTAACCGTATGCACTTCTCCACTACATTGTACAGCTTCGCTACTGGCAGACCTGATCAGGTATAAAAGAAAACAGAGCTTGTGAAATCCCAGGAGATGGAGGAAACGACCCTTATCTGATTCTTCTCATTCTAAATTACTGTGGGTAGAGGCAAGATAATTCCCCAGCCATTTAAAATATGGAAAACATTCATAGAGAGGACACAACTGGCATCTAAAATCATACTAGCTTTGTTTTTTGTGTGTATGTGTTTTGTTTTTGTTTTTGTTTTTCACCATTTTGGATGTGATTTGGAAGAGGGGTTATAAAAGAATGGAAACGACGAGCAGATAAGATGCTTATGAGTACTAAAGCAGATGTTCTTGTCGTCATTTCTTGGTAGATGTAAAATGACTGTATGAAAGAAAGCAGCCATGTTTTAAAGAAATAAACTTACCTGGAAACTCTGAAGGCCTCTGAAGGGTTCGTTGAGTGAAAACAAAAATCTCAGTTATTTATGTGTGTGTGTGCGCACACAGGCACACACGCACACACTCGTGTGCACACACACACACACACCCAACATGCTCATACTCTCCTGGAAAATCTAGCTTTAATATCTTTATTATTTTCCTTTTAACAACCTAAAGTAAGCCAGAAAAGGAAGACATAAAATAATAATGGTTTTTAGATGGAAGAAAGGAGACAGGATAGTGATAGAAGTAAGGTATAGAGTGTGAGTTTTTAAATTTAGGAGTTAATATTTGGAAGTGTGTAAGTTCATGGAATGTTAGAGCTGGGAGACACCTAGACAGCAACACATCCCATTACTCTGCCTCCTGCCTATTCTAATTGTCACATACACATCAACTTTATAGTTCACTGAATGAAATCTACTACACATTCACGGTCAACAGTCTTCCCATAAGCAAGAAGAAGGAGCAAAAGACGGGGGTGGGGGGGAAAGTATATGAGTTGGAAAAAGAGAAAATGAAACAAGAAGATACAGAAAAAGTGTGACTCTGCAAAAGTTAAAATTATCAACTATATTAATTTACAGGGGAAAACATTAAAATGTTAATTTTTAAAAATCCTAGAAGAGAACACAGGCAGTAATTTCTCTGACATTGGCCACAGCAACATTTTTCTAGATATGCCTCCTGAGGCAAGTAAAACAAAGGCAAAAATGAACTATTGGGACTGCATCAAATACAAAGCTTCTTCATAGCAAAGGAAGCAACCAGCAAACCAAAAGACAACCTACTAAATGGGAGAAGATATTTGCAAACAACATATCTGATAACAGGTTAGTATCCAAAATATATAAAGAACTGATAAAACTCAACACCAAAAAAAAAAAAAACCCTAAATAATCCAATTTGAAAATGGGCAGAAGACATGAACAGACATTTCTCCAAAGAAAACATTCTGATGGCCAACAGACACATGAAACACTGCACATCACTCAACATCAGAGAAATGCAAATCAAAACCACAAAAGGTATCACCTCACACCTATCAGAATGGCTAAAATCAACACCTCAAAAAACAATAAATGTTGGTGAGGACGTAGTGAAAATGGATGTGGAACCCTCTTGCACTGTTGGTTGGAATGCAAACTGGTACAGCCACTGTGGAAAACAGTATGGAGATTCCACAAAAAAATTACAAACAAAATTACCATATGACCCAGTCATTCCACTACTGGGTATTCACCCAAAGAAGATAAAAACACTAATTCAAAAAGGTAACTGCATCCTTATGTTTATTGCAACATTATTTACAATAGCCAAATTTTGGAAGCAAAGTGTCCATCGATAGATGAATGGATAGAGAAGATCTCATATATAATATCAACATATATGTATACATATCAATATACATACACACACATATATACACACACAACATGGATGGGTCTAGAGAGTATAATAAGAGAAACAGTCAGAGAAAGACAAATACCATATGATTTCATTCATAGGTGGAATTTAAGAAACAAAATGAATGAATTTAGAAAAAAAAGAGAGAGACAAACCAATGAAACAGACTCTTTACTATAAAGGACAAGTTGATAGTTACCAAAGGAGAGTGTATGGGAAGGACAGGTGACATAATTGAAGGGGATTAAGAGTACACTTATCATGATGAGCACTGAGTAATGTACAGAACTGCTGAATCACTATATTGTACACCTGAAACTAATATAATACTGTTACATTAACTATCCTGGAATTAAAATTTAAAAATTCAAAAGTAATGCCAATAAGAAAAAGGTTAAATTTTTAAAAGCACCTTGACTTTAATTATGCTATTCATTTCTGTGAATGTTGGCAACACTTCTTGAGTTACTCCTAATTCAGAGAGACAGAGCTATTCCAAATCACGAACAACTCAAATCTATACCACGTATTAGGACAAAACTTGGATATTACATTTGTAGTAATATTTTTTTGATGAGTGTTTTTACTTCCAGAGATAAAAATTATAGTTTAGTTAAGAAAGAATCTGGAATATGAATCTTGAAGTACATAACTCAAAGAAGAATTCTATAAAACGTAGGTGATAAATTCTATACTACCTTTACTTTCACTCAGCAAAGATAGTTGCAACTGATTTTTTTGCAGCCTTGTGGCAACAAGACATCAATGGTTCATTACTCCAACTATCACTCATTATTATTTAAAGAATCTGGCATTACATAGTAATATGTTAACAAAAGATGCTAGCAGGTAGGAAGCAGCAGAAAGCAGAGAGAAAGAAATTATTAGTAAATGAGGCATGGCCAACATATAATGGTTATCTGAATATAAAACCATCTTGTGGTTGCTCAATAATATTTCTTCAACCAAATCATAAATCTTTAACAAATTCTTGACCAAATATAGGCAGGCTTACCCTTTTCTTTTAAGTTAAGTAGTTTAAAATCTGCTCTAGCCTCTGAGTGCCTGGAACCATGGCAACTACTTCTGATAAGAAATGAGTTGGGTAACATCATATATATTTTACCTCTTTTATTTCTCATTATAACAATGTAAATTGGGCATTGTTATTCTCATTTTACAGATGAAAAACCTGAATTTTAGATAGGATAACTTGCCCAACAGTGAGTCAAAAATCAAGGACTGGGGCTCTTGGGTGACTCCATCAGTTAAGCTTCCAGCTCTTGATTTTGGGTGAGGTCATCAGGTCATGGTCTCATAGTTTGTGAGTCCAAGACCTGAGTCTCAGTGCTCTGTGCTAATAGCTTGAAGCTTGCTTGGGATTCTCTATCTCCCTCTCTCTGCCCCTCCCCTGCTCATGTGTGTGCTCTCTCTCGCTCTCTCTCTCTCTCTCTCTCACACACACACACACTTTAAAAAATAAAACAAGGACTGGAACCCAAGTATGGTGAATAGAATGGCCACCCACAAAAAAGATATCCACATTCTAATCCCCACAGCCTGTAAATATTAACTTATATGACAAAAGAGTATCACTTTATATATTTTTAATGTAATTAGGTTAAGCATCTTGAGAGGAGGAATTTATCCTGGATTGGCTGAGTTCCAAATGCAGTTGTATGTATCCATTTACATGAGACACAAAGAGGAACAGACACACACAGTGCCGAAGGCTGTGTGAAGGTGGAGGCAGAGACAGGAGTTGATGCAGCGATAAGCCAAAGGATGCTGCCAGCCACCAGAAGCCGGAAGAAGCAAGGAATGGAAACTCCACTGCTTTGTGGGGAGCATGACCTTGTCAGTACCTGACTTCAGACTTATGGCCCCCAGAAATGTGAAAGAATCAATATGTGTTCTTATAAGCCACCCAGTTCATAGTAATTTGCATGGCAGCCACAGGTCTCCTGGCATCCTTGCTGCAAAACCATTCAAGTTTCCTGACCTGAGATTGACAGGTTGTAGGACGTAGAACATGATACTACTCTACACTTTTCTTAGGTCAAGAAAAACATAGGATCAGCCCTAACAGACTTAAAATCTAGATTCTTAGACTATATATGAATTATTATTCTTGATATTTGATCCAAAATGTTTCAATTAATTCTAAAGAAAATCAGTAAGAGCAGAAGATCCTGATTTCATAGCAGTGTCTCCCTTCTTTACAGAGGTGAATGGGATTACTTAAGAACAGACAGAAGATAAATGAAATGTCCCTTCACTGGCTGCTCCCACTGAGTTAATTTTGACACTGATCTTTTTATATTCTTAGCATTAAATGTGTAGGAGTGTGGGTAGATTTGGCTTAAAAAGATTTTAAGATTCTTTCTAGCTCTAAGAGTCTCTATAATTATGTTTGTTTCTCAATAAATATTTGTTGAATGAATAAAAGAACAAATCAATGCATGAATATGTTGCTATGCATGAAGCCAAGATAATCAAGCCCCATTGTATCTCAATATCAAATATTTAAACCAAAAAGAATGAACATCTTACCAAAATATCGCTCTCCAGGACAATGACCAGAACAGACTATAAATGATCAGATTAAAGGGAGTAAACAACTACCTCTATGGTAATAATACAGCTCAACTCCCTGGGATGAATTCTTATAGGAAGCTCATGAAATTTTGGGTATAATTCAGGAAAAAAAAATTAAATGAAATTTGAAAGAAAACTTTAATTCCCAACACAAAGGATAAAGAAATCATGGTTGTACTTTCTTTATGTCAGGCAATATTCTAAGTACTTCGCAGCATGAAATTACTTAATGCTAAATACAGACCTAAGAGACAGAGTTTATCATTATTCCCATTTTACAGGTAAGAAAATAGGTTACAAAACTCACTGCAATCACACAGCTAGCAAGAAACTGAGTAATTAAGAGTCATAGAGTGGCTAGTGCAGCATTATTTGTCAAAGCGTTGGTGACAGAGATAAGTAGAGTAGAACAGTTGAAGAAGAACCTGGAGTCTGTACATGAAATCCACCAGTTCAATTACTTATTCATTCACTTCAAAGAAATATCTCTGCAAATAATACACGCCAGGCATTTTTCTAGGCACTGGAGATACAATGGAAAACAAAAATAGTGAACTAATAAAATGTTCTGAAAAAAGGGGGGAGAGATTTAATTCACAAATGGAAGAAAACTAAAACAACTGAAAAAAGTGATTTGGAGAAACAGTTACAAATGCATTTTTTAAAAGTGTCCAAGTTTTCTTTAAAATCCTTGAACTATAAGCCTTTCCTAACAGTACTTCTGTGGACATGTTCATAAAATGTTCTAAGTCCTTGTAATCCAAGATGGTGCCACAAAGACATGAAAGCGCCTGTGAAGTCAATTCTCAAGGAGTGCCAGCAACTCATGCGAAAGAAAAGAATGATCTTATTGTTAGTTAATAACAATAACAAAAACAAAAAGCTAAGCAGAAAACAGCTGGAGAATATTTTACAAAAGGAAAGAGAACTCATTTGGTTCTGAAGATCAACAAAGCCAGAGATGGTTTTTAGCAAAGTAGAGACACTTTTTAGCCATTCTAAACGACCAAGTCAGAAATCATTCTATTCTTTCCAGCTCTATGCAAAAAAAAAAGTCAAGACTTCAATTGTAAAACAGGAATCTTGAGGAATTGCTCAGACTCTTAAGTTAGGAGAAATACCAGTTTTGCTAAATATAAGCTGTGTGACCTCAGACAGGTTACTTAAAAGCTCCTGGTTTTCATTTTATCAAGTGGAAAATAGAGATAATAATAGAATCTACTTCATAGGTTGATAAAGAATTAAATGTATAATGTGAACTATTTAACAAAGCTTTGTTACATAGTAAGTGTTCCATTACGTAAGTATAATAGTGTTACTATCATCAATTGGTAGATTGCTCAATTGCTGTAGCTAGAATAATTATTAAATTTGATTTTTAAAAAAAGTTGCTGTTATAACAATGTTCTGGCTCTCCTCCTGCGGGGCACATGGTAGGATTGCACTTCCTTCTCCCTTGGAGTTATGTACCATCACGTGGCTTGCCTATAGGCTAATGAGATGTAAGCGGAAGGAAGTATGGAGTTTGTTACCATAGCCCAACCAGACCTATTCTGACTAATACAACACCTTCCCAGATTTGTTCTGACCTTTAAATTATAAATACCTTAAATACACTTGTATATTAATCCATTCTCTTGCAATCTCTTGTTTTGAAAATGGTTACCTTTATGCCCTTTCAAATGTTTATAAATTAAGGCTGTCTCCCAGACTGAAATTTCCCCAGGACAAAGACTATGACTTTGTAATACTCTTTATATGACAGAACTTAGAGCAATACTAAACAGCATTTGGAATTTAATAAATGTCTCTTTGACAATGGCAATGACAGTGAGGATCATAAAACCATCTGCATGATAATCCTTTAATGTCCATCCACACTTACTTCTCTCTACTCAATAGCTCTGTTAGAAAAAAGACAGATATTTTGAAAAGTGTCACTGGAGAAAGCATATAGGTAGGCATTCTGCTCTCTAATGGTTTCAAGCCTATTCTGAGAAAAGAGAAACAAACCTATAAAGCTGATATTCCTGAGCCTTGCAATAATGTTCCAGAATAAGTAACAAAAACTCAAATGTGTTCATGTTCTATAAAGGAAGCATAAAAACAATTAGTCTTTATACAAATTTTCCTTATTGGACTACTGGTGCAGAAAAACACTCAGACTATTTGCACATCTTAGAGAGAAGTGGGAGCTGGCTGGTTAGTGGCTACACCTGCAGATGTAGCAGTCTCTTTTCATTCTTGTGGACCCTCCAACATCTTAAGATATGCAAGCTAGGCAAATTAGTGGCCAAGTGACAGGCTGGTCAGCCTACCTTAGATAGGGTAAAGGGGGGGGGGGAGAAAAAGGTGGACAGGGAGAGCAGTGAGCATGAGAGTGAGTAAAGCCATGTGGCTGGCTTGCAGAGAAGACACTTGTCACTTATTTCGCTTTGCTGAGTCAAAGAGTAGTCTGCACAGCCAGCCCTGAGTAGGCGCATAGCCCTCCATGGAGTTCGTGCCCACTGCTTGTCTGTATCTCCTTCGCTCCAGATGTTAATATGATCACTGGGAAGGCTCAGGTGACCCGTATAGACAGATGACAAGGAGAAAAGGTGAAGAGGCTGAGGACCTGGTTTGATCAAGGTGAAAGGACAGGAGCTCAGTTGCCTTTCAGATAAAGAAAGAAATCCTTATCATAACTGACTATAGGGGCGCCTGGGTGGCTCAGGCAGTTGAGCATCCAGCTTCGGCTAGGGTCATGATCTTGAGTTTCGTGAGTTTGAGCCCCCAGTCAGGTCCTGCGCTGACAGTGCAGAGCCTGCTTGGGATTCTCTCCCTCTCTCTACCCCTCCCCCACTCATATTCTCTGTCTCTGTCTCTGTCTCTCTCTCTCTCTCTCTCTCTCTCTCTCAAATTAAATACATTAACTTAAAAAAAAAAAAACCCTGACTATAGGCTGCATTATCTGAACTTCCTCCCCTTCCCGCCTTCCTCTGCTGCCACTCTATTCATCCCTCATTTTGCTTAGGCCACATTCACTTTAAGTTCTTTAAAGGTGCCCTGCACATCTCTCCTTTTCAGCCTACTTAACTCCTACCCATAATTCTAAGATCAGCTCAAATGCCACTTACTAAGGAAAACCTTCCTTGACACTCCACAGCCACCCAGAACAGAACAGGTCTTCTAGTCCTACACCTTTGCACACTGATATCTCCCTTCATGGCACTTACCTAGTTAAGTTTTTAAATTTGCACTAGTACATTTACTTGTCTAGTATCTGCCTCTACCTTAACTAGTAAGCTACATGAAGGAAGAGACGGTATCTACTCACCATCAAATGTCTAGTGCCCACGACTCTTCCTCCTCCACCTCCTCCCTCCCTATCCTCTTCCTCCTCCTTCTCCCCCTCCTCCTCCATGTCCCCCCTCGCCCCTACTCCTCTTCCTCCTCCACCTCCTCCCTCCCTATCCTCTTCCTCCTCCTTCTTCCCCTCCTCCTCCATGTCCCCCCTCCCCCCCACTCCTCTTCCTCCTCCCTTCTCCCCTCCACCCTCTTCCTCTTCCTTCTCCCCCTCATCCTCCTCCCCTCTAGTAGCTGTTTCTCCAAGGCTTTTTCCCATGTAGATCTGGCTGTCTGTGCATGGACAACTTTTGGCCAGAATGCCAGATGAACAGCACATTAGATGAAAGCACCCACTTAAAAGAAGGTATCCTCAAAACTGGCATGTGGTTAGGGGGTCCCAAAAGCAGAGACAGGGTTTAGACTTCAACCCTCCAGCCAAGACAGACAAACTTTCCTTTATTCTCCCCCTGTAAAAACTATTGGGATTTGATGAGACTGTAGTCCTAATGCAGACTGACTGCCAAGCTCTCCTGGAGGCATTTATGAAAAGTAACATGTCTGGATCCCAAGAATCTTTTCTCGCCTCCCCAAATGCTTCAGGTGTTTTTCATGATGAGTCAGGTCTGGGAATAACTGGGTTAAGTGAGTATTTCTAAAAAACACAACCCTTCTATTCCAAGTGTCAGGCTACAGGTTTGGGAACTGTGATAACTCTTTCCAGGACAAAAAAAAAAAAAAAAGAGCAATTCACAGGTCAATTCAATTTCTAGAGGTAACAAACTGTGGGTTTCCAGACACTTCACTATAAGAAGCACTACCACAGGGCTGTGGTAGGGAAGTGTGGGATGGAGACTTCCTTTAATTTGGGATACCTCTAGCCTCAGAGAAATAGGTTTTACTGAATTAAGCTATACCTGCACAGGAGGGGCTGGAGAGAAATACACATAAGAAGCAGACATTCCCCTTCCTGTATGGACAAGCAAGCGAATGCCTTACACTGACCAGAGCAACCAGTGTCCCACAGACGGAAACATCAAGGGGAGTTGCAAGCACAGAAGCGGTCTTTTCCCTTCAACAATGACTTACCCATCATTCTCACTCTGGCAGTTATAGTCCTTCTATCTTTCTCAACAAAGAATAACAGGCTATAAATCAAGACTGAAATACTGGAACAGAGCTCTTTAGCTACAGAAACATCTAAGAAAGAAAGAATTAACAACAACAACCTGCTCAAAAATGAACAGAATGACTATCGGATACCAACCATCACATACCCAATCATCCAACTTATACCTAAAAATCATTCTATACCTAATATCATTCCATGAAAACTCTATTTAACCTTTCCTGGGCTCCTATTTTTTTTAAATACTTTTTAAGTTTATTTATTTTGAGAGAGACAAACATAGGATGAGCAGGAGAATGGCAGAGACAGTGGAAGGGAGAGCATCCTAAGTAGGCTCCATGCTGTCAGCACAGAGCCCAATGCAGGGCTCGAACTCACGAAACTGTGAGATTGTGACCTAAGCTGAAACTGAGACGCTTAACCGACTAAGCCACCTAGGCACCCCTAGCCTTCCCTAGGCTTCTGATACAGATATTCAGTCTTAAGTTCCAAGAAATCAACTTGAAAATATGCTGCCTGACCTAACTCTAAAATCATAAAAGCAACACTATCCTGTGATATCACAACATTGTTTGTTGTCTTCGTTAAAAATGGAAGTTTGGATAACTGATGTATTTCAATATGAAATAACATGAAGAACAAATTCATGGAAGGGAACAAAGAATGAGACCAGAGAAACCCACAGAGTGACTTCTACCTCCAGTTCTAGAGAAGCCAAGGACAGGAGCAAGGCACCAACAAATACCAGAAGGTATTTCCCAAAGGACACTTGGTCTTTCTAACAAAATAAGAGAAGGGTGCTCCATGAGAGTATTTCTCATTCAGTTCGAGTAGAAAATATCCTCAAGGAGAGAAAAAAAAATACCAAAATAAATAAACAAAGGACTGAAGGAAAGCATTTTCAGGTTTCCTTCTATACATTAGCTAGACAACTGCCAGGAGCACTCAAAGGGCCCACAGTGGCCACTATTCACAGTTGGAGCTAACGTTAAATCCCCAAATCAACAAAAATTTTAAAGCCAACAAAGAGGGCATTAGATATGAAGGGGAGAGAGGTTTGTTTTCATTTTAATCACAACTTGGCTGCTATTTCTAACCCAAGGTAATTTGCTTCTGGATTGAAATAAAGGGAGACCTTAGAAATAATGATAGAAATGCTGTAACTCTGCAAAAACCAATGCAAATAAAGCATCCAAAACAGGAGTCCAATCTCCCTTTGCATTCATGATGTGGCCTCTCTTACCTCATCTCCACCCACCCCCAAGCAAAAGTTCCTTAGTTAGAGGTGGAGGTGGACAGTAGGTGGCGATGTAGGTTAAGTGAACTTGAACACAGGTATCAGGAAGCAAGACAGATGGTAGGGAGGGAGTAGCTAAATACACCCCATGGACACTCTAAGGTTCAATACACCTTTCTGCTGCATTAAGAGAAGAAATGTAGATCTAACCTGGATTGCAGTAAGGAAATGGCGGTCCCTGATACACTGTAGGACTTCAGCCCAAGTGTTCCTCTGTCCTAGTCTATTTTCCCCCACTTGTCACCAATGCTGTCTTTCCACTAATGTAAATTGTTCCATTCATGCTTCAACATGGATTATACATAAAAAGGCAGTAACTGTGCAACAAATTAAAACAAAAGGAAACAAAATACATGTCATGAAATATGCTATAACTGGACAGTGCTAAGCTATGACAGAAAACAAAGACAATGCCAGCTTTATTTTCCTTCAGTTTCCTCTTAAGAATTCCAAATTATAGCACTCACTTGTGAAAAAAATTCTACCAAACTTTAGACTAAGATTTCTGGAGTTGAGATCCCCATATAACCTACATCAGAATTACTGAGCATACTTATAAAAAATGCAGATGCTCAGTGGAAACTTGACCTAGTGAAATACATGTTCTGAACCTGGAAAACGCATTTTGGCCAGCCCCTCACTTAGGTTCTCCATATCTCATAGCTCACTGAATAGCCTACCACGAAGTAGGCAAAAGCCTGTCTGAATAACAGTATTTATACTCAGGGCAGCAACAGAAGCTGAAATCTGTAAGGAGACAGTTGTTATTCTGCCCAGTACCTCCCCCCCCCCCCCCCCCCCCCCCCCCACACATCATGACAGAGAAGAGAATAGGTAACATCCTCTTTCCTTTTTCCCTTTTATATTGTTTCTGGCTGGTTTCCTAAGATTCCCTGGTCTGGAAAATTTAAACATCTTAACTTTTTCCAGAGTATACAAGTTTAATACTTAGGGATTTGGGATGAAATAGACAAATTTTGCAAGAGATCTTAAAAACTGGTTCAGTGTGAGCTGCCTGTCAGAGCAAGACCACAAATGTGCCAAATTACAAGGACACCCCCACATTGTTTCCGGAGAAAACTAGATGCAAAAAAAAAAAAAAAGGAATAAAAAGTAGAGTGGCTGGAGGAGACTTGATTACAAAATTCTGACAGCCTGTGCAAGATCATTTCATTCTGAGAAGGGGTCATATGACTAGATCAGATCAAAGTGAGAAACACTGCATTTTCTACATGGCACAGGCTTAGCATATTTGAGTGGCAGTGCCCTTTATAAAAGTTGCACTTAGGTTTGCTACGTTATTAGATCCGGCAACTTTGTAGAGGTACTTCCATAAATGAAGGTCCTGGCTGAGACCAAAGTGTTATAAGGCTGAGAGGTTTGTGTAACTGAATCCCCAACAGGAGAGGCAAAAGAGAAAAAAAAAACTCTATGTATACAATACACTGTAGCAACAACCACAAAATAACAGACAGCCAGTGGGTGCAAAACACCACCATTTCTCCTCACTCATCCCTTCACATCATTAAAAAGGATTAGGAGGAAACAACAACAACAACAAAACGCTGGATGCCAAGTGCCCAGATTATACCTTAAAAAGAACACAGATGCCTCACACCTGGAAGAGTTCTAATAGGCCCTGACAAATCTCCTCTCTCTGTGTGGCAGCCCATCCTGCCCCAACCCTATTAGTTCCAATTTCTTCTCTGAAGGTGTGGCCGGCCCACTGCCACCACCAACACCGCTAGCTACCACCAACTGCAGGAGCAGCTGGCAGAATACATTTTACCAGAGAATCTTAGTGAAGTGCGTAAATTCCATAAGGGCGGCCGCAAGCAGAGCTATCATCAGCCTGGCTGAGCTATTTTTGGAAACATCTTTACTGATGGTGCCCCCCCCACCCCCCCGCTAGTCTCCACTCCTGCTTTCCTTCTCCAGGCCCACTCTCTCTCTTCCCCAACCTGAACCTCCCAGGGTTGACTGATCAATAATATGATAAAGAGCAGACAGCCAAAGGGAACTGGTAAACAACTGACATAAGTAGATAGATTTGGGAGCGATACACAATACGGGAACGTGATTAAGGCTGGGGCGTCTGTAGACAGATAGCCTGTATACGAATTCAGGCTTCACAGATGGACTGGGGGTGGGGGGGGAGAGAGGGGGGAGGAGGACTGGAGGCTGCAACACAAAAAAAATTCTTAAGGAGCATTCTCTTTTTTTCCCCACCACAAGCCGTATGCAGTTCTTGATTTAGCAGGGCAGGGAAAAGTGTGACTAGTACAACTTGCTCCTTAACCTTCCAAAACTTGCTGCTTTCTGCATTTAGCATGTGTTGGGGGTGGGGGAGGGGCGCAGGAATGGCTAGACAGTCAGGTTATGAGCAAGAAGGAAGAGAAAATTCAGCAACAGAGTTTCAGCGAACCCAAACCAACTAGCCCTCCTTGAGCACAAGGACTCAGTAAGCTTTGCTCTTCTCAGCATCTAAACAGGAACCTCCTCACTGTGACCCGGTTTACAGGGGGTTGAAGATCGACATTATAAGACACACAAGCCGGCCACTCAAAGGCAAGCTGTATCCCAGATTCCCAAAAGTTGGCACTAACTTCCCTGTTTAATTTTCCTAAAATAATTGAACCTTTGGCTCTAATGTGTACACTGTGGTTTTCCTCTCTTACCACTGTCTACATTCTTCCTTTCCAATCTCTTGATACTGGTGATCAAGTTAAACTGTACAGCATGCTGGCAAGAGGTCTGAAGGCAGAGGGACCAGGTTTAAGTCCCAGGTGAGCAATTTAACTCCCTCCCTCTTTCCTCATTTTACCTGTCTCACCTTGAACAAACTACTCATCCTTTTCAGGGAATGTTGGAATACATAACTTGAACCACATCACTTATCTATCTGAAACATCCCCAAAGCTTCCTGCTGCTCTTTAAATACGATCCAAACTCCTTGCCTTAACTGGCAAGACACTTCCTGGCCCCTGTCTCTCTTCTTGCCACTCCCCACCCGTTGTCCCCTCTCCAGGCCACATATGTTTTCTTTCTGTCCTGCAAAGGCACCTTTGCACTGACAAGACCCTCTGCCTGAACTGCTTCTCCTAAGACCTCTGCAGGGTGGCCTCCTACATTTCTCAGCTCTCAGCTCCATGGCCCCTGCTAGGGAGGCCTTCCTGACCATCCTCTTACCCTGATTCCCTGCTTACCTAGCCTTCCTTTCTTCATGACACACTGCCCCAGGAAGATTATGCTATTTATTTGTTAATTTGCTACTTGTCTGTCTCTATCTCTAAAACATAAGCTGTCTTGTCTGCAGCTATATTTTCAACAGTTAGACACATGGGTACTCAATAAACACTGGATGAGTACTGTTGAATACATTTATGTCCTCACCTGAAAGACTAATAATAATACCTCCTTGGTAGGGCTACTGAGAGGACTGAATATGAAAATGAACATAAACTGTTGACCATAGTGCCTGGAACACAGTAGGGCTTCAACTGTTGAGATTTTTTTTCAGATTCTGAAGGTCACTTCTAACAACTCTAACTACAGAAAATAGCTTTCTTCTACCCTGATAAATTAAAATATTTTAATTGTTATCAAATGTTCTCTTCAAATATGTCTCTAAGTTTTCCTGACCCAAGACTTCTCCTCTTGGCCAGGTTGCTTTGATGCTTTTCTTATTGAAACACTCCAAGAAAAGCAACAACTGAAAAGAATTATACACGAAGCAGAGCCAAATGTTTAGTCCAAGGATGGTCCATCTTGCCATGCCTAAAGAGTAGATGGACACACTATGATCCCCCTAGATAGAGTAACAGGCCGTGGAAATGAATGTTCTGTAAACTTCACAAGACTAGAAATCTTGGAGGCTTCCTGATATTTATGGGTTACCAAGATGAGCTCCAGGAACTTCCAAAGGAAGAAGCCACTCAAAAGACATGAGGTCTTAGACAAAAATGAAAAATAAAATAAACAAGAGCACTGAACAATGTGTAGTGTCCTCATTACAGAATTTGTCCAAGAGCATGAAAATAAACCATTTTGTTTATGAAGCAACAGAACTAGGAGAACTTTGCAGAAACAAGAAGGGATGTATCAGCTTTCATAGGGTTTGTGTGAGGGTGCCATGGGCATCAGTCTCACAGAGATTCATCTCAAACCCCTTGGTTACAACTTTCACAGGTAAAATTTTCATCTCTTTCCCAGGGACCTATTTGATAAGTGGAAGGAGATTATACACTCCACTTGGCCAGGACTCAACAACTCTTATAACTTACACAGCGCCTAGTAGCGCTCAACAGAATCAACAGTTTCCAATAACACATGGGCTCCTTTTCAGAGTTCCACATAACAAATTTAGTCCTCTAAAAAGCTACAATCACCGAGTCATGAGGATACTGATAAGAATATTCAGTTTCCTCTGATCCTAGCAATTGACATCATTTTTTTTTTAATTTTTTTTTTCAGCTTTTATTTTTATTTTTGGGACAGAGAGAGAGACAGAGCATGAACGGGGGAGGGGCAGAGAGAGGGAGACACAGAATCGGAAACAGCCTCCAGGCTCTGAGCCATCAGCCCAGAGCCTGACACGGGGCTCGAACTCACGGACCGCGAGATCGTGACCTGGCTGAAGTCGGACGCTTAACCGACTGCGCCACCCAGGCACCCCGACATCATATTATTTAAACCACATCTGAGATCAATTAGATTTCAAAAATGGGGGGTGGGGGGAAGTCAAAAGAGATGACTTTTGCTTAACAGTAGTGCCTGCCTTTGCTTGAAGGGCTTTCATTACCCCTCTCGCCGTCCTCTTTTCTCCTCTGAGTAGTAGGCTGGTATTGCCACTGTCACACATCAAGTCATAGACAGGACTCATCCAAAACAAATAGAAAGTGGGGAACAAAGACTAAGCTATAGCCTCATTCCTACTGAGCTTAGTTTCAAATTCTCATGCCATGTGCTATCTTGTATTTGGCTGTTAGCTTAATGATGAAATACCTGAATGCTGTGTAATTACAGCTTTTTCATGAAGGGCTACTGCCTTATAAAGTAAAACATCCAGCTAAGGAGTAGCACCTGGAATCTGGAAGGATCACCCACTTCATGGCAAGACACCTAAAGAGAGAAGCTGACTGTGTCAACATCTTGTGTGGACTTCTTGAGGTAGCCATCACCAGCTGTTTGACAGGTATAATTATATGCAACTGGAAAACTTGGTAACCATTTTTCATCCAGGAGACAAAGCGAAACCTCTTTTGAATTAGAAACAATTTTCTAAAATATATATCTACTGCAAGGTCAAGGGAATTAGAAACCTATTTTCCAAAAACAGCAATTTCATATGGGAACCTGAACAAAGGCAAAGAATGAGAGAACAATTTTACCTGCTTAAGTTATGGTTCTACTATTTATGAAACAATCAAATATAAATGTGAATGATAATCACATTATTTTTTGCTCAGTATTACTAAAGCATAAGAGAAAGTGGATTTTTTTTAATGTTTATTCATTTTTGAGAAACAGAGAGACAGAGAGACAGAGCATGAGTGAGGGAAGGATAGAGAGAGAGGGAGACACAGAATCCAAAGCAGGCTCCAAGCTGTCAGCACAGAGCCCAACACGGGGCTCAAATCCACAAACCATGAGATCACGGCCTGAGCCGAAGTCAGACGCTTAACCGACTGAACCACCCAGGCACCGTAAGAGAAAGTGGATTGTAAGGATGGTGACATTCCAAACCACAGGATGTTTCAGGAAATGGAGGAAAAGAGGTTGATACTCACCCATGAAACCTCTGCTAAAACTGCAAATAAGTGAACATGTTATTGTCCTATCCATTTGCAGTGAGAACAGTAGCTTGCTTCATCAGCTCTGATACCAGCATGCTACAGTTTGGAAATCAAAAGTCCAAGCTTTATCACCAGCTTTAGCCATGAGAATAAGGCATATGACCTTGGACTAGCAAACAGTTTAAGGAAAAAGTAATGTTTCTGCTATTCTGTTCTATAAGAAGTATCGAGCCATTCAGTAAACTTAGCATCTTATTCCACTTTCATGTCAGGTCAAGATATATTTATCACTTTTTCATTACATTAATGTTCCCAAACCAGGAAATAATCTTCAATGTGTGATTCCCAGTTGTAAGAATATGTGAAATGTTTTAAATATTTGCTAAGCATTTGATTATATTCAATAAAACTTCCATAAAAGTCTAAAGTAGTATTATTTCATTGCTGTCAGATGAATGAAGTTGAATGTGCCGTATAAAGTGGAAACTCTGATGGATATGGCCCTCAATGTGATTAAGACCCATATTTCAAAAATGTTCCCTTCATAACAGTTGCTGCTGCCAACCCCCAAGGAAGAGATTCAAGATGCTTAAAGGAATACATTATATCCTCTTAGAAAAAGGAAAAAAAAATAAATGAAACCACCAAATACTATTTTATTGTTAAATAATTTTCTTTAATGCCCCCGGCACATGGTATTATGTTAACTCAATATATGAAACACCAGTAAAAAGTGATACAAAAATCCTGATTTAAATATTTTTTAAATTTTAAAAATTCCTGTAATATCTTATAGTAAGACAAAGTAGGAAAAAAAAATACCCCACGTTACAAAATATAATCTCTTACTTTCATTCTCCTGACCAATTAACTTGTGAAAATCCTATATTATATTAGCAGAGATGCTACATTCAGACTTCTACCTTCAATAAAACTTATTACTTCAGAATCAGAGACAAACTTAGAATTTGTAATAGAATCTACGTTAACATATATCTTTATAGCATCTGTAAACAATGGGTATGTGAAGCAAATTAAGATATCAAACCAGTTTTGCTGAACCTATTTGCGTTGCTTGTAAAAATAATTTTAAGTATGATCCAAGTACCTTGGAAGAAATACTATATTTTAATCAACTAAAATGGTAGTAATAAGTCAGGCTTACATAACCTCTAAGATCATTTACTGGGATAGAGATACACAACACACACACACACACACACACACACACACACACACTCACATCACATCACATCTTGGTCTACTTATTGCATGTATTTTGAAAGCAATTTTATTAAAAAAAAACATAACATTCTTTCATTAATGCAGACTGACTTCTCCCTCTGGCTATCTGAAATTGCAATAGGTTACTGTTCTTGGTCTCTTCCAGTAATTCCTAACAGAACACAAAATTCTTTTGCTTTCATCTGAAGCACTGTTATCAAACACCACCACCTAGAAAACTAACTTGTCTTTCAAGGCAAGACACTCTAAATTAATTTCCCTGAGCTGGCCTTAATTCTGGTAGAACCATTTCCTCAAATTCTACTCAATTGAGACAAAGGACTTGATCAAATTAATTCAAGGTGTTTTGTTTAGATTCAAGCAATTCTCCTTGGGTGTTTTCACAACCCCAAACAACAAGGAATTTAAAATAATCTTATTTCCAACGCTTCATAAAATTACCATATAATATAGTACCAGATGCAGTAAATTCCGTAAAACAAACTGAGTTGATTCTTTTAAGGTAGGATTTGGATTGCTTCCATCTACAATATCCCATTGACTGGTGAGTTTGGGACATCTAGGCATCCATACTGAAACTACTAATGGTTGACCTCTTTCACCCACTTTAGCAATCCAAGATCACTGCTGTGAAATCCTCTACATGGCTCCAATGTCTAGACCTATTGATCTGATACATGGCCTTCTTATCCCCCCACCCCGGCTCTTACTTCTGATGTCCTGGTCTCATCATTTCTTTAATATGGTTCAAACAGTGATTTAGCCATTTCTGAACTGAAGCACTGGCTTGCTTCTACTTTAATAATTGTGGATTGGAAATGGTGGAAACTATACTTAGACATCAAGCATTTATGACAGATACCTGTGAACTTGCCTCCCTAAGAGAATAGATGATAAAACAGAGTATGGTTCTAAATCCCAAGGTGAGTTCCTTAACTCACTTAAAATTGTGATTATAGGTCAGTCTAAAGGGGACAGTTCAAGATAGAGATGGAGAGTCCTTTTCCTTCTGCCCCACCTGCCCTGGTTTAACCACACTCATGTTTTCCTGTTCCTCAAACACACCACGTACATTCCTTTCATAAGGCCTTGACTATTTTTAACGCCTCTACACAGAATACTCTTTCCCTAAGCCTTCCCAAGACTCGATCCTTCTCATCATTCAAGTTCCAAATGTCCAACATTCAAATATCATTTTCTAAGAAAGGAATCCAGGATAATCCTTTCTACTGCTGTACTCCCTCCCACCTCCAGGCACTTTATCTTGTATAATTTTATTTATTGCATTTGGCATTATCTGAACTCATGTATGTATTTATGCATTCCTGAACAATTCAAATAAAATGCAAACTTCTTAAGGATAGGGCCAATGTTGATCTTGCTCAGCACTGCATTACCAGCATCTAGAATAAAAATTGCTTTAAGTAGTTCTTCAAACTTTCATTGACTTTATAGTTTGGAATCTTAGGTAGTTTAGTCTACTTCTCCAACATAGTTTCTACAAACATACCTCTCTTCTGATCCTAGTCCAGGGATTAGCAAACTATGGCCCTTGAGCCAAATCTGGCCTGCTTCCTATTTTAGTTAATAAAGTTTTATTGGAACTCAGCCTTGCCCACTGCCCATTAGTTTTTGTATTGTCTATGGCAGCTTTTGTACTACAATAGCATATATCAGTTATGGCAGAGAATTCAGTTGTGACAGAGACTGTACAGCTCATGAGCCTAAAATATTTACTATCTGGCCATTTATAGAAAAAAAGTTAGCCAACCTCTGTCTAGACTTTTTAGAGTGGACCACCAAGTCTTGATGAATCTAGATGAAAGTCTTTCCCTTGATGAAAATATTCAGTAATAAAGTTTATTTAATACCAGAGGCTCTCATTTCTGAGATAAATATTTAAGTATGAGCTTCATTTATTTTTAGTCAAAGCAACATTCTCTCCAAATAGAGTGAGTCTGAGAGTTAACCTACCTCCCAAACATGTAACTTGCAATCAATTACTCTCTGATAGCTCTTGGATCAATAACAATTGAATTATAAACTAAGTGGCGATTTAGAAGGGAATACTAAACTGACATGTAATCACATGAAAAGGTGATCAAACCCTCATTAATAAACACGTGCTGCCTGCAGGTAGTCGTGATGGTTAAACCATCAGTCTGGATACAGAGTCCCAATAAACCAGTTCCTTGGTGTAAGACAATTTGAGTGGAAAGACATAACTACTCCATAAGAGAGTGGATATATGCCTTCAAAGGTGGTGGCAATAAAATCAGACCTAACTATGTTGTTACACAGAACAAAGTATACTGTAAGTACAAGGAAATTCTCTTCCATGAATACAATTATTCTAAGAAATCTAGCTTACATCCCTGGAGGGATGTTGTCATATTCCCCTGACGTTGTTTTGAGTAAGAGCTGGCCATGAGGCTGAGACAGCCAAATAGCTCAGCATGTCAGCTTGCACTGCAGTGCCCCAAATCACAAAGAAGGCAGGGGCAAGGCAAGCTACTAACGGCTGCTCAGTGGAAGCTTACATAAATTATTCTTTCCAGAAAGACATTGAAAAATGTCATGGTCTGGCAGCCCTTAGGAATGGCACTCATTATAGCCACAGCAAGTGTTTTATTTTCACTTATTAACTTGAAACCAATTTACTCCCGTTCTGTTCCAAAGATTCTGTGGAATTTGTTGGAAAGAACAGAGCTTTTTCTTTAAAATATTCGGATGGGGCCTACTAGTTTTTGCATTCATTCCCTTTGAAGGACATTCATTTGATTATCTTTAGATTAGGTAAGGGTGAATCTGGAATAACAAATTAGAAACTAAGGTGTCAGACAGCATTGTTCTAAAGACGGTGAATGGTCAATTATTCCCAGAATGCTCTTTCCACCCCCTTCCTCAGTTAGTCCAAGGGATTTCTGCAGCAATGGCACATTAGTGTGATGATTTCCAAATTCTGTTTCTAGTTTCTGATGATCTATAAGTGATAATTCAGACTTCTGAAGGTTTGATTTATTCAAAAATAAAGCAAGTTTCCATTGGCCAGGAAAATGTGATACTTTATTATATGCCATTATGTAAACCTTTATGGAAAGGATAATTCATAGGATTCATAATTTATCCTTGACCTTGAGGAAAGACATTCAGGAGCAATTAGGAATTTACAAAATGCAGGATTAAAAGTCTACCAAGATTTACAACAAGCCAAGATGTATGTGATAGGCACAGTATGTTTTAGTAATTATAGGATGGACAAATATGCCACAAAAAACAAAAAACCTACTTTCTGATGACTGGAGTTACCTTGTCTGTAAAATTCAAATAATAATATCTATTTGTACAGTATGTAACCAGTACACTCACACAGAACCCTTTAGGTTTAGGGTTCAAGGTTCTGCAATCACTGTCTTAAAATTCTTAGGAATTTTAGGGAATTCTAAGGAATTGAATTTGCATTTTATAAGTGAAGTTCAATGGGAAACTTGGTTCACAAGTGGTCTTATCTCCCCAGAACAAGTTCTTGGCCACCTGCTTTTCCAGCTCCACCCAGTAACTGCTGCTACTTTCTGCCCCAACTTGCAGAGTCATGGGGTAAAGTCTTGGGGGCCTCTGAGGGTCTATACTCATGCCATGCATACCTTCATGCTGGAGGGAACATATTAGAAGCAAGTTAAAAAAAAAAACACATCACCTTAATAGGTTGAGAGAAGAAAAAAAAAAGGAAATATTTTCCCCTACTTTTTGAACAAGAGGCTCACATTTGCACTAGGCCCCACAAATTATATAAATGGCCCTGCTTACCACATATGATTCTTGTAGGGCTTAAAGGATATAATATATGTAACAACTAAAAATATTACCTGGCCCAAAATAGATGCTCATTAAATGCCAGCCCATATGAGTTTGTTGCTGTTTTTATTTCTTCTGGATATATTTCATCATGGGCAAATACATAATTGGATATCACTTGTACCACTAAACTTTACCAGAGACAGCTTAACCCCTCTAGGATTAAACTAACCCTTGGTCCCTGTGACTTTGGTAGATGAGGACCCTCCCTGTTAATAATGTGACCCTAATTGGAGCGGGGCAGGTAGTCCTGAATTAATTTCACACAAGATTCTAAACTGGCTGCCAGAAAACCCCGCCACAAAAACCCTGGAAGCTATCTTGGGTACACTCCACTTCTTCAAATGCCAATTCCTGTCCTGCCTCCTATAAAATATTTTACAAAGGAAGCAATTCCCTTTGACAAATCAGAAACATTAGACAAGTAGCTAGGAGGCCTGGAAAACCGATGTTTCTATTGTTCCAAGTTCAAATGATCAATGAGCAATTCAAGCCATAAGATACCAGGCCATAGGACGATGCTGGTTTTTTGGTGCTGGTTTAAATGCTGGGATGGAAAGCACATGGTTGGGAGCTAGGCTTCTGTTCAAATATTTTTCTTCTTCATCAAATGATGTTACAGCTATTACTAATAATAATGATGGCACAGAGGAATCGCCTTGGGACTAATAGCTAATGAGCAGGTGTAACTGAGCCCAAAAGTTCTGTTCTCTGCACTATGTAATGCTGTCACTCCTCCTGCTGCTGTTGTTTGTGTTTGTTTCATTTTTCTGCTGAGTTATCTTCCTTACTCTCTTTAGGATCAGTTTGAAGCTTACAGAGGCTTATAAAAACCAGTAGAGGAAAGAGGAAAGGTTTTCATCCAGGATAGATGAGACATAAAAGCAACACACTCTGACATGTACAAAGCAATACTCCACAAAGGTAGGCTGTGCCTTAAATGTCTCTCTTTCTTTCTTTTAATATTTGTTTATTTTTGAGAGAGGGAGAGCATGAGCAGGGGAAGGGCAGAGACAGAGAGAGAGAGAGAGAGAGAGAGAGAGAGAGAGAGAAAGATAGAGATAGAGAGAGAGAGAGAGAGAGAGAGAGAGAGAGAGAGAGAGAGAGAATCCAAAGCAGGTTCAAGCTCCGGGCTGACAGCAGAGATCCCAATGCAGGGCTCAAGCCCACAAATTGTGAGATCATGACCTGAGCCAAAGTTTGACACTCAAGGGACAGAGCCACCCAGGAACCCCCTTAAATATCTCTTTGAACCAGTACCATTTAGGCAAAAGAAGAATCATATTGCTTTGAAATCACATTTCCTCACATTAAATGTTAGCCTTCTAATCAGTATTTAGTAAGGATTTCTAAAAGCGTATTTTCTCTGTAGGAGTTGAACAAATGTCCTTATCATGGTAAGCTATGATCTGCTGAGATTTCCCTCTTTGTAAACATCGAATAATTTTCCTCTAAGAAATCTGTATTCATCCATGTGGATTTCTCCTGTGGCCAAAAGTGTCAAGCCATCAAGTGTATCATTATTAATTAACTCAATAAATGTGCATTAATTCCAACCATATGTGTGCCAGCCACTGTGCTAGCCAGTGAAGACACAATGATAAATGGAACATTTTCCTGAACTGTGAGGAGTCCAGTCATTGGTTCCAGAGACACACTGAGAGGCAAATAAAGCAATGTGGTAAGTTCTGAAAGATGTGTACTCTGAGTACTTTGGGAACCTAGAGGTGGACAAAAGGAAATGCCTGGGGTAAAAGGAAAGTCTTCTCATGAGTGGTGATCCCTGAGCTGTCACGAAAGATGAGCAGTCGTTGGCAGGCAGACACAGGGAGAAACATTATCTAGAGCATAAGAGAAGGCATGAAGGTAGGAAGAGAAGTGTATGTGACCTCAGGAAATTTGAGTGACCACAATCTGTTTGCTAAGACGAGAGTACAAGAGTACAACAGAGACCAAAAAAAAACAAAACAAAACCAACAAGGACTACCAATATTACAAAAGGATGGCCAACAAAGCACTGGGCACACAGATGACTAAGCTATGATCACTTACAGCATTCTAGCACTACTCCCTTCTTAGTCATCTCCATGCCTGTATGATACTTCCTAATTCATCCCCTAGGCATCCCTAAATGCTAAGGAACTTTCAGTCATAGAATTAAACAGTGCCTTAGACACTAGTTATGAACAAAAATGGGCCACTAATGTGCCCATAAAGCTGAGGAAAGGAAGCCTAGTGTGGAAAAGGTCAAGGTTACAGAAAGATTAACCTAAAAACCGAACAGGAACTACTGGTGACTAGAAGGGCATCTTGCATGGGGACCATCAGCATTTGTCCTGGGTGGTGGACTGCTTATATTTGAGCATGCACATTGCAGCATCTAAGCAGAAGAGACACTATGTGCCACGGCGAGCAGCTGTGGCTTTGGGATCAAAAAGACTGAATCTTAAGCTGGGCAAGCATTTTGCATAATTAATTCTCATTTCTAAAATGAAGGTAACATCGACTTTATAAGATTGGAATATAGATTAAATAAGATTATGCAAGCAAACTGCTCATCCCAATGCCTGGCATGCAAAAAAACACTCCAACTTTGCTATTATTTTACTAAAACTAGTAGCCATCTGTGAAGTTGATGCACTTTATATAAGAGCAAAGCTTTTCAAAATTTTATTGCATATGTCCTTGTGAATGGACTTAGCATCCATTTTTGCTGTGACAGAGGAAATGGTTCAGGGAAAATGTGGAGGGGAAAGAATGGAGTAGTGTCTTCACTTGGTATTTAATTTTCATGCCTTTGAGATGTTAATCATGAGATCCTCACACTTCTGTTTTCCACCAGGTGTGTAAAGGTGTGGATAAACTCAGCTAAGGATAAGTACCTGGGTCTTACAATATCTAGCATTTCTATTCCTGACAATTGGTAAGCCTTTTTTTTTTTTTTAATGGGTTCCTTCATCAAAAGGGTTTGCCTGTAAATAACAATCCGTGAGTAAAACAGTTAAGTTAAACGTTCCGACTATTGACAGGTACGTCGTGTGAGTTTAATTTCAAATATTAATTCCTTCTCACAAGACAGTTGTAAGCATTCTCTAACCATTCCCTAGGCCCAGTGGCTTCATCATACTGTCTTCATCTTCCTCTGCATTTTCTTTTTCTCTGGGAGATCAGAAAAATACTGATTTTTTCTACAGTGATAAGACACGTTGCTCTTCTGCTGCTCCATAAGGGATGTTGTGTGCCCTTTCTCTTTCTCTTTGCCTGTCCTGCACACATTTGTTGCTGCCATCTGCCGTTTTTGCTTCTTTCGAGCCTTTTGTCCCTGCTGCTCTCGCCATCCCACTCTTGTGGGCATCCTCATGCCGGCCATGAGAGTAGTTCCTTTCCCTCAGGTTCTGGGGATGGAAGGAAGGAAAAGGGCTCCCCGACTATCACAGGAAACCGACTCACAGGAAATAAGGGGGCCTTCTTCCCTCTCCCTTCAGTGTTTCCAACTTTCTTCCTCTTTATTACCCCTGCAACAGAGGAGTAAGCCCTCTGTTTATGCTACAGATTTGAACCTGCCCACACTTGTGGATAATACCAGTATTATTTCTGTCATCTCCAAGGTTCAGAACTAAATTTCATTCTATTTATGTGGCTGTTCCTACCACATCCAAGAGTTTAGGTCATAATATCCTCTCTAATTTGTACCTTTGCAGTGGTCCCTAACTCCTTCTTTTTTCTTTTTACTAATTCTGAAGAAAAAAAAATGTCCTGTGGTATCATTATAAGATAGTGTGACTTAGGTGACATAGAATGTTCATTTGATTATGCATCAGAAAATGGAGGGGCACCTGGGTGGCTGAGTCGGTTTAAGCATCTGACTTCGGTTCAGGTCATGATCTCGTGGTTGGTGAGTTCAAGCCCCACATCAGGCTCTATGCTGAGAGCTCAGAGCCTGGAGCCTGCTTCAGATTCTGTGTCTCTCTTTCTCTCTGTCCCTCCCCTGTTCGCACCTGTCTGTCTGTCTCTCTCTCTCAAAAATAAACAGTAAAAAATTTTAAAGAAAGAATCAGAAAATAGAATTTATGAAGATTCATGCCTGTTACTAATCACTCTGAGACCTGAGGCGATGCACTTGGATTCCATAAGCCTTGGTTTCCCACTTATAATATGTTCATATTAAAAAATGTGCTCCAGCAGGTCTCTTGGGAAGATCTTGAGCTCGTAAGTATTCAGGACTTTGTTTCAGGAGACATGATCTCTGATACATTTTGTCTCTCTTCTCAAACACATATGCCTTTTAACCTCTTTCTACTGCAATGTAACATCAGCTATTCAGGAAGATGAACAATTAGATCATTATAAGTAAACTCCATACCTCCTACCTTTACCCCTTGATAATTTCTCTTGCTTTCTACTCCCTAATGAGGGCCCTTCCAGGGGCCATCTTGAACACTGCTTCTGACAAAGTGCCAGCACAAGGCTTTGGTGATAATGGTGTAATCTTTTAGTGTTCAGATATTATATACTCAGATTTACTCTGAACTTTATTTTTGGAAGGAAAATTTATATATCCCTTTACGGTTTATTTCCCTATCTTCCAATAATCTTTATGTTAGAAAGCTCCGTGATTTCAGTCACTTGGTCAACAGAACAGCCAGCAAATTACTCCATTTCTTTTAAAAGCAACAACTCCTGGTCTCTAAGTTTTCTTCCCAAAATTGGTGCTAAAGTTGAGAAAAACTGTGTTTGTTGAGATGCTCTGAATCAATAGGTAGACTTACACTTTGTGGTAATTGTTCTGGAAACAATTCAAATTAAACCTTCTCCTCTGTAACATGTAACTGACACCTGCAAGAATACACACAGACCTGCACACACATGCACACATACATATGCATTTTTAGGAACAATGAAAGGAATGTATACCCATTGATTTATTTATCTTCTCACCAAACAGGAATGCAGAGTTTGCTTGATAATGTTAGCACATCTTACAGATCACTGATAAAGTAGCCCTTCCTAACTTTCAAAATATAAACTGTGCCTAACACTAATACTTATTAAACTTGTCACCTTGTAAATCTTATTGTGTATTAGATAAATAAAATGGATTAGAGTACAAAAAGAAATTGTACAAAAGTAGAAAGGAAAACAAACACCATTCTTACTCAAAATTAGTGTCTGAAATATTTGGTGTTGAAAGGAGAGCAGGAACTCACCTCACTTGGCTCCCAGCAAGTGGTCAGATACCAGTGTCCAGGACCTCAACACAAGGAATACACATATACAGTTGACCCTTGAACAAATGGGTTTGAACTGTGCAGGTCCACTTATTTGCAGATTTTTTCTCGGACACTACTGTTAATCTATTTCCTCTTACTTATGATTTTCTTAGTAATTTTCTTTTCTCTAGCTTACTTTATTGTAAGAATACAGTATATAATACATATAACATAGAAAATGTGTTAATCTCTTCTTTATGCCATTAATAAGGCTTCCCCATCAACTGTAGGCTATTAATAGTAACGTTTTGGGGGAGTCAAAGGTTATATGTTGATCTTCAACTGCAAGGAGGTTGGAACCCCTACCCCTCACACTGTTCAAGGGTCAAATGAATTGTGAAGAAAAGAAACTATTATTTTGAACTGAAATGTTGAAATGAACCATCCCTGAACAAAATCTGTGAGAAATTCATCTGGATTTTTTTTAATTCTTTAAGTTTATTTATTTATTTTGAGAGAGACAGAGATGGCATGAGTAGGGGAGGGGTAGAGAGAGAGAGAGGGAGAAAGAGAGAATCGAAACCAAGCTCCACACAGTCAGTGAAGAGCCCCATGTGGGACTCAAACTCACGAAATTGTTGGGATCATGACCTGACCCAAAACCAAAAGTCGGACACTTAACCAACTGAGCCACCCAGACGCCCCAGGATTGTAGAGATGTAGATCCTCTTTAACTTACAATGGGGTGAACATCCCAATAAATCCATCATTAAGTTGAAATATTACAAATAGAAAGTGCAGTTAATACACCTAACTTACCAAACATCACAGGTTAGCCTAGCCTACCTTAAATATGCTCAGAATATTTGCTTACAGTTGGGCAAAATCATCTAACACACAGCCTACTTTACACCAAGGTGTTGTATATGTCATGAAATTTATTGAATGCTGCGCTGAAAGTGAAAAACAGAATGGGTGTAAGTGTATGGCTTATCTACCCTCGTGACCGCATGGCTTAGTGGGAGCTATGGCTCACTGCCACTGCCCAGCATCACAAGCGAGTACCATACTGCTTATCACTATCCCAGGAAAACATCAAAATGCAGAATATGGTTTCTATTGAATGTGTATCGTTTTCACACCATCATAAAGTAAAAAAAAAAATCATAAGCCAAACTATTGTAAGCCAGGAGCCATCTGTACATACACCTGAGTTCCAATTTCTCTAGAGAAAAAGAAAACGAAAACAAGGGGAAGGGTGCCCAATATATATATAAGCATTCCTTTTGCATTTTCCTTGGAAATACATAGTATAAACCCCTAAAACTGGCATCAACATCTAAAATCCAGTTAACTCTCAATGAATGTTCTTGGAATAACAAGGAAGAGTGACAACATACAGTATTTACTAATACACATTTATCTTGCTTTATGAAATTTTCTTGATCTCAACCAAAACTTGGCCAAATAAGACTTCACCAAAATCTTCATTTTCTCTGAAATCTCTGATTACAGAGAAAGTAATATGTATTCTTTTAGGTTTCAAGGGTAAGAGACCAAATTCATTCTTTGGTTAATTTTCTTCCTTTTACAATGATGAGACAAAAAGTCATAGTTTTTCAGCTTGTACCTTTACGAAGAGTATTTATATAAATAATAAATTAAGGTAGAGGGATGGGCACATTTCATCACCTCATTGACCTAAGTATTTATTGAGCATATCCTATATCCAAGTAGCTTTAGGTCATGAAAATCAAACAGTGGCAAATATCAGCATAAAATTTCAGACTGTGCTGACATAAGATACCACTATATGTATGCACATATGTCCAAATTACAGACACCAATTTAACACAATTAAGTACAATGGCCTGAACTGTGATTTGTAAACACTTCTAGGTGTCTATATAGCCTCTCTTGTCTGGGTAGTTCACATAAGATCATTCCTAGGTTTGCAAGGTGTTTGCCTATTTTTAAGATGCTTAGAGAAACTCTACTCCTTCATTTAGCAATCTTTCCTAGAATCCAATAACTCTATTAACTTTGCTTATACTTTGTGAGGTCCTGAGTTAACTCTTGAGTTAACTTAACAGTTAACTTAAATCTGTTTTCTCCTTTTCTGCCATTTCCTCTACTTCTTCCTTTGATGAGACAAAACACACTCTCTTTTGGAAGCCACTTATTTATAATTTACTGTGTCACTCTCACTTCCTATCTACTCTTTAACTGGGTACTTGATCCCAATCTGTTTACCCCATCTAAAATCCAGATGAACAAAAACTGTTAAAGCCCCGTCTTTAGTGGACTTTTGTAAACCAGGAGCTCACTACACAATAGAAGCAAACCAAAAGGTGATATATTTGTATCCTAGAGCCCAGGGACCATTTTTAAATCAGAGAAAAAGTGGCCTTAGCTAAAGCCACTGAAGGAGAAGTTTCTTCTGTTAGTATCTCTTTTAATCGGCTCTCAAAGGACATTCCTAGAAGTTGGGGATGGATTGTACTGCAGTTTTAACTGATAAAGGGTCATTACTTTTCCGTTAATGGGCATCACATATGAATCACATACTGATCTGATAACGACTGAACCACCAGCCTTTGTATGGCATATATGCGTGATTTTAGTTACCCAAAGGTACAGGTGTGAATCTTTAACATATTGATTCATCACACTAGGCTTCAACAAACTGGTTGAAACTAAAATACCAGATCTCCTAAAAAGAGGGTGACTCTTTTCTCCTCTTGGTGAACTAGCTCTCCTTTCTAATTATGGTCTGCATGAATTTGACTTTTAAAGCCTAACAGGAATGTGCCATGGAAGTTGAACAGACAGTAATGTTTTAGCCAGAAACCTATACCCTTGCTGCAAAAACTCTTACTTCTCTGATTAGATTTTGTTTTGGTTCCCATTTAGAGTATATGAAATTGATATTAGATGTTATTAAAGTCACAAATGTGATGATATCATCTAATCAGACCTGTACATTTTACAGATAATATTTTCATTTTAGAACACTATTAAGTGTTTTTTTTTTTAAATGATGTCAAACTCCCAGAAACAAACACAGAAGAACTCATGAAGTCAAAGTATTTTCATTAGTTTTGGGTTAAGATCAAGTTTTTATTTATCAAAATGCAATGAATGGAAAAAAAAATCCCAGTATGACCTCACAATGGTCTCATCAATAGTCTTATTAGTAATGTTACTGGTGCAAAACCCAATGCAACTCTGATGGCCTTGAAGTGTTTACCATTTTCCTGAGTAATTGACTGTAGACAGTAGGATGCTTAATTTACAGGCATCTATTAAGCTACCAAGTACGGTTTTAGGAATATGTAGCTATCCATTCCTGGACAAGGATAGTTCTCAAAAGATCATCTTTTCAGCCATAATACTATGACAGTATTAATCATCATCACCACCAGCACACATATAGCACATATTATGTTCTAGGTTCTGTTCTCATTCAGAGAAGCAGATCCTATAATCATGCCCATTTTACAACTAAGAAAACTGAGAGCTGAAATAAATTGTCCAAAGACCCATAGATCATTAGTGTTAGAGACAAGGGTTAAATCCAGGCTATTTGGTTCCAGATTCCTCCTTGCTCTTGGCAATTGCACTAAAGCACCTCATTGCTGGGATTCTAATGTAGATAAACAGGAGTATAAGAGGGAAATCACACAAAATTACCATAACACATTGCCATCTTTCTACAACACCCCTGCTTCCTAGAAAACAAAAACAAGATTAAAAACAAGATGTGAAATACTGCTGCAGTGTATTTCTGTTGAAAGATTTCTGGGCTAAGTCCTCACCAAAGTTTCTAATAACAAGGGTCCCTACATACACTTGAAGGAGAGGATGGATGGAAAAGATGTATGGGTGACAGTGGCTCTCAATGGAATATGTGACAGCAACATTTTAAAGAGCTGTTTTGAGAAAATGAATAAAAAGCTTGATTATACAGTGTTTGGCAATGGTAAGGGGAAACAAACATTCATTTATAGCTGATATAGCTGGTGGAAATGTAAATCTGTACAACTTCTTTGGAGGACAACTGGGCAATATCTATCACCTTTTGTAATGCACTTATCTATTGACCTAGTTAATTCCACTTTTAGGGATTTATCCAATAGATAATCATGTATTATCATGCACGCAAAGACTAACAAACAAAAACATGCATTTTCTTACTTTTTGTAGTAGTGAAAAGCTAAAAAAAATTAGTAATAAAAATAAATGCTTATCAGCAGGGTGCTGATTTAATCAACTATAATATCTCCATAAAATGCAGTATTATGTTACTATCAAAAAGAATAAAGGAGGGCCACCTGGGTGGCTAAGTCAGTTAAGCATCCAACTTCAGCTCAGGTCATGATCTCATAGTTGGTGGGTTCAAGCCCCACATAGGGGTCTGTGCTGACCACTCACAAGCTGCAGCCTGCTTCAGATTCTGTGTCTCCCTCTCTCTCTCTGCCCCTCCCCTGCTCATGTTCTGTTTCTGTCTCTCAAAAATGAAAAATGTTAAAAAAAATGACAAAGGAAACCTTAATATTCTTAGATGAAACAGTCCCTAAAACATTTTAAGTGAAAAAGGACAAGATTCAGAAGAATGTGTTAAATACCGTGTCAAGAAGGACAAGGAGGGAAAAGAGGAGGGGTACAATATGGTTACAGCTCTATGTTGTATACTCACAGATTCTCTTTGAGAGAATATACAAAAGACTGGTAATTCTGGTTGCCTCTGAGAAAGAGAATTTGAACTCTAGGAATAGGGATGAGAGTGAGACTTTTTACTATACATTTGTTCCAGTACAATTTTTTACATTATAAAAAATATAAAACATTCCCAAGAGAAACAAAATTATATATACTTTTTTTAAATAAGATTTTGAGAAAAGTAGAAAAGTAAGCATAATCATTTAGTATGGAAATAGAATCTCAGGTGTGATGTTGATAGTCTGATACACAATACATTTTCATATAGAAGATCTTGCTCTGTGATTTTCCATCTCCGCTAAAACTCTAAGAGAAGTGATATGGCCAGGCAAATGACTGGCAGGTAGGTTATCCAAATATTGGAAGAAATACCAAAGAGGGTTCTAGAATTTCCTTCTCAGAAAACTTTTAATAGTGAAGAAGTGAGCCTTCCTGGGTGACCCGAGGTATGAATTTCTGAATTAAAGAGATGAGCTAAACAAGTCGGCTCTGGAATTTCTAGATATACCAGACCTAAAGATAAAGCCACATAGACTGATAACATACAGAGGGAAGAAAGAGAAAAAGGAAGTGAAAAAAAAATGAAAGTCTAGCTTAAAAAACTGCAGTTCACTAAGCTATGCCTAAATTAAGCAAGAAACACCCACACGCTGTTGACTTGGCCAAAACACTGGAAATTGAGTCTGCTTAAAAACAGACCAAGGCACAGAAGCTAACGCAAAAGGCAAAAACCAGGCGCTAGGCAAGCAGGTGCAAGAGAAGGAATATTTAGTAAATACTAGTGGCCTTCAGAGGTATGACTTGGAGGTATCATATCCTTGTGATGTTATCCTCATACAGCTCTTATATAATTTTGCATTTCTATGATGTTCCAAAGATAACAGAGTCTATGGAAGTGGACAGCATTACCAAAGCTGTTCTCTGACATGATTACAGTGCGACACTCAAGTGTTTTAAGGTCAATATACTTTTTTGCATGGCACTCTACTTTTTTTCTCCTTTATGTCTGAGAAGAAAAAACGAACCTTGTTAGAGATAAATTGAGGCTTCAAGTTCAAAGTAGTTGGAGGAGGGGGTTCTACGTCTGCCTAAATAACTAGGCATGTACACAAACTCACGATTTCCACGTGAATCTTTTTAGAAAGATTGAGAAAATGACCATACACAGAGGAATTAGCCTTTCAGAGAACAGAAAGGCAAAAAAAACACAAAAGAATGAAATTGATATTCATTTATATGTGTTCACGAAATACACCCATGCTAAATTCATACATACTTAAGATAAGTCCACTATATTTATTCAAGCTATGCTATGCACGGCTTGAAAGGGAGAGAATAAATTAGGGGCTAGGAAATAGTACGACAGAGTCAGAATCAGACAAGGTAAAGAACAACAAACCTTTTTCCATACTTTGATTTGAGCAAACATCCATGAGACCAATAAGAAGGCCATACCTGTTTCAAAACTGCATGGTTCTTAGGGTGCTGCCAGCCTCAAAGAACTGGAACCATAGGAACAGGTGATTTCCTCCGGAAATTCCCCAGAAAGCATCCCTGTTTTCTTTAGCAGTGCTTCAGGCCACCCAACAGTTCAATCACCATGATGGCTGCCAACTCTGTTGATCTTTTGCATTTAAAGTATGTTCTAAGCTGTAATTTCCTTATGTTTTTGAATAATCCAGCCAACTGAACCAAATCCAACAATGTCCCAATTTCAGCCAAAGACCTTGATTCGTACACTAATACCTGTTTGGTGATAGAAGCCAGAGAAGAATTTATGATGTGGTATTCTTGGAGGATTTGGAAAGCAGGGGTAGCAAGATTTAGGATGAGTAATGATAAGTATATCCACAGATACCAGGTGGAAAGACAAGGAATTGAAAAAGACAAAGAGAGGAAGGAAGGTAGAGAAGCTGTTTTAAAAACAATGTTTCTTCTTCTTGGAAACCCTCAGCATGGAGGTGGGCCAAAGTCACTGACAGAAGGACCAGTCAACAAAGTCCAAAAGAAGAGGCTTTTCTCTCAAGATCACTGTCCTCTATCCTGGCCCAATGTTTCTCCTTATACTAGATCATCCTTCTTTTCCATGCTCTTTTCTCCATTAAAAAGGGTGTTACACCAACCCCTGGAAACAGCCATTTCCCCAAATGTTCTGCAGCAGATGAAGAAAAACAAAATCCCATAGATGATGTCATTCTGTATCTTACCTGACTTTCCAGGGGACAGGCATTCTAAAAAAAAGAATTACTGCAAAAGTTCAGGACCCCACATTCAAACATGGTCAAAGTTTGATTCAGCATGTCCCTTCAAGGGGTAAGGGGAAACTCTGCTTTGAAATGTAAGCAATAACACCCTCTGACTTCTACTGAAATGACACCTGGAGACAAGACTGAGAGAAAAGAGGAAAATTCCTCTCTCTCAAACTCAGGATACAAATCAACCTTATCCCAAAAACTGCTTAAGAAGAAAGATCTGCACGCCTATCACGGAAACAACCTGAGATCCTATAATAGAGTGAACTATGAATTCTGACATCTAGTCCACAGGGAGAGGAGTTTAGGAGTTCTGATTACCTGTACCAGTTTCAGTTGCATAGCCTTCTCGTACTTTTCCACCCAAGTGCCAATAATGCCAGGGATGGAAAAGAGACGATACATAATAAAAATGACATGTCTTTGACTCTTAGTTTTTCTTATAACATAAAATTCATGAACTAAATAGGATTCACATTTATTTGCATTCTTCTGCATAATATATCACTTTAGTTTCAATTCAAGGTTTTACTCCAAATCAACAATTAAAATTAACTTTAAGAAAATGTAACACTCTTACTTTGTGACTCTACACTACGCTCAGTATACATCTACATGCCTCAGCACTAAAGAGCTTAGATTAAAGGACTCACGCTTTATTTTCCTTTGTTTCTATTCAACCACTGTTCAGTTAGTGGGCACTATATATTCTCTCATGTTCAAGCCAAAATTAACTTCCTTAGTATGTTAGAGCTTTATCTTAAGAATTCAAAGTTGATTTCCAAAATCCAATCTTGGCTCTTTATCTAAATATTGAACTAAAACTAGTTATACTCTTTCTATACTGTGATCAAAGTAGGGAACACATCTTTGCTGACATATTTCCTTTCAGTGATAGTTTTGGTGGCTCTGAATAGAAAATCTTTTATCAGGTTTAGAAAACCTGCTAGCATATATGACCTGGAGAAGAGGTATTGTCTTCCTAGAAGAAAGAATTCTGGAACTTGTCTTATGATGACTTTTCATGGCTGATCAGATGGAGCATGTGGAATTACTTACAAGATAAAGTCTGGATAGAGCACAAAAAGCAAATCCTGATATTCTGATCAAATAACTACCTCAGTTCTCTGTTCTGCAAATAGGCATCTATGCCAGAAGATGCCAGATTCAACCTTGAATGAGAATTTTCCACCTTCATGCTCAGCTCCATCTTATTTCCTTCTAAATATTAAGCAAATGAAAAAAACTTTTCATATATATACATATATATGTGTATATGTATGCATTTATGTATATATGGTTGTTATATGTATATATGTACATATATATGATTTTTTGTTTTTTGTTATATGTGTATATGTATATATATGTTTTTTTAAGAAGCCAGACACAAATGACTGCATATTATATGATTCCATTTATATGAAAAGCCCAGAAAAGGCAATTATAGAGATAAAAGCAAACTGGTAGTTGTCTGGGGCTAAGGGTAAGACCAGGGAGTAACTGCAAAGGGACAGGAGGGAAATTTGGGGAAGTGATGGAAATGGTCTAAAATCTGATTGTGGTGGTATCTAGACAACTCTATAAATTTAATAAAAATCACTGAATTGTAAGCTTACAGTGGATGATTTTTGTGGTATGGAAATTATATCTCAATAAAGCTACTTAAAAGAAAGAGAAAACACCAGTCTTTAGAAAAAAAGGATGTTTCAATTAGGCCTTTAATGATCTAAATATCATGAGAAATTTCTGGCTAATTAGAAATGTTTAAACACAGCAAAATAGGACACTGCTTAAATTAGCTGAAAGTGACGCCAAGACAAGCATAAAGCACTCTACTTTAGGAAGTGGTTGTTTATATCGATTTTTTTTATATTTCTTTTGTTAATTTACATGGAACATTTCCCTCCCCCTCCCCCCCCCAAAAAAAGACAAAAAGAAAGTGGATTTGGCCTTTATTACTTTGTCATCCTGATGAAATAATCTCCCACGAAAGAGGGTTAAACTAGTAGCACCTATAAAATCTCTAATGTGATGGAACAAACAAGTAAATATAAAAGTTGAATTATTTCCTTTTTATTTTTTTCCTACAGAAAGACCCTAGTAAGGAAAGAAGCAAAAAATTAAGAGATAATACTGAGAATTATGTGTGTTAGATGCTGAACTAATCTAATTTTGTCTTCCTGGGTCCACAGGACAACCATATTCCCCAACTTCCTTTTGCATTTTGGATGGAGTCATATCTGACAACATATGGGCAGAAGTGATATACTTTACATCATTCACAGGCAAGGCAATAAAAACACAATGCATAACCATCCAAGCTCTTTTTCTCTACCCTATGGATATGGCTGGAAGTGAAGAACTCCAAAGTGGTAGACCCAGGTCATAAAAGAATCCTAGATGCCTGAATTATGTCTTTGAAGAGAGCTGTCACTGGCATTGAATTCTGCCTGAACAAGAAAATAAATCTTTTGTCAAGCCATTAAAATGTTGGGATTGTTTATTATAGCTAATTACCCTAATTACCTTAGTTATTTGTCTTAACTGATATACTATAAGACTGAAAATATATTTCTTCCTTTATTTATTTTATCAACTAAACATTCTTTCTGCCCATCCTTCCTCTTTCTCTTCCTATTCTCCTACCTCATGACTCCAGTTAATGTTCCTTTGTGAGGCAGAAGAAGAAACACGTAAGTAATATTCAGCCTGCACTTCATTAACACTCTTCTTCAAGAACCGGAATATTTGAATGGGGTAAAGTAAAAATAATAGGCTGCAATTTTTCATTCAGAAGAGCCAGACTGTGTCTCGAGTCTTTGGTTAAAATGTTACATTATCACCAAGAACAATGCTTTGCCTACCCTCTGAGAAAAAAAAATCCCTACAGTGATAAATGCCAGGAAAGAAACGTCAGAGTTGGCAGTCACCTTCTGGGTCATGAACTTTGCAGTTATTTTCTGAAGCTTTTGGTAGTGGAGAAGTGCATTCTGGTTGCTCTAATTTTTTTTTTTTTTGGTCCACCCTTGAGGATTATTTCCCCAAAACAACAAATTACCATTTATTTCATTTTTAAGTTGTTTGCTTATACAGGTGCCCTTTCCTCCTTTTCTGCATAAAAAGCAAATGCAAGGAAAGAAGAGAGGACCCGCCCCAGTTCAGAAACCAAGCCCTGAGCCACACTCAGCCCATTACCCTCACCAGCCCTTCATCTGGTCAACCCCAGCTCCCCCACCCCCACAACTCCATAGTCAGAACATAAAATAATTCAAATAAAAAACAGCTCATAAAACAGTAAACAAAATAAAGCCAATTTTTTTCTTTTTTAAGAACAAAATGAAACTTGAGGGAAAACTTACTGGAGTTACAGTTTATCCTGATACAGTCTAGATGGGGAAAAATAAATGAAAGATGAAATCGCATCCTTCAAGGTAACAGCTGCAGACATCCAAAAACAATCAGTCCACCCTTCCGGGGACAGACACACGCAAGAAATGTGGCCATTTTATATATATACAGTATGTACAAGTTTAAGGGTGGGTGTATATGTACAGTATATTATTTAGTAAAGTTGGATACATATATATATACACACACACACATATATATATACACATATGTATAGAGATATATACTGATATACATATATATCCACAATAGACACCGAATATGCTGTTCCTTTTTTTTTTCAAAAACCTATTCATTTATATAAAGTATTTCAAACCTGAACTTTGAAATATTAATTTTGTTCAACTTGGAAAATGATGCAAAAATTTCCCCACCAAATGCAGGTTATATTCTATTGCCCCCATAATGATTTTTCTCAAAATTTGTATTTAAAAGTAGCATCGACACAATTTTTGTATTAGCATTCCAAAGATATATTACCAATCTGACACATTAATTTTTTAAAAGATTTGTTCATGAAGTTTCTCAGTGTAGTATTTAACCCTTTCTCTTTTTCTAAAAACAAACTCCCACCACCCTCTTCTTTGCTTGGGCCCCAGATGCTCTAAAAATTTGCGTAGGCAGAGCTGCCGTTATCCCTAGATATAAGGAAAGGGTTAATACCACCTGGTCATTTCCTGTCATAAAATGGCCACTTGCAAACAGCTAACCGCACAAACACCCATCCCAGATTTTAGAGAGGTGGGGTTGGGTGTGGGGTAAAAGGAGCTGTATGATGGTAATACAATTGACTGGTTTCTCTGCTATTGTTTCAAAGGCTCCCAGACCAACCCACTCATGAAGCCCATCTCCGTCTTCCTGCCTGAATGCTCAGACTAAATCACGTGCCTATAGCATTCAAGGAGAAGGCGAGACAGGTATATGGGGAGGAGGTCTCAGGCACCTTTGACATCCTCCCTATTTCATTCTATGATTCTGCATCTTGAGGGGAGAAAATTCTTTTTTTTTTTTTTTTTATTGTTTAATAGGAAGGAAAGGGAAAAAAGGGTGGCTAATTTTCCAGTGCTGGTAACCAGACAGAGTATCCTATGCCAGAGATCAGAGTATCTATCCTTTTATTAGTATGTCTTTAGAGTCGTGGACATCCAGCACAAAAGGTTTTGAGTAGAGTCAATGTTTATTGGTAGGGGATTAGGTAGAATGGTTAAAAAATGTCTCAGATTGTTACAAAGTTGCCCAGTTGAAGATAAATTTGATATATCATGTGGGAATTCCAATATCAATTAGTTTAAAGCTAGATACTAAAAAGTAGAAGTAAAACAAGAAAAGGAAAAAAAAAGTTACAGGGAAAAATAGTTAGAAACTGAGCTCCTCTGCCTCAAGGTGAACCAATAGTTTGGAGGACTCTTCACGGATAATGCCACCATTTGAATTTCCCAAAAGTAAACGATTTTAAGAAAGCAAGTGAAAAAGGAACCAGTGGCAAAGGACAGGGCAGAATGAAACTGTGTGCAATCCAGAGAGGAGAAATATATGACACCCACTCATTCTGAGGAAGGAGGCAGGATGCTTATTTGTTCCCCAGAAGAACATCTCTTGAGAAAAATCTGGGTTTGGTTTCGTGCGGTTAGGTTTGTCATGTGTCGTCAACCGCAACAGAAAAGTGGGAGCAAACAGCCCTGGAGCAACCGGTACGATCACCAAACAGAGGAGGCCATGCCCCTGGTGAGGACTAGGAAGGAGGAGGGCAAGTAGGGAGGAAGGGGTGGGGCTTCCGCTACCCGTTGCACCTACCATCAGGCAAAGCTGGAGGGACGCCCCTTCCTGATGTACTAAGGAGACAGGAGAAACAGGTGTATGCACACGCTTAAGAGAGAATGGAAGAGAAAGAGTGGGCCTAAAGCAGCAAACCTGAGAACCATAAATAAGAAGTGGTTCTCTTCTTTGGATTCTTATGCTGTTGAAGATTGTATTCTTAGACAAGGACCTGGTTTAGGGAGAGGTGCTGGCTACACTCAAATGGTTCCATGAACTGAATGGTGTCTCTAAACCAATGTGAGGAACTGGAGCTTTGAGATGGTAGACAACTGGTTAAATCAAGAAGGGATGGGTTATTTTGATTCTTTACTTGAAGAATAACTAGTTCAAGGGGAAAAAAATATGTACCCCAGTGCCTTGCTGATAGGCTCTGAGAAGGTGGTCTTGATAGTGAGGGTATATTTTTTAATGAAAAGTGAATCATGGGAACTGAGTTGGGAAAGCAACATCCTTTAGATCTCTCTTCAGTAGCAGCCAAAGTTCTACCTCTGCCTTAGCCTTGGCAAGGTATCTGAGGGGTATATGCATGTCTGTGTATGTCTGTGCTGTTCATTATGTTTAATTTAGGTTTTTCTATTTTAGTAAATGAAGAGAAATTATTTTCTAGATTGATGAGCTTTGGGTTGAGAGCATGGAAGAGGTGAATGTGTCTTCAACAATGTACAGAGTAAATGGCAGTCAATAAGTCTTTGTTGCCAGAGAGAACATCTGGAGAATTGGAATGCAATTAACCAAACTGCATGAGCCTCCCTATGAGCCTCCACCACTGAAGAAGTGTTGCTGGCATTCTGCTGAGGATTCTAAAGGGCCACAAATGAGGTGTCAATACTGACTGACTTTTCAGCCATATGGCTCAATCCAAACCAGACACTAAGGAAAAAAGATTCCCTCTGTGCGTGTTTAAAAGGTAACCATCACGAAAGCAGTCATCAAGACCACCAAGTCATTGATCCACAGTATTGAGCTGTGAGGATAACAGATAACCCATGTTGATCCAGCATTTTAGAAAGTCAGGTTCTAGGCTCAACTCCAATGCCAACTTTTTAGGTTAGCTTTGAAAAGTCAAACATTTCTTTGTTTCACATCTACAGATGTGAAAGTAAGCATAAAAACATTTGCATGATTTATCTCATAAAGTTACTGGGGGACTGAAATAAGGTTTTTAAATCTTTAAATATACTATGATAATGAAATTATTATATGTTTTAATTGTAAGAGATCAAAATATGATTGATCAATAGCCAATCTCTCAACTTTTAAAAATGTGCAGTGTTGTAGGACCTTTTTCAACACCAGCTATTACCACATCTGGCTGTCTTCAGAGATCAAGACCCTCAGGAAAGCCTAGTCTCCTCGACATTTAGGAGATGGATACATTACATCAAAGAAATATATACATACTAGACTTTATATTATGAGCTTATATGTGTGACCGATTTGAAATAAAATGTAATATCACTTGAGCATATGCTAGAAAAGAGACACAATTGAAATGGTGAACAAACTGATCAGCTTGAATTTAATTCTTGTGGAATACATGTGAATGCAAACCCTACTTAGAGATGCTTTCTTCCCTCTTCCAATGAAAAGGGAAAAATAAATTCATAATAAGGAGAGAAAACATTCATAAAGGAGTATATTTGGGGAGGGAAGGTAAGAAGAACCTTTAAATGAAGCATGGATGTGAACAGTTTTGTATACATAAGCACAGGGAATTTCAGTGAGGTTTTTCAAGTTAGGTTTGAAAGAAAGTTAAAGAAATTCAAACCAGTCATTGTGGTGAATCCTACTCTTCAGGGGAAAAAGAAGTCACTATTACTTCTGAAAAGCACAAGGTTCTCCTACTCTGTTTTGCCTAAGATAGCTCTACCTCAGAGGAGCTAGACTGAGTGTGTGCTAGAAGTCAAGTAGTCTCCTTGAGAAGCACTTCTCTCATAGTTGAGGCAGAGTTTAAAACAGAAAAATAACGGTTTCTAGGAATACACATGGGACCTCTGATTGTGTGTGTGTGTGTGTGTGTGTGTGTGTGTGTGTGTGTGTAAGAGAATCTGTCCACTCCTTCCTCATCCCTTTTTATCTTCCTCCACCCCATCTCTCCTCCTAAGATGTGAGACCTACCACCATTGGCTTTCTCATCTTTACAAAACAACGTCTAAGAAGAAAAATATATTTTCTGTTTAAAGACAGTATACATTTCCACAGGGCCCCATGGGGCTAATCATCCTTATATATATGGTTCTCTCTTGCTCTGAAACATGCAGAGTTAAAAATTGTCATCATATTTTTCTGTAAGCTATTTAAGTCATTATGTTCATTTTTTGTTTTTTTTTTATTTTTTCAAAATGTCTTCTGCTATTTTTCAGAGAAGTAGACAATCAGCTACTGGTTGTTGGTTTTAGGTCATACACGCTCTTTTGTTGCTTTGATGGGGGTAGGGAGGATGGTGTAGGGAAGGGAAGGTGAAAGGGACAGGGGTATTGCCAGCCCCTGCAGGCTGCTCAGTACACTCTGTTCTCAAGGCTGTTTGCTATGCGGGCCGCAGGCTTTGGGCCTTTGAAGGGTTGAATACCATCTTTTGATTTACCATGGTTGATGGTGGGGAGAATTAAAAACTCAAGAACACAAAGATCCAGCAAAAAAAAAAATTTTTAAAAAAAATAACCAAACACACACATACACAAACAAACAACAACGACAACAACAACAACAAAAAAAAACCCAAGAGACACACTAACAACAGAAATCAAATGAGGTCAGACAAGAAAAAGGGCATAGTGTTGTAAAAGCTGCAAATTGGAAGGAAAAAAAAAGACATAACTAAAGCCACTGCTCAAAACAGTCCTCTGTGTCCTAGAGATATTTAGGATTGTAGTGTAGGCATTTTCCAAGTACAACCAGTTGACCTGACAGCAGGTAAGACTGGTATGGATTCCAAATCCCACCTTCCCACTAGGCCATCTAAGGTTTTATATGGTCTTGTGTCTGGTATATTTGTTCATCATGTCTTCTCCATGCCTCTGACAACCCATTCCACTGGAATCTTTAAGAAGGAGCTCTGTATCCAAACATATACTATATACCCAAATAAATCCATAGCTTAGGAAGCTTGAACTCAACCATACTACTCATCCTGCTGACACAGGGCACTGACTTTCTACTGAGTAGAAATGAGGTTGGTTTCTTTCCTTCCAGAAATCAAGAGGTCCCCATTCTCCATAGAAGATCAATTAGAATCCAGTCAAGAAGGTCAGTAGCAGGAGAGAATGTGAGGCCATCAGGAGGGGAGTTTCCAAAGTATATGTTACATGTAATTGCAGTGGAAGAACAATAAAGCTGCAAATTTAAAACTGTCATAATTTTTAAATACTAAGGAAAAATTGATATGTATTACATGAGGAGGGCAGATAAATTGGAGAATAACAGTGTGACAGGACAATCTTTATAAAAGGGGCTGCTAGATAATGGGTAAGAATGTCAGGAAGGAAGAAGAGGATACATATCAGGAGCCACATTCTCCTTCTACGTGTCAGAGACTCTATAAACTTATAGGATTATTTCTTTAATGGGACATCAGAAAAAAACCTGACTTGTCCTCCCCACTAGGCTAAAGTATGAAGAGATACCAGTGCCACCAGAATTCCCCATTTGAATAGTCATTGTAGATAAAGAAACAATGCAGCTCTCATCCTACTCGCAAAGCTTAGGTCTCTCAAACCCAACCTCCATTTTGCCTCCATTTGCTATCCTATCTCTGCCTTCAGCTTTGACTGTTTTGAGTGGTGACCAAGGAGCTGGACTTAATGGCAATGTGATTGATCAAAAGATGGACCAAAGTAGCGTGTTTTACACAAAGCTAAACGGTTCCAAAAAACCAAGAAAGGAAACTTAAAAAATAAATAATCTAGTAAAAAAAAAAAAAAAAACCACCACTGTCAGAAACCAGAAATTGACATCAAAACCTCATGCAGAAACAAGGAGAAGGTGTTTGTTGCTGTTAGGTTTCATCCTTGATCTATTAAACAAGAGGTGAGCAGCTAACTTTTAAGAAACAAACAAAGAATTCAATCAAACCAATGAAAATCAGAAAAGAAAGGGTAGACAAGCCCAAACGAAGTGGCAGAGGGTACTTCATACGATACCTAAGTTAACCATGAGCTTGACACGCCCCCCATCCAGCTCCAAACGCAGGGTGTCCGCAGAGTCCCTGGAGGTAGTAGCCACCAGCAGCCCATAAGCTCGCTGGGACATGAAGCGGAAGGACACATCCTCTGCCTCAGTGTGCATGACCATGGGCATGATGATCTTCATGTACATGCTGCCATCATAGCTCAAGATGGACGCCTCTGCAAAGAAGAATGGAGGAGAATGTCAGGATAAAGGATATCAGAGTTTCTCTTTGCTTCCAGGGTAAGTAGAGTAGGGAGGAGAGGACACCAAATTTGCAGTCAGGTGACCCATGTTGGATAGACCTCCAGTGCTGCCACTTTTAACCTATGTGACCTTGGGCAGACCACTTAAACTCTGAGGTTCTATTTCATTATTTGCCTTTAAAAGGCATACAGTGGCACTGGTCACTGCCCTACCATGTTCACAGACTTAGCAAGTGTGCCAAATGAAATAATGGATATGAAGATGTTTTGTAAATGTATAAATGCCCCCACAAATAGTAATAATTTAATTCTACGTGCTGTAGACAAAACAAAAATGCATTAAACAAAACTTAGACCCCTGGAAGTATTTCATGAAGAATAGGAGGAAAACAGCAATTTTTAACCAACACAGCAAACAGACATTTGCCAGAGCTTCTAGGAGGAAAGAGCAGCAGCCCAGGTCTGGTCCTGTAACAGCCCTAGTGGCCAGGCACTATACAAGTTTGCTTCACCCATTCAAAGAGGATCTACAGAACTAGAGCTAGAACAACAACAAAAATAATGACACCCTGACAGTCAGTCATTTTATTCAAATAGCACTCTTATGAGGGAGAAACTCTACCCAATCTGATGCTTCTCTGGTCCAAGCACTTTGATTAGGAGCCCCCTTCCTCCCACTCCACCCCATTATGTCATCATCTCACTTAATGCTACAACATGGATATATCATTCCTACTTTGAATAGAAAACCAAGGGTTTTGAAGGCAGATTTTAACATCTCAAAGTCAGACAGCCTGGATTTTAAGCCAGTATGTCCAATACCAAAGCCAGGACCTGTTCTACAACACCATGCTGCTCAAAATGTGTATTTGTTCAATCATTCATTTAGCAAATATTTTTAGAGAACACAGAAATAATCACTCACATTCCTATGAAGCCAACCTGTCACTGGGCTCAGTATCCGGCACTCACTGGGCCCTCATTAAATATTTACTGTTGCCAAATAGTTGCTACCTACCTACATGTACTATGGAGGGTTCAAAAGTGAAACAGATAAGGACCCTGCTATGAAGGGAGACATGGCATGTGGAAGTAACTGTACTAGAATATACAAATGGTTAAATGACCGACCCAGAAAATATCTATAAATCCAGGGGCATTCAGGGCATTCATGCCACACAGAGACTGTGGTATGCAGGTGAGTAGAGAAGATAAGGTAGAGTCTGAGATGTTCTTGGTAGATGAATGGGGTTTGTAATGAAAGAGGTGATGGCATCAGATTTGTCACAGATAAAATAGCATCTGTATACATAGAGGAAAGAAAGAAGGGGAATTCTGAGATAAAAACAAGCTATCAAATTTAACAAAAGCATCAAGCATATTTTGAGAAGTAGTTATATAACTGTTCTTTGATATTGCAATAAAATCAATGGACTTGGGAAGATATGGGAAGTGAATGGTTTTAGATTGAGAAGTACCATGATGCATTCATTTCTGATGCTGTGTACCTGGCACTCTTCTAAGTGTTGTGGACCTAACAGTTAACAAGAGACAAAAATTGTCTGCCTTTATGTATAAAAAAACCAGATCAGGAAGATACCAGCCCAACCACATGGAAGGTACTCAAAACAGTCTATATCACCATCATACCACCACCCTATTTATACAAGCAATATAAATACACCTGCTCATTCCCAAGGAGCAACCACCACCTGGGTAATACCCACAACATGCTAATGGCTGTACATTACAATCTGAAAACTCTAAGATTACAAATAAAGGTTTGACAGTTACAGACACTGCCACAATGAAAGACATATGATGAAGATGCATTCTTAGATGGGAAACATAACATGGTCCAGATGCGAAAGAAACTATTTTATTTCCTGGAAGAGCAGAATCAAAAGATCAATAATGATAGCTAAAATTTATTGAGAACTCATCATTTGCCTGGTGCTTGTTAGAATTTTACATGCACTAAGACAATTAGTGCTTATAAGAACACCACAAAGAGGAAAATATCATTATTAGATTTTATAGATACCAGGTAACACAGATAACAAATGGTAGAGCTGTGAGTCGAACACCGGCAGTTTGATTCTCACAGCTATATCCTTAACCATTCTGCCCAATTGTCAGAGGGCTCTGCCATGAACACATCCATGTTCCTAAGCACTGAAAGCACATCTACAATGCCTCATGGTAGAGTGTGGTGTCCTCGTGTATATGTTTGTGTCATACACACGTCATTATTTAAAGCTGTATATTATTTATAAACACATAAAATTATATAAACATAGATAATGCATCCATTTCTAAATATGCTACATATAAATATGCACAATTCTTTGTGTGTTTGTGTAATGAAGAACACTATTAATCACTGTTACTATGTACCTTCTACTATACTCACCTACATACATATGTACACTCCTTTTTAAGAGACATTATTCAGTGAGCCCTAAAATGGTTGTTTTGATGTATTCAACTTAAACACAATCCAAAAGTAATGGTCACTTTTATCCCTCTGGATATATGTAGTGCCAGAACATAGTCGAAATGAATGCATGTTTATGTCAGTATTGGTAGTATCAGGGAGCATCAGGTAAGTATGCAGTTAAACAGCTAATGGTACCAAATAAAGTATGTATCTCAATGTGTACCTTGGTGTGTGTCTCTGTGTATTCTATTATCGACCCAATATTTTTAAGGGGAGGGTGATGAAGCAGAAAATTTAGTGTAGGAATCAGCTAAAAAAATCCATTCCAGGATGCTTATTAATTTGCTTAAAAGATTTCAAACACAAGGAGCACCCACCACCCACCATGAATACAATAATTATTTGAGGCAAGAAAATAGGCCTGAATAAGGAAGTTATTCAATCTGAAACAAGTTGGTCTAATGAGTTTTAAGAGGTCACATGATGGGATGCCTACATAATGGTACTTACACAGTTTCCCTATCTTGTGCCTCTTTGCTCCTTTACTCTCACCTTTCATCTTAAATGAATATATCCTAGCACACTCATTCCTTTAACGATTAACTGTATTTTTGAGCTACTTTCTTAGTGGTTGCGCCAGGTCTTACAATATACATCTTATCAAAATATGCTTCATATCTATACTCAGCTTAATTCCAGTGAGATATAGAAACTCTACTCTTCCACAACACTCTTCCCTTCCTCATTGTGTTGTTATTCACATTATGTCTATATGTGTTAGAACCTCAAAAATATTCTATTATCATGATTGCTTTTTATTTTTTTTTATTTTTTTTTAATTTTTTTTTCAACATTTATTTATTTTTGGGACAGAGAGAGACAGAGCATGAACGAGGGAGGGGCAGAGAGAGAGGGAGACACAGAATCGGAAACAGGCCCCAGGCTCCGAGCCATCAGCCCAGAGCCCGACGCGGGGCTCAAACTCACAGACCGCGAGATCGTGACCCGGCCGAAGTCGGACGCCCAACCGACTGCGCCACCCAGGCGCCCCCATGATTGCTTTTTAAAAACATGCCTTCTTAAAAAGCGAATAGAAGAAAGGAGAGCTCAAATATATTTATAGAGTTTTTTAATTAAGCTTATTATTTACCATTTCTATCCCTCTTCATTTCTTCTTGCAGACTCAAGTTACCATCTGCTGCCATTTCCTTTCTCCAATATAGCTTCATTCATTTGCGGTTTATTGTCAAATATATCACAATTCTATACATTACAGGCCCAACAGTACAATTTTATAGATATTGTTTTTTTGCAATTGTGTTTTAAATCAGTTAAGAGAAAAAAGTAAAAGAAATGGGTAATTATGCTGTCTTTTATCATTATCTACATAATTACCTTTACTGGAGCTCTTTTTTTTCATGTAGATTCAAATTACTGTCTGCTGTCACTTCCTTCCAGCATGAAGAATTAAAGCAGTTAGTAGTTCTCATAAGGCAGGTATACTAGCAGTAAACTCTCTGAGTTTACCTGGGAATGCCTTTATTTTGCCTTAACTTTTGAATGACCGCTCTGTTGGATATGGAAATCCTGGCTGACACTTCTGTCCAGAGTTTCTAATTGTTCAGACATAGTTTCAGGGACTTGATTCCCAGAGTCATCTACAGTTGAATGGCTTCATATTTTTAGTTCTATGGAGTTATTTTCTGTAGCTTGAGAGATGGTAAAATATGGGAACAAAATGAGGGGAGTGATAAAGAGCTCAATCAAGACTGTACATAATCTTCATTTAGCCGCCAAGGCTATGTTCTCATTTCTGAACCTTAAGTTCCTGGAGCAGAAGTCACCCCATCTGGTTAAAGAGTGTATCCCAAGGCAGTAGAGGGGAAGCATTAGGACTTCTTATCTGTTTAGCCCTGGTGACTTATCTTTTTATTCTCAGTCCCACTGTCTGGGTCTGTTACAGATATTTCCCTCCCACTGCCATTTCTACTACTCTTCACTCAGGTGGGACCAGATAAGAACATCTACTCAATCTTTTTCTTTTCCCTCTATAAAAATATTAGGGATAACTTTCAATATTTTTATCAATTAAGTAATACTATACCTGAGGAGCACAGGCAGGGTTGGCAGGATCATCCTGTTTGGCCATTCCTCTTGGCTTTGTTTCCAAATCATTTATCTTTCTCCTACTTTTTGAGATTTAGGAAACTGAGTTTTACTTGAGGCTAATGATTATTTAACTGGTATACTCTTTTTTGTTTAACTTGAAAGAGGGTGCTTCTGGCAGGCAACTTTTCCCTACCATTCTCCCACTGATATTCTTCTGGCCAACCTTGTAAGCAAAGTACCATTAAATAATCACCCCCCTCATCCTCTTCTCTTTTTGTACCTTCAAGACACCCTCCTGCTCATTCATGCAGCTATTGGCCTTACACACTCCTTAAGTGTGTTTTATTCTGACAAAACTTCCCAAATACACAGATTGCTTCCTCTCCACCCAAACTGGGCTGATCTTAAACAGTGTGCAAATTTATACAGGAATGCCTGCCAGGTTCTAATTCTGTATTTTGCAACAGCAGGAACAACATAAATCTCTAGCTCCAAGCAGACCCAACAGTAGCCAACAGTTCTGGGGAATCAACAAAATTGATGTAGGGCAATGTCCTCCCTCTTGTGGACAAGGCTGAAAAGAACTAACTTTTCATTCTCAACATAATGCTAACATTACATACAGTCATTCTGGCTTCTCTTCTCCAAACAGCTAGAGCACTCTAAAGCTATGACAAAAATTTTGATGGACATTTCTCGCTTTAAGAAAAGCAGGTATGTATGTACATGTGCATATTTTTTGGTATTAATAAGGAGGGAAGATAGGAAGGAAGGGTAACGGGATACAGAAATCCTGGTTTATAAGACACATAATTTTTAAGAAAATGTTCATTTAATCAAAGAAGTCATACAGCTTTCTCTTATATAGTTTTTCATACTGAATTAAAAATTAACTTAATTTATAAAAATTAAACAACACAATTAACCAGGAGAAATATAGCCACTGCTTGCAATAATGTTTGCTCATTCATTCAATGATTAGACTCTAATATATGCCAGACACTGTGCTGAACTGGGGGATGGGAGTAACAGAGCTGCTGTCTTTAATGAGATTACAGTAAAATGGAATTATAGACACAAACAGGTAAATTGTTATACTAAAAACTGAACAAAATGCTGCAGGAACTCAGCTCAGATGTCTTTGTGTTTGCCTAGAGTTGTTAAGGAAGAGGGGTATAACTTGCTTCAAGAATTAGAGTGAACAGGGGCACCTAGGTGGCTCAGTTGGTTAAGCATCTTTTTTTTGTTTAAATTTTTTTTTCACATTTATTCATTTTTGAGAGTGAGAGAGACAGAGCATGAGTGGGAGAGGGGCAGAGGAGGACACAGAATTTGAAGCAGGGTCCAGGCTCCAAGCTGTCAGCACAGGGCCGGATATGGGGCTCGAACTCACGACTGCTAGATCATGACTTGAGCTCAAGTCAGATGCTCAACCGAATGAGCCACCCAGGTGCCCCTAAGCTTCTGACTCTTGATCTCGGCCCAGGTCATGATCTCAAGGTTCATGAGTTCAAGCCCCGCATCGGGCTCTGTGCTGGCAGCATGGAGCCTGCTTGGGATTCTGTCTCTCCTTCTCTCTGCCCCTTCCCTGCTATGCACACTCTCCCTTCCTCTCTCTCAAAATTAATAAACTAAAAAATTTTAAAAAATGAGAGTGAACAATAAAAAAGAAGTGGGAAGGCATTCCAGTTGGTAGAACAGCATATGTACTAGGGGCAAAGTTGACAAGGGCATGGAATAAAATCACATATCACAGCATCTTGTAAACAGTCAGGGGGAGTTCAAAGTCCTAAAGTAGAATAGAATTTCTCAATTGTGACAATACTGACACTTTGAACCAGATAACTCTTTGTTGTGGGAGCTGCCTTGTGCATTGTAAGATGTTTAGCAGTAGCCCTGACATCCACACACTAGGCGCCAATAGCATTCCCTTTAGTCATGACAACTAAAAATGTCTCCAGACATTGCCAAATGCCTGTCGGAGGATAAAAAAAAAAGTTACAAAAAATACAAAATACAAAAATAAACCACCTCAGGTGAGAACCAGTCTAGTGGGTCCATATGAGCTCAAGAATAAAGATTGGAATTGGTAAAGTTAACACTAAAGGAATACAGAGAGGTACCAATATAAAAGACCAAGTAATTACAGTTAGGGACTTTGGATCTTAGTCAATACAGAGGAGTTTTAGACATGAAGTGACATGGTCAGATTTGCTCCGTAGGCTAATTCTGACAGTGCAGGAAGACAGAATGGTGTAGGGGGAGACCAGATGCAATCTTATCCAATTTTCTTCCAGACACTATTACCATCACTCTATCTTGCAAAACATGTTATGAAATTTCAAAACATATTTATAAAGGACAGTGGCATGTTTCTGAGAATTGTTCCTTTTCTGAGTCCATTCAAGAAAGCTCTATTGTGTAAAGCTGTAATTACACATATGGGTCAGCCTCCCTACTCGGAATCATTGGTCCACGGGCTGTCGCTGTGAGTGTGTAAGCTTGGATTTAGAAGACTGGGATGAAATCCTAGATCTGTATGTTATTTAACTGTGAAACATTCTGGGCCTCAGTTTCCCCATCCATAATGTGTCTTAACAACACTGAGTCAGTCAGGATACTAATAGGAAAGACACAGCCCACTTCAACCATGCCATATTATGAAGGTTTAATAAAAGTAAATACTTACAAAGGTTAATAGGCATAGGTAGGGCATAATGAACCTTCCAAGGGGTAATGCAGTATTCAGTGCTATTAAGAGATGATCTCTATCACTACCTTTGGCCTAATGGGGCAAGGGGAAGGTCAGTTATCAGAACGGTAAGGAAGACAGAGAGTTAGCAGTGCCTCACAAGAGCTGTGACCTTAGGTCAAAGGGCCAATTGGTAGTCATTCCACAGGGAGAGAGACAGAAAATTAAAAATTCAGACTTCACTGTCATCCTTCCTTCTCATCCTCCTTGTGTGCTTCCCACTGGGCAAACTCAACCAGAATACAGAAGGCAAAGGGGCCTGTTATAATGCAATCCATAGGACAACCTTCCATGGTTCAAGCTGAGTGGGGAAAAAGCTGCAAAGAAAAGGAATCCATCACAATGGTGAAACCTGAAACATGAATGTGAAAATACCCAAATATCTCATATTCAACAGTGCTTACTGAATGTTATCTGTTAGCGTGTAGTGCACACGTGTGCATTTTAATTTCCCTGATGTCTAGAGATGGCCCACTGCTTTCATGTGAGCATACTCCCATACCAGAGGTAGCACTGGTTAGTAGAAAGAGCCTAGGTGTCAGGAGACCCATGTCTCTCTCAAGTTCCACCTCTTATGGGCGTGCAATCTTGGGAAAGCCACACATTTGCTGGGCCTGCCTTATGTAAATGTTGAATAATATTTTTAAATGATATAAGAAAATATGTTTGAAAGAGGTCTGAAACTGTAAAATGGAATGTAATTATGAAGTGTTAATTACACCATTTTGTTAGTATTCATCTTCATTATGAAGTCTACTTTGATTAAATAGAAAAATAAAGTATACATTCTGCTTTCTTCTGTTCTCAAATTCCATACACAATGGTTCTACTTTCATAGACTTTCTCTACCCGTGGTAGAGATTACACTCCAGAACCCCAGAGTTAGAGTTTCTGTTAATATTTTTGATGGTAAGCATGGCTCATAGTAGTCAGGGGCAGGTTATGTTCAGTGATGGACCCTGATATTCTGGTCCAACTACACTATTCATTCTGAAAGACAGACAACACTATTCTGGAGACTTTCATTTTTGCCCAAAGCTTGCTGCCTGTCATATATTCTTGTCAGTATTCCAGAGAATACATTTGCTCTGTTATTGATATCTGGCTACTAAAATTTAAATAAGGTTTTATCTCTGAACCATCAAACAAGGATGATTAACTGCAGATATGGATCTGGAGTGAATGAATTTGTATAATGGATTTGTTTTATTCTAGAATATTGTTACACAATAGCACCGAGCTGATAGAGTAACATAATTAATGACCGACTGCATGCCTGTACTTGTTGGTGGTCTGATTCCCAAATGGCTGGGCTGAAGGCTCAGAGAACTGTTCTGCACACAGTTGTGCTCATTGGAATATGACTGTTTCAGTATTGTCCAAGGCAAAACCAGAGAAACAATTTCTCTAGGAGAGCAAAGGAGAATACACTTTCACCCTGTTAACTGTTCTGCAATGTACTGGTTCAACAAACCTCAGTTTTATATATATTTTCTTCCAAAGAGAGACTGAGACGTTATTTCAACATGAACCAAAATCAAATTGTCTAGAAATATAAATTAAATTTTCTAGAAAAGTCAAACCAATGAAGAAATTTCCATAAGTACAATGGACTGATTAAAGTACAGTCTGTTAGTATACCAGGAAAAAAAAAAAAAACATAGGAGCTGTGACATTACTCTCTCTGAATTGAACAAAAATTTAGTTAAAAACTTAAAAATTACCTGCATTCAAACCTTTTATTTCATAACCGAGGAAACTGAGGTAATATTTAAAGCCTTGATATTTTTTTCTTATATTGATATTAAAGACCTTCCTTTTTTTTCTACTTGGGATCCTGCTTCCAAAATCAGGCTGTACAAAATCAGCAATGTTCTGAAACAGATACATCAATAGATCCATACATATATAATACTTAAAGATCTATTGAGGCACCAGTTCAGAATGTTCTTGATACATATACATGTTTTATATATATATATATATATATATATATATATATATATATACACACACACACACATGATATACATATATATGCGTATGTGATATATATGTTATATATGTGTATGTGTGTGATATATACGTAAATGTTATATATACGTATACACGTGTGTGTGAGATATATAAGCTATTTCCAACATAACTCAAGCAGATTTAGCTACAGAATGGGAATACAAAAGAAATATGACAACGCCAGACAGTGAATTCAATGCACATAAGACGTGAATGAAAAGATATCTCTTCTAGGGAAAGTGACTATTAACAGAAAGAGAATAGTGGGAAATTTCACAACTCTACATTTTGTACAGTAGGATCTAGAGTTGACCAGGTTAATAAACTACTCCTGCAATTGAATTCCATACAATTTTTCAACTCAAAGATATTATTAAGATGAATGTTAGATCCTATGTAATGTCTCAGGCTATTAGCTCATCAACCCCCTGGCCAACTCACAGGAAAACACAGTCTTCTTGGGAGACTACATCATTTATAGTATTCATTTATAAATCATTAGGGAAGATTTGCCATATCAATATCTGGCTTATTTATTCAACACATTTTTTTGAGTACCTATTACGTTTTCATGTACTTTTCTAGACTTGCGATCTAGAGAGGGACAAAACAGATGTTCCTACTTTGTGGAACTTTACTTTTAGCTATAGTCATCTGGGGTAATGGCTGAATACAAATAACCTTGTTAGCCTCTGATGATATAAATGGCAAACAGCTATTGTAATACACAAGGAGAAACAAATAGTGAGCAGGAAGATAATCATTATTTGGCTGCATATACAGGCGTTGCATATCTCAGATTTTCCTACCTCAAGCCCTCTGTCAGGATCATTTTATAAGAACTTTACCTAGAACAGTAAGGTATCAGAAAATTTCATCAAGGTGTAACCCATGGTTGTGGGGTATCGTACAGAAGGAATGTCTCATTTCCTTTGTCCCAAAGGATGGAGGTGCATGCTAGGGCTACCCCCACCTAAGGTAATAGGATACAGGGGTAGATATTAAGCAAAGCCCGATGTTGTACTCAGCTGGCCAAAGAGAAGAAAAAAAATGTTGTAGCTGTCTGGCAGATGACTAGGATGCATCATACACAGGCTGCTACTGCAGCAACAATAGAGAACACGACTAAAATTAAGCTATAAACACTTCTTCTTGTCAGGGCCCCATTCCTCTGCAAACAGAAAGTTGTTTTATAGGGCTGGCAAAGCATACTGTAAATTATATTACCAGCCCACAGCTGATGAGTTTATAAGTCTACAGGGAACAAGTTATCTGGCTCTGTCACCATGCTTAGCTTGCCAAACTTGCATGTGAGGCACACCAGTCTGAGAGATATTGCTAAAACTTAGAAATGAGTGGGCCAAGAATAGCACTGGAGCAGAAGAAGGAAGGTACATGGTACATAACATTAATTTGTCCCTAAAGTTTTCCTCTTAGAGCTTCTTTATGACTCAACAATGCTGTTCAGTAGTCCCTGAGTCAACACTTAATTATACTGTAAACCGGTAGACAATCGAGGGTTTGTCTGATGAATGGGTGGACAGTTTCTAAACAATTCAAGACCCCTCACTTTATTGTACCACTCTCAAAATGTTTCTAGATTCTTGTTTATTTTTCTAACTAGCAGCGAGTATCTGTTTTCAGGAGGTTTTATTTCCCCCTTATCTTTTTATTTCCTCTTATACTTGAGCTAGTATCATTTTTCTAGACACAAAGCAAATCATGTCACCTTCAAGTCAAACGCTTTCAATGGCACCACAGTACATACTAGCACTGATTTAGCCCTGATAACTCCGAATTTTAGATGATCTGGTCCCAGGTCACATCTCCAGCCTACTTACCAGACCCCACTGTGCCCCCTTCACTTTTGCCCTTCACTCTTAGAATATACCCTGTCCCTGGGATTTTGCTCTTGCTGCTATCTTTGTAGGGAACCTTCTATACTCCCTGTCCACCTGGAAAAACCTGGCATGCTTACTTTAACAGTAAGCAAGGCTCTTTGACTTCTCCTTCAAAACTTCGTGAATGTGGAAGTTCTTTCTTTTTCCGTGTCTGCTCCTTTAGCTCAAGCCCCCACCCTCTGTATTCTAGCTAGACTTCTAACAATCCCTGATACTTTCATTTGTTGCTCTCAATAGTCTATCCTCCAAATGGCAGCCATAGAGATCACTCCCTTCCCCTGCTGTATGCTCCCATGCATCCTTAATGCATTCAGAATACATTTATACCTCCTTGCCTGACTCTAAGTCTTACATGATTTGTTTCTTCTCTATACGGTAATCATAGGTCTAGGTTTGGCCCAAACAGTTCCATTTTGCTTCTGTTGTCCTGATGTGATTGTTAATAGCATCACCTTTTACTCAAAAGTATGCAGTTTGGACTTAAAACCAACCTGGTCACCCTACTTCTATAGTTCATCTACTATTCTTCCCTTGTCCAGTACAGCCCAGCATACTGGCCTCCCTTTATTTCCTTAAATACAAAACACCCATTTGTTCTTACATTGGGGGATTCAGCCAATCTGTTCTTTAGCACAGAACTACCTGCTCCCTGATCTTTTTGCATGGCTGGCTCTGTCTCATCCAGGCCCAGGCCCAAATAGCTTAACTATCATCTTATCAGAAATGTATTCCCCAATCACCTTACCTAACTGCCCTTCTCCCCAAGCCTATTCTATCACCATTAGCTCATTTATTTTTCATCACAGCACTTACAATATCTGATTTTTTTCATTCATATGTTCATCTCATTCCTCCTTCTAGAATGTAAGTCCATGAAAGCAGGTAGCTTTTTTCCTTTTTGTTTACTACTATGTAGCTCTTTTCTAGAAGAGTGCCTGGCAAATAGTAGGTGCTTGGGAAAAAATTAAAAAGATGGTGGATGAACAAAATACCTTGAGCATCACCTTCTCTATGAAACCTATCCTGGATACCCACACTCCCTTTCCAAGTCAAAGTGACCACTCCTTCTCTGTGGTTCCACTCTATCTGCTATGTACATACATCACAGGCAGTGTCTACAAGACAGTTTTTGTGTGCATTTCATTTTAGTTTATGTTTGCTTCTCTCTGGACATCGAAAAAAAATCTAATGGCAAATATATCTCCTGTTCATTTTTTGTGTCATTTTGTTTGGTTTGTTGTTTGAAACGTTTTATTTCAATCTTACCTAGCTTCAGATTTATCTACTTGCCCACTTGCAAAAATTAAACCGAGCATTCTCTTACGCTTCTCGCCTACTTCCCCTAATGCTAACATGTTACATAACCATAGTGTGATTGTGAATAGCAGACATTAACATGGGTAATCATTTTAAATAAACTTTAGATATTAGTCAAATCTTATGACTTTTTCCAATAATGCCCATTTTTTCTGTTCCAGGATCCCATTAGGTTCTATTTTTCCTTAGTTTTCTCCAGTCTATAGCAGTTTCTCAATTTTTTCTAGTCTTTCATGTCCTTTTGAAGTGTACTGGCCAGATATTTTACCAAATACCCCCAATCTGGTTTTGTTCAATGTTTTCTCATGATTAGAGTGAGGTTATGCATTTTGAGAAAGAATCTCCTTTGAATCCCTTGTGTCCTTCCCAATGCATGGTATTAAGTTCATGATATTGACATGGCTTGTTACTGGTGATGTTTTCTTGATTACTTGGTTAAGTCCCTAAACTTTTCACCCACTGATTTTAGTATCCATCAGTAAACTTTATTTGCAACATTTATTAGTGGTGTTTGTTTGCCTAGTGGTGATTCTCTCTTACCCTCTTTTCTTCTACATTTATTAATTGCAATTCTACCGTGTCCTTAGTCATCTATGATTCTTCCCACCTGTGTTATCTTACTTCTGACTTACACGTGTCTCTGTAAGTACAGATTGCTGCAGAGCAGTAAGTTCTCAGGCTGACACTAGCTAGGTTTATAACTGGACAAGCTACTTAATCTGACACTCAGTGTCCTCATTAGTAAAAAAGATAATATTAATACATAACTCATTAGGCTGTTGAAAGGATGTTCAATTCATTTCTCATCAATTCATTCATTCATTCATTAATTCAGGCACTGGAGATACAACAAACAAACGAGGCTATCTTGACTTCTTTAACTCTTGACTAACCTAGGTCTGGGCATCTATTAAGCTTGGCAAGGCTCCAAAATTATTTTCTACAGTTATGATTAATAATTGTACAATTTCCTAGCTAACTCTGGATTCCTAAGGATTTCAGCGAGTACTCAGATCTGATTCTTCACCAACCAGAAACATTTTTTTCAGTTTCCACTGACATGAGAATCATCAAAGGTGTGCCCCACACACACATACAGGTGTGCAATTTTAGTAATTAATTTTTCCCAAACATATCAGAATCCTAGGAGGGAAGCCCAATTAAAACACAAGTAAAATCTCTGATGAAAGGTAAATGTTAAAAGTTCGTAAAGGAGGGCTCTCCTCTCTCTAAACTACTCTCTTCAGGTCTCAGTCTATGGAGGAGCTGGATCACTGTCACGTGGGCCAAAGGAAATATTTGAAGATGGAGAAAACTGTAGCTGGTAAATGTTATTGCTAGCTCTGGGAGGTGAGGCCTGCAAGGCTAATACCGCTGTGCTGGAGCTTGGCAGGCCCCTGGGGGAGCCCAGACGACGGGTGAGCTGATCACGCAAGCCCACTCCAAATGTCACCCTAACATTTGCAGAGCTGTGTGTAAGTGCTTAGGAGAGGTTTCCAGTAAGAAGGTCAAGGATGGAAAAGCTGTTTGGGGAGCTGAAGGATGTATGTGGGAAGGTGCAGCCATTTTGTGGAGTATTCTTTTCCTTTCACATGAGCAGGTTTCGTTTTGTTTTGCTTTATATTACATTGTGTGGTTTTCAGGCTGGCAGTTTTCATATAGACAGATAATCCTTCAGAAAGGCTAAAGCCAGTATCTGGTTTTGATTTTAGGGGGAAACAGAAAATTGTATATTCTTCTGATCTCCCTATCAAACAGCTTTTATTTTGTTTTGTTTTCATTTTTATGCTTTAAGTCTTTAGTTAGTTTTGTATATTTACAGTCGAATTTTGGTATTTCAGAATTTCTATTCACAATTTTGACATTTCCCCAGAGAGTCTGAAGGGTTATGCTATGTGGTCATATACAGTTTTAATCAGTCCCATTGAGAGCAGGAAGTGCAAGAACTCAGGGAGTAAACTTGGCTGTGCACTTGGCATCCATATCTCAGAGAGGCTAGGCAGTTATTTATTCAACTTTGAAATATTACATTTAAACAAGTAGAAATAAGTAAATAATTAATACCTGTGTACCTAAATCTGGCTTTTGTTAATTGCTTAACATTCTGATGTATTTGTTTCATATTATTTTTTTCAAGAAATGGAGTATTATAGACAGGCTGAGGTAAACCCCCTTTGCAGCAGCCTGCTCCCTTCTCTTCCCAAAAGTAACCTTTTACTGGGACAGTCATCATGTTTATGAAAGCTTTTATATCTTTTATACAGTAAATGAGGATCTTGACAAAGTATTTTGGATTATTTTACTTGTTGATAAACTTCACATAAATGGCATCACTCTGCACATGTTATTCCATAATTTGCTTTTTTCATTCAAGATTATGGTCTTGAGGTTCACCAACATTGTTGCATGTTTTGCTCCACTATTAGATGGGATTCTGTTGTACACAAACACCACAAACCATTCATTCATCTTCCACTTATATATATATATATATATATATATATATATATATATTTTTTTTTTTTTTTTTTTTTTTTTTTTACATTGCAAGCCGTGTTCCAATGTGTATTCTACTAACTAACTGTCAACTTGAGAGTTTCTCTAAAGCGTTTACATAGACATGCAATTGCTGGGCCAAATGTCATGCTCAATGTCAATGCTAAACTGCATTCCAAAGTGGATACCCTAATTACGCTCCCACTATTTAGGGTATGAGGGCATTCCTTGTTCTTCCTCTTTGCCAACACTTAATATCATGAGAATCATTAATTTTTGCTAACTGGGTGGATGAAGTTAATAGCACAATATCTTTTCTATCTGCATTGTAAAGATTACTAGCATGGCTGGACATTCTTTTACATGGTTACTATCCATTTTGGTTTTGGCATCAATGATCTGCTTATTCATATCCCTTGTTCATTTTCCTGTTGGGTTTTTTGTCTTTGTTGTTGTTGGAGTTGACTTGTAGGAATTCCTTATACAACTTATGATACCAATCCTTTATACATTACATTCATTGCCAATAGCTTCTCCCAGTCTGTGGCTTATCTATTATTAATCACAGTTTTCTTTAAACATAAAATTTAAATTTAATTGTAACGAGGATTATCAATATTTTCTTTATGGTCTATGTGTTCAGGCTTTTTAAAAATTTTTAAAGTTTATTTATTTATTTTGAGACAGAGATAGCATAAGTCGGGTAGGAGCAGAGAGAGAAGGAGAGAGAATTCCAAGCTGGCTCCCCACTGTCAGCAAAGAGACCGATGCGAGGCTCAAACTCACAAAATGTGAGATCATGACCTGAGCCAAGATCAAGAGTCAGACATTCAAACAACTGAGCCACCCAGGCACCCCTCTTTCAGGCGTTTTAAAAATAAATCTCCACCCACGGGTCATGGAGCTATTCACCTTTAATGCCTTTTGAAATTTTTAAAGTTTTGCATTTTATACTTACATTTTTAAATACTCTTAATTTATTTTCATGTTTAGTATAAGATGAAGTTTAGTTTTCTTTTCCTTAAGGTTAACCAATTAGTGGTGCCTAGGTGGCTCAGTCGGTTAAGCATCCAACTTTGAGTCAGGTCATGATCTTCTAGTTCATAGGTTTGAGCCTGGGATTCTCTCTCTCCCCCTCTCTCTCTGCCCCTCCCCAACTCGTGCTTTCTCTCTCTCAAAATAAATAAACTTAAAAAAAAAAGGATAACCAATTATCCCTGTACCATTTACTAACTGGTTTGTTCATTAACCACCAATTTGTAACATCAACCTGGCCATGCATCACTTTTGACACTACATGAGATAGCTCCTGAGCTCCATTCTGTCTCACAGGTCTGTGTGCCTGTTTCATGTGATTCTAATTACTTTGGGTATAAAATATGTCTTAATACCCAAGTAGGACAAGTCTTTTTGCTATCGTTCTCTCCTCCTTCCCCCAGAATTGTCTTGGCTGCTTTGGACCCCTGAACTTACATGTGAGTTTATAGGGTCAGCTGTGTCAGGTTCCAAGAGATACTCTGTTAGAATTTTGAGTGGAGCTGTACAGGGTTTACAAAATATTGTTGGGAGAACTGGCATCTTTATTGAGCCTACTACTCATGCATGAACACGATAGATACTGGTGATTTATTCAAGACCGTATAGTCTTCATATATTCTTGTTGGGGCACCTAGGTGGCTCAGACTTCGGCTGAGCCTCTGACTTCGGCTCAGAACATGACCTCATGGTTCGTAAATTCAAGCCCCACATCGGGCTGGCTGTTTTCAGCTCAGAGCCCACTTTGAATTTTCTGTCCCCCTCTCTCTCTGCCCCTTCCCCACTTGTGCTTCTCTCAAAAATAAATAAATCTTTAAAAAATAATAGTGTTGTCATTATTTTTCATAAAGTTCTTCAATCATTTTAGATTTATTCTCAGCTACTTTATATTTTTGTTACTATTACATATGGAGTTCTTTCTGTTCTACCTTTTAACTGGTAATTATAATTGTACAGAAAGCTAACTCAGCTTATGTGCTTATCTTCTATCCAACAAACTTGATGAAATAACTTCTAGCTAACCAACAGATCCCTCGAGGACTTTCTACAAATGAGGAAAGTCCAGTATATTTCTCCAACCCTTATGCACCTAATTTTTAAGAATTATTTTCTTATTCTATTGGCTAGGCTCTCCACTTCAACAAGCAAAAGTGATACTGGGTACCCTTATTTTGTTCCTATTCTGTATAAATATGATATTTTCTCTGTGTTCATGATAACTTCCCATTATCAAAATAAAAAGTTCTATTCCCATCTAAGCATGTTCAGATTTTCAATAATAAATATATACTGATTATATCAAATATTTTTGTAGTTATTTAAATAATATGTTCTCCTTCTTTGGCTTTAATATCATTATCATTTTATATTACATTTAATTAATATATTTCCTAATGCTGCATCATCCTTATATTCCTAAAAGAATACCCTCCTCGTTTATGATTCAAAAAAAACATACAAAATTATATTGCCTGGTGTTTTATTTAGAAATTTCATTAGAAGTGCATACTGAATGCACATATAGTGTTGCTTTGGAATGAAAGGTAGTATAATGATATAAAACTAGGCATGTATTTCCATACGTGTTGGTTCAGTTTCTGAATCACACAAGGGACTTCATGACAGGCAGTCTCAGCACTACAAAGGTTCCATATTTAGACTTCATTTCTAGTGGATTTCCATATTTAATATAAATATGGTATGGATGACACATTGCGGGTGTGAAATAATTACATGCAGAAAGAATAAGGGAATTAAAGCTTGAATAAAAGAAAGTAAGAGAGAAAGAAAAAAAGGAGGGAAAGAAGGAAGAATTTTTTCTAGCACAAAATTTCAGGAAGTAGTGATACTTTCAGGTAAAATAGTTTGCTAAGAGGAAACAAGTGAACAAACAAAGCACTGGAGGAATTTACTTGTGTAAAACTCATCTTACTTCAGACTTGACCAGGAAGAAAATAAGATAGAGGCAATTTTGTCTGATCCTTAAGAAATAGAGAATATTTGTTCATTTGACCAATGACTGAGTCTTGACCAAAACTGACTTCACTAAGATAGCAGTGTTTGTCTGAGATCCTTCTTTAAGTTTATTTAATTTGAGAGAGAGACAGACAGACAGACAGACAGACAGCGAGTACACACACAAGCGGTAGAGGAGCAGAGAGAGCAGGGACAGAGGATTGGAAGCAGGCTCAAGGTTGATAGTAGAGAGCCCGATGTGCAGCTTGAACCCAGGAACCCTGAGATCATGACCTGAGCTGAAGTCAGATGCTTAACTGACTGAGCGACCCAGGCACCCCGAGGTCCTTTTTTCCCCTAAGTTTATTTATTTGGGGTGCCTGGGCAGCTCAGTCGGTTGAGTGTCCAACTCTCGATTTCTGCTCAGGTCATGATCCCAGTGTCGTGGGATCGAGCCCCACATCGGGCTCTGCACTGAGTGTGAAGCCTGTTTAAGATTCTCTTTCTCTCTCTCTCTCAAATAAAAAATATGTTAATAATAAAGGTTGTCTTGTGTGTTTTTTTTTTTTGAGAGAGTGTATGTGCAGGGGAGGGACAGAGAGAGAGGGAGAGAGAATCCCCCCAAAGAGGCTCTAACCTGGCAGCATGGAGCCCAACATGGGGCTCAATCTCACAAACTGAACTGAAATCAAGAGTGGGATGCCTAACAGACTGAGCCACCCAGGCACCCCTGAGGTCCTTTTGTAACTTTGGACTAAAGAAAATTCTACTGTTCTTACCCCATGGGCTGCCACATGTGGAATTCCTTTACCCTTAATAAAAACAATCTCAGTGTGTTAGACTTTTCTGTGATTGAAGATGCAGGAAGGATAAACTATTCTCAAAAACAGTTGAAACGTAGCATATAAAGTAGACCAATTGTCTATCTTCTATTGACTCTTACATAAATTCTTCAATTATCCAGCCAAAGGATACAATACCCTGAGGTATCAAACTTTGATTTAATGTGACCATGCTGAACTCCAATTTAATCTCTTCATATGTTCTTTAAGAATCCTTTCAAGCTAAAGCTCCTTTCTTTTCCTCCAAAGGCACCACCTGATTTTATGATAAATGATCAGTATAACAGCAGCCAGGAGGAGAGACTGTCATTATTTGACCAGTTGGGGCTGTTAAGACAAACACAGTAGTTACCCCAGGCTATAACTGTGACTCAGTATCACTTACTATTTAAGAATAGAGATTCTAGCCCCAGAAGTCAGAGTCTGAATCTTAATACTGCCTCTTATCAGCAGTGTGACATTCAAAAATCTGCTTAATCCTCTAAGTCTCAGTTCCCTCTTTGGTAAAATAGATGTAAATAATACCTAACTTACATGGCTTTTATGAAGATTCAATGTGATAACGTTTGTTAAATGCTTGGCATGGTATGCGGCACAAAGCTGCATTATAATAATTAATAAATATTAGTTATTATTATAATGAGGATCAAATTCTCAGCCAGATAAAATATACAGAGAAATCAAGATGGACCCATTACATGGAGGTGTAGACTGATAAATCACTAAGCATAAGGCTAATATCAGCTGTATTTGGAGCCCCATGGAAATGGCAAGCATTGAAAAATGGTATTAAAAGCTCTTAGAAGTCAAACCTTCACTCTGTTCTGTGCATTGCCCCCCCAAATAATTTCTTTTTATGCCAAAATAAGAACATCGCCCATGAATAATTGGAATAAAGTGCAATAAATCTCTATGAGGATCATGTATGGACCTGGATGACCTCTTATGTGTTCTCAGTTTTCTCATCTGAAAAAAGCAAGCCTCAAACTAGAGCAGTGGTTTTCAAAGCACAGTTCCTAAATCAGCAATGTCAGCATCACCTAGAAACATGTTAGAATGCATGTTCCCAGGCCTTACCACAGACCTACTGAATTAGAAGCTTCAAAGGTGGGGCCAGCAAGCTGTGTTTTACTAAGCCCTCCAGATAGACTCTGATGCACATGGAAGTTTGAGAACCCCTAGATTCAATAAATTCAGATATTCCTTTCAGCTCCAAAGTTCAACATTTCTAATCAAGTCCTTCACAATGCAGGTCACGAATCCTCACAAATGAGACTAACCATCTAGCATTTTTATCAGCAACAATTTGTTTCAGAGAGGAATTATTCAAAGAAAGATAAATAAGCATCTAATGCACAGATCTCATGTCAGTACACATTTTATATCCTGGGCCAAATATATAATAAGATGAAAAGGAATTAAATATAATACCACAATGACCTATAAACTTCTATTCACAATTATTGACAGAATGAATTTCCCTAAATCCATATCCCCTATATGATTATCTGCCTTGGTTTATACAAAATTATGAGACTATTAGAAGGATTATATCTATCTCTGTTATATAAGGATCTATGCAAAGAAGGTATTTAATCAGAGACAAGATAGAATGATAAAAGGGCAAGCCCTTTGAGATTCCACAACTCAGTGTTGGAACTCTGGTTACACTACTGATCTAAGAGTCAGAGTTAAAATGTGGGGTGGGTCTGGTAGATAACTCATAAACTCCAAATATAGCTAGCATTATATTTATTTGTACTTGAATATCTGTTCATGAAAAATGGCCACATGACTATGTTCCATAAAACAATTTCTGTAGACTGTATTTTACTAAAGCCTGCTACATTAGGTGTGGGTACATGCCTATCTGAAATGGACTCTGACATCATATATAATGGCTTTTGGTAAGTCCCCAATGGTTAACACAATCCATAACTGGCCAAATAAAATCATTGTAAAATAAAGAAATCAAACATGGCTTCTTTAACAAATTCAGGAATGCCAAAATGAAGGGGCATGTCTTTAAATTAAAATGAGAATATTTTATGATTACCAACAGTTATCTATTCTCTGCATCAGAGACAGTTATTGACCTGATAAAATATTACGAGCTCTTCTATGCCACAATGACAAGTCATTCCTCTGGACCCCAATGCTGATTTGGCAATTATTCCCACAGTACCATGGGATGGATATGTGTATACATGCTGAAGTCTTGCATTAATCTAAATTTTGCACATGTTTACACACTGCACCCCTAATGAGACTATAAGAAGCTTCTGAGTAAATACCATTGCTTTTACTTCTGTTTCTTAACAGAACTGAGAATAGCAGACTATACACATTAGGCGTGGAATGAAAATATTGATTATGAATCATCTTATCCAGGAGGTATACAGGCTGAAAATAAATACACTCAGGAAAGGTACCGATGAATCTATTGATAATATTAAACGGATAAGGTGTAGTGGTTAAGAGCACGGATGGTGGAATTAGATAGTTGGAATCTAAGCTAAGCCACTCATTAGCCATGAGTTATTTAGCCTCTATTTTTGACTCTCAGGTTCGTCAACTATAATAAAATGGGGATAATAGTATCCATTTCAAAGACTTACAAATATTGACTAGATAATGTACATGATGGCTAATACATAGAGATCAATAGGTGATAGCTATTAATGTTAATGATAATAATAATGGATATTCATAGCACAGCATCTTTTAAGATATATTTTGATATTTGAGCCACACATCATATAAGGAACTATGATAACATGTTAACTCACAAACTAGAAAATTATTCCCTTTGTTTCGATACAGATGAGGGCTGAATGAATTCTTGGTCTCATTTAGGTTATATACTGGATTTTTATGATTTATTAATAAGATTTGTTAATAACACAATGGAATATTATAGTCACTTAAAAATCATTTTAAAGAACGTTTATTAACATGGGAAAAGCTTATGCTAAAATTTAAGTGGCAAAAAGATTACAGTGCTGTAATAAGACTCAGTTTTGTTAGAAATTATTAAATTTTATTTAGTTCGTTAAAATCTACATATCTATATATGAAGAAAACACGCTAAATCATAATGGCTATTAACTGTGAGCAGTGAAATCATGGATTTTATTTTTCTTCTTATGTTTCAGTATGTGCCAAATTTCCTGCAGTAAATATTCATTAATTTGATGATACAGAAAAAACATATGCAATTTAAAATAATAAAAATGTCAAAGACTTAGAACATAGGAGACTACTTATAATAGAATGTTAGGTTAAAAATCAGAAATATCAAGAAAATTAAATGCATTCTCTCCTATGTATGAAAAAATGATTACTATACTAAAATGTACACTGCAGTTACTTCTGGCTGATAATTTTGAGTAATAGTTATCTTTTTCTTTTTAAATATTTCCCAGTTTTTTTCAAAATAGGCATATACTGATTTTATTAATTATATATACATAAATATGTATATATACATACATTAACACATACAAATATGTGTATATTTTTATACATATATTTACACATGATAGATATTTGCAGATATCCCTCCTCTCCTCCAAGGGACCTCAGGTCCTGATTTTTTTTTTTTTTTTTTTGATCACAAATTCTCTCTAAACCACTGGGATTTAGGTTTCAGTCCCGGTATTTAACCATTGCAATGTTGTGGGACTGTTGAGTCTTCTGAATATAGTATCTAGCATAGCTAATTCCATATTTCTGGGAAACATCACAGAAACATAGCATATGCAAATAAATTAAGAAAGAAAAGTACATGGATTATTAAAATTAATTGAAGAAAACCAACCTAAAACAAGTAAATAATAGTGTTTTGGTTTTTCAGGCTGGTTAAGGTGTCAAAATTGAGGAAGGATGTCAAGCAGTAATTACAGCCTAGCGACAGCATGTGAGCTGAAAGACTATATAGTACACCACTTAATTTGTAGTTCTTTACTGAAGCTTTTAAACCTAAAATAAAAATTTAAAAAATAAAATAAAGACAAGTAAAGTTTATAATCCACAGAGGAAGGAGGGAATTGAATTCTGTGTTGGTTCTTTATCCTGCTATCAGAGATTTGCTCATGCCCAAAATGTACTTCTGTAAAATGATAATTATCAGGTCTGACTAATGGGCACCTCCCTGCAGCAGGGAAGGACCTGGCTGATACTCCATGCTTTCTTCCCCATGCTTCTGGGGAAGAAGGGCAAAGAAAGGAAGGGAGCAGGAGTCTCACCCTTGTAACACTCAATAGCCTTGACCCACAAATCACCCTCCAGCAGTCCCAGGAGCTGGGGGAATAATTTAGGTAGAAAGATTTTGCTATTGGATGGCAATGAATATCAAGGCAGAAAGCACCCATTTAGAGGTAGAGTTTGTTGGAACAGCTTCACCCCTTACTGTGGGATCTTGGGCAACTTCATTCCTCAAGTGCAAACAATCCCACCTTAATGAGGTCATAATTATGCAATATTTCACAAGGTTCCTCGGCTCAGTGTTTATTAAGGGCCAGTCAGCCCTCTGTATTTGTAAGAAACAAGAAGAAAACATGACAAAAAATGAGTTATAGAAAGAAAAAAAAGTTTGTAGAACTGAAGGACATTGCTGAAGTTTACAGAGAAAAGAATTTCCTTGAATGTTTAGAGGATTTTTTTTTTCAGATTTCTTCTTTAAAACAGCATTTTTTAATTTAAATTCAAGTTAGTTAACATACAGTGTAGTCTCAGGTTCAGGAGTACAACCTAGTGATTCATCTCTTATATATGACACTCAGGGCTCATCCCAAAAAGTGCTGTCCTTAATGCCTACCATCTGTTTAACCCATCCCCCAACTTACCTCACCTCCAGCAACCTTCAGTTTGTTCTCTGTATTTAAGAGTCTCTAATGGTTTGCCTCCCGCTCTTTGAACAAAAAGGTAAAGTGCTACAAAATACTGGAGGTTACTCTGATTTTCCCCCTTTCCCATAAGACCTAAAACTTTACAATTCAACATATATGCACTGATAAACAGCATCAGCATCCCCTGGGAGCCTGTTAGAAATGCAGACTCCCAGGCCCCATCCCAGACCTGCTGAATCAGAATATGCATCTCCACAAGATCTCCACATGATTTGTGTGCAGGTTCAAGTTTGAGAAGCACTGACCTAGATCTGCTTTTTTATTTTTCACTTACAAGTATCACGTGGATTAGTTCCCTACTCCTACTTTTCATTGACATTACTCTAGCTCAGACCTAATATCATAAGATGGAATTTTTTTGTCATAAATTCATAATTGATTTATTTACTGACTCATTCTTTCACTCATATAGCCAGGAAATATGTACCAGGACCTTAAGTATAAGGCCAGGTTTGAGTGCTCTGAAAAAAACATTTCTGCTTTGAAGAAAGATGGACAGCAGATATATAAGGGAGAAATTCGTGAATGATTCGTGGGCAATAATGCAGCAATTCCATTTTGCTGGAATATCCATGCTGAATAATGGAAGGAAATTGGCTGCTTGAAAGCCAGGATCAACTTCCCACGGTGACCGCTATTTACCAACAGTGGTTTTCCCAGACTTTGATCAGGGATATGTAGCAACATCATATATGTACTACACCCACGTACTGCCTCAATTCTTATTCACTTCATCTTTTTTAATTCCTTCACTTCTTTTTACTTACATATATTTTCATTTTGGTTTTTTTAATGTTTATTTATTTAAGGGGGAGGGGCAGTGAGAGTGAGAGAGAGAGACAGAGAGAAAGAGAGAGAGAGAATGAATCCCAAGCAGGCTCTGCACTGTCAGCACAGAGCCTGACTCAATCTAATGAACCATGAGATCATGACCTACAGCCAAAATCAAGAATTGAGTCAGATGCTTAACTGACTGAGCCAACCAGGCACCCCAACATGTTTTCATTTTTAAATCAATTTACAGTAGTAATATAGAAAGAAAACTAGTATCTAGCTTTAGGTAACTAGTATCTACCTATAGAAGTTAGCCACAAAAATACATAAAATAGAAATAATATAATGTTAATCAAGTCTCAGAAGATAACATTGCCCCTCAAAGTCTGAGGCTGAGGCTGATACCTCTTTGCAAGTAAAGGAAATTAACAAGAAGTAGAGGGTGTTAAAGACAAACGAACTTGACTTTTTCCTTGATACAACCAAAAGAAACACATTTTATTCCAGTCAAGCCACTCTGTGTACATTTGTCTTCCCTATCAACAGGCTGTCTCACTCCCTAGAATCAACCCTGAGGCCACTGTCTCTTTCTCCAAAACATGCCCAGTGCCTTCAAATTCTGCTCCCCTCCTCTCAGTTTTGAGCACTGCAGTCCCCTCGGATCTCTTCTTCCTCTACATTCTGAATAGGGTGCAAGAAGTATGCAACTCTGCCATTAATGCTTATTCATCATTTCATGCACACCTGTCATACCTCTAAAACTAGACTCTGCGGCTCTTATAAGACAGTGATGGGCCCCTATTAGGGGACAGATAAATTTATGTGGATGATGGTTAGATTGTACCCCCTGGGGAACCACCCAGAATCCAACTGAGGTGTCAGGAAGTACTGAATAGCTTAGACATCGATCCCTCAAATTGCAGTACTACATCTTCCTCCCAAACCTCCCAGCAGCTGTCCTGCAGCAGCTGTCAAGAGGTGGTTTTCTCTCCAGAGACCACAATCAAGCCCATTAGAGCTGGGGTTGCCCAGTCTAGCTCCGTGGTACTACCTGTGAAGGTGTTCAGCACACTTTACAACCATGGCCTGACTTAAGTGGTGCAAAGCGTTTACGAAGCCCAGGAGACTAGAATAAGGCAAGCATTAACACTAGCACAGAACCACAGGCGGGTTCTGTCAAAGGGCCCTCCACCAAACTGCACTGTTCTGATTGCTACTTCCCTCCTATATGCATTACCTCTAATGACTACACAGAAAGTTACGATGCCTTTTATGAGAACGAAGTGCTATTTGCCAGGATTCAGGACAGCTCCCTTTAGTACCTCCTAAAATCTTCACTTTTCTTAACAGGCTTTCCCTCCATCTCTCCTGCTGATTTCCCCACTTTGTCCCTCCTCTCTAAATCTGCTTTGCAATTTCTTTCTTTATTTTTTTAGTATAGTAGAAATTACACTAAACTTGGCATAAGAAAGCCTCAATTCTAGCTAGGCTTCCCCTGGCCACTAATTTCCCATTTGATTGGACATTTATTCCTTTATTTAAAAATTACTGATCAACCATGAAGTGGCATACACTATAAAAGGCAGTTTGAGTCTCTGAAAGTTCTCCCAAAATGTTTTTTTAATGTTTATTTATTGTTTTTTTGAGAGAAAGAGACATAGAGTGTGAGCGGGGGAGGGGCAGAGAGAGGGAGACACAGAATCCGAAGCAGGTTCCAGGCTCTGAGCTGTCAGCACAGAGCCCAACGCGGGGCTCGAACCCACGATCCGTGAGATCATGACCTGAGCCGAAGTCAGATGCTTAACTGACTGAGCCACCCAGGCGCCCCATTTTTTTTTTTAATTTTCAAATGCTCTTACCTAGTCAGTCATTTGGCCACTGTTTCCCCAGTCAGCAAACCTGACAATTTTTAAAAACAGGAAGGGAGAAGCAAGAGCCATTTATCCATATTTTTGCCCCAGGATACATTTTCATCCAGTGACCAAGTGCATGGATATTAAGTTATCTTCAAAGTAAGTAAAATAGGCCCATACATATTTACTTAAAAATCACTCATACACTCTATTCCACAGAAAAGACAAAGGAGTTACCATCTACAGTCTCCAGGATTAAAATAAGGTTATGGATTACCAAGATTGGTTTGGGGGCTTTTTGGCAATTAATTTCCATTTCCCTGGAGTAAATGATGGGAGCCAAATAGTGACATGTTAGTACCCAAACCCTGTTCCCAAAATATTTAAGTATTAATTACATGCTTACTGTGTACCTAACATTGTGCCAGATGTTTAAGGGTAGAAAAGATATTCAGAAACAGTTTCTTTTCATAGGACCTATTCACATATATCTGTACCTATACCCAAATACGCAAAATAGATGCATATATCTTTTCTCCATTTCTACCAGTAAAATAATCTTTGCTTGTTTCTTATTCTGTAGTGATCCTTTATGCAACTAGAAGAACAAGGTATTGTTAAAATTGCATTTACTATATAATGCTTTCTACTGATAATCCATGACTAAGGACTTCTATTAAAACAAATGAGCCTTAGATCAATACTATGTCTCTACATCTTACAAGAACTTTTTCTTAAATATGAATTTTGTTTTTCTCTAACTTAAAATGAGCCCAAGGACAGGCACAGGGTGTTCTTTTATGTCTTGTAAAGCTCAGGAAATAATGAGAATAATAGCATTCCTAGTAATTCACTCATATAAACATGAAGGCATGATAAGGAAACTCTTAGCATGTGGAGAGGCATACAGAGAAAAGCAAATATTTCCAGAGAAATAAACTTATTTACAGACATATTTCTCCTTCTCAAGGAACCCAAATGAACATACTGTCTTAGCTGCTATGTTAACAACTTCTCTACTTTCATAGCCTATACTTCTTTTTCTTTGTAAACACAATTGTGTTTTATTGCATTGCCATCCAGCTGGCTTTAATGCTTTTCTCTGATTTTTCCTGTTAGGGAACAGGGTAAAGGGCACATTTTATATGCCAGTATTCCTGTTAGTTCCACATGAATCATCACAGTCCTTACAAAGAGGCCCAGTGTGGTAAAGACCTCAGGCTCAGAGCTGAGATCACTTCCCTTTCTACAATGCTGGGCAAACCTATGTTCCTGGGTTCAGAATGGCAAATAGGTTTTATGCCACTTTCCAGCCTTGATCAAATGGTAAGCTTCTGTCCTTCAAATAACTGTGAGACTGAGTCTGGACCCATACGAAACAAAAGCCCTGACTCAGTTATCTTTGTCTGCACTGGTGAGGGATGTGAAAACAGCTCACACTTCCCCAGGTACTTTTTTGTAAAGATGAAACTGGTTTCACTGAAACAATCTGCAAACAACAGAGACGGGAAGGCACACTGTGGCTTGAACTTTGAGAGTATAGTGGGCAAATCCCATGGAGACCCCCAGCGATGCTCCTCCCCTCCAGCTGTTCACACTTTGTGTAATTCCCTACCCTTCAGTGTGTGTGGGACCTGGGGCTTGCTTCTAACCAAGAGAATAAGGCTGAGGTCAGAGATGTATGTTCCTCCTGTGATTATATTAATGAATATAAATATATAAAAATATTTCTTTCTTTAATGTTGGCTTCAAAAGAGCAAGTGGCTGTATTGTAATCTGCCTGTGGAAAAGGCCACATGTTGGGGAACTGTGGGAAGCTTCTAGAAGCTGAAGGCTTTAGTCCTACGACTGCAAGATGTTGAATCCTGACAACCACCATGTGAGTTTGGAAGAAGATCATGAGTCTCAGATGAGCACACAGCCCTGGCTGACACCTTCACTACTGCCTTGTGAGTCCTTAAAGCCTAGAGAACCCAACTAATCCATGCCTGGACTTAAGATTTACAGAAACTGCCAGGTAATATATGTGTTGTTTTAAGCAGTTAAGTCTGGGGTGATTTGTTTGTACCAAGAGAAAAGCTAATGCGAGGAGTTACTGGGAAATTTTGCTGGAGTGTAGGTGCAACCTGAGTGCTGAGGATCTTGACACGCAGTCAGATTTTTTGTAGTTAACCATCCCGACAGTTCTCTGGGAAACACAAACCTCACTTTAAAGATGAGGAGTGTTGGGAAGAGAAGGTTCAAGAACTCTGCCCCAGTGACAAGCTGGGGTGGGGCTGACTGAAAAACCCAGGTTCCTCCCAAAACACTATATACTGCTGGCCTGAATGCACCAAGGTATGTTGGGTCAGGCCTCTTTTACTGCAGCACTGGCTCTGTTTCATGTGACTGCTTCTCTCCATTTCAGGACCCACAAAGACAAGACACTGAGTCCAAGGAAGAAAGGAATGTGTGGTTTTAAGAAGTTGGCTCATCACATGCAACTCAGTATGTTTCAGATACCAGCAATCTGGTCTGGGGGTTCTTATCCTTCAGACAAGTATCAAGCTGGAAATTATTGATACTGATGATGGTAGTAGAGAGGGGTAAGATATTTGAAAGATTGTTTTTTAAAAGCACCCTAAGAGCAATTAATACTTTTTGCAATGTAATTGGTTAAGTATACTACTATAAATATGTTCCTTTGGCAAATGACTTATTACACATAAGTTTATGGTTATAAAAAAAAAACTACAGAGAAATTACTTTGCTCATGCATTTGGATGCACTTTTTCCCTTCCCATTGCTTACTTTCCCCCTTATTTTGCCTTATAAGAAGCTGTTCAGGGTAAAGAGAAAGAGAGGTCCTATGGCAATAGGAGCTTGCCAAGAAGCACCCATGATTACTAAACTTTTATACTAATATGCCAGGTTCAGCTGGCAAAGAGCATCTCAAAACCTAGGTTGAGTGACTTCTCCTTGGAATTACCTCTGGCACTCATGCAAAACAAGGACTACTCAACAGGCTAGGTTCTGAGTTTCCACATAAATACTCTCTCCTTCAGCTGCAGGCATTTCAATCTCCCTAATGGCTCACAGATTGTTAAAGTTCTTTTTGTCTGAGAAGCTCAGAGAATACCCCAACTAGATACAACCAGCTATGTGAGAAGTCTCTGCCAGTTATGGACATGCAGATTAGAACAAAGAGAAGCCAGGTGACCTTGCCCAAAGAATCGATGGGTGGGGTAACAGCTATAATGCATACAGGTTTCAACATTTATTCATCCAATAAACATTTACTGCAAACACTTCAGTCAATAAATTCACTCTACTGGAGAGTAGCAGTACAGATGAGTGAGCCATTGTTCACAATCTCACATTGACTCTAGTAAGGGAAATAAACTTGTCAAGGAATCATTGTAACATATGCAGCCCATTCAAGGACAAACGTGTAAGCTATGAAGTATGCCTGAGAAAAGTAGTTTCCAAGAGGGGCAGCTAGTTGGGTTTTCAAGCACGAATAAAAAGTATGCCAGGCAAACAAAATGGGGACAGCAATTATTCCCCAACTCAGGTGACCACAGTATAAGTTTAGCTCCCTCTCTCTAGTTGTCTGCCCAGCTGAAGGTCAAAGAGTTTTACTACCCACTCCCTTAACTAGCAAAATAAACTAATTCCCACTTTGGCTGTCATGAATGGATTCCATATGTGCCTCCCAAGCACTGACCTCTCAGCCCTTGGGTGGAGTTGGGCACAGGTGGATACAGTGATCTTATGCCAGACAGCCTGGACAGGGAAACTTGCAAAATGGCCAGCTGAGCGAGGTCGAACTATACTCCTCATGAAAACACCATGAAGCCTGATCTAATTCACTGCCTCCATTTTTCATTATTCCCAACCTGAGCATTTCATCATTTTCTGTGTTCAAGAAATGACCACTTCCTCTCTGCTAAGCTGTTTCTCACCACTCATTGCAAACATACCCCCAAGCCAGTAGTCACTTTGGCAGAGTGAGAGAAAAAGTCTTTGCATTCATTCAACATATGCTAGGCTTAGCAACTGTTATTTTTATGAAGCCAGAGAAAATCAATCACACATAGCTAAACCAAAAAATAAATTAATTAATGAATATCTAAACAGACTTTTTTAAAAATGAAGAAAGTGAAAAGTTGTTTAAAAATATGTCTCCCACATATTGTTTTGGAGTGTGAAGAAATGGGCAGCTTAACATTGAGAGGAAAGTGAGAGCTGGTCGTGCTTCAGCTGGAGCCCAGGGAAGCCTCATGGAGCGTGAGATGTAGCAAAGCCCTCTGGGAGGAGTCACTCACATGCCTGGGATGCACCTTCTACTCCACAGTTATTCCAGCACTTGGTCTTCTACCTTCTTTGACTCCTTCAATCCCTACTTCCACCAGCATCGTGCAATATGAAACTTTTTTATAGAATGTCTAAACTTCAGTTGCTTTGAAACTTGATGTTTTGCTTCTCTCCCTCTACTCTTCAAATTAAAAGCACAACCCAAATCTTAACTGTATATGGTATGAGCCTTAGGAGCTCTCAGGAGTTAAACAGATCACCTGTCAGTTCTACTATCCCATCTTCGACAAGTTATGAAGCACTCTGCAGCAGGGAACTTTAGGCCTAAAGCCAATTCCCATAGGGAATGTTCCTAAGGGATTGATACCCAATGTCACAGTCAACTATCAGAAAAATACTTGGGTTCCTTTGCACCCATGGTAGCTAGAATTTCCAGAACAGTAAAATGCAGAGGGAGGAGAATTGGGAGAAAAAAAACCCTTGAGAAGAGCAAAGGAAGCTTCCTACACCTAATGGAATCCTTACTCCAATTAGGTGGTGTTATCCACAATTGCATGTCCTATGGGAGACACTGGAAGCCCTGAGAAGCTGCACCTGTCTCTGGGAAACCGCTGCTTTAAAAGCTACACTATGGGACAGCTGGATGGCTCAGTCAGCTGAGCATCCGACTTGGGCTCAGGGCATGATCTCCCAGTTTGTGAGTTCAAGACCCACACTGGGCTTACTGCTGTCAGCCTGTCAGCATAGAGCCTGCTTCCCATCCTCTGTCCCTCTTTCTCTGCCCCTCCCCCACTTGTGTTCTTCCAAAAATAAATATTTAAAAATAAATGAAATAAAAGCTACTCTATAGCATCTCTATGCTTCCATATCCTCTGTCATTGAAGAAACTTTACATCCTCCAACTAGGGTCTGATTGCATCTTTCCATCAGTCATGTCCCCATCTAACTGTAACAGCCATATAGTTTCTAAACTTGAATTTTCTTCTCTTCAAAATAAAGATAATATCTATATGTTCCGCTGTATTTATTGAAAATATTAAAGGAGATATTTCCTATAGAGCCCTTAGAGCAGTGCTTGGCACTTAGCCATAATGATAAACAGAATTATACTACACACATCACATATATGAGTTTAAAAGTCTATGTTTATATATAAATATAAATTAAAATTCTATTTATAGTTAAAAATATATACCTATTTTTCTTTTTCTGAGAATCTACCAAAACACCAAATACTTTGTGTATAGCATCTCAAATGTTTACAACAATACTTCAAGGTATGTAATTATTACTTCCTTTGAAGATTTGGGGAAATGAAACTCAGAAAGCTAATGTAATTGGCCCAAGATCAACCGCCTAGTTATGGTAAAACAGGATTTGAATGCAGGTCTATGGGGGTGCCTGAGTGGCTTAGTCGATTAAGCATCCGACTTCGGCTCAGGTCACGTTCTCACGGTTCGTGAGTTCGAGCCCCGTGTCAGGCTCTGGGCTGACAGCTCAGGGCCTGGAGTCCGCTTCAGATTCTGTGTCTCCCTCTGTCTGCCCCTCTGCTGTGTGCACTCTGTCTCTCGCATTGTCTCAAAAATAAACACCGAATGCAGGTCTCCCTTTGTTCTATTATACCTTTCTTTCATTACAATTAAACCCCAAAGAATTTTGCTCCCAAATATGTTCTGAGGCTATTGAAGGATGTTCTTAATGCAAAGGATCAGCAGCAAAGGGAACAGAGTTACCTTTAGTCTACATCTGACCTGGCATTTTTGTTTTCATAAATTCTGAGATTCACTGGCAGTAATGCTGCATTCCCTTCTACCCTTATGCCAACACATACCAACACTCCTGCCATCACCAACTTTCACTCATTGCACTAAAGCTTATTTATAAAATTAGCCATCAGGGAGAATTTTGGACAGCACAGAAGCCTCTTCCACATGCACCAGGACCCATCTCATATGCTGCTGTTTTTGATGACTTAGCCTGATGACTGACCCTCTTTCTTCTGAGCAACCATAACACTGTGCAAGCCTACATTTAACTTAATAATTACTACAGCTAAAGTTTATTGAGCACTTACTATGTGTCAGGCACTATTCTAAGTTCTCTCCATGCATTATCCCATGTTATCCTTACAACAATCCTAAGAGACAATAACATCATTTCCCTCATTTTTCACCTGCAGAGACTGGACTGACATTGATTCCTTGTTTGCTCCCGTTGGACTGTGAGCTTTTTCAGGGTGAAGACAGTGCCCTCCTCTTCTCTTTTCACCCAGCACCTATCTGTTGGCTGGGTGCTCAGAGGCATTACCGCACTTATCCATATAAAAAGCAGGTAGTCAGTACAAGTTGCATTTTACTAGTGAGGAAACAGAGACTCAGAGGGACCAGGTAGCTTTCCCAGAGACAGATCACAGCTGGTTAGAAGAGCTGCTATTCAAATCCATGCTTGTCCATTCCCTTCCCCAAGACTGTCACTCATCTTACATATAAAAACAAATGCTTTTCAACTTTAAAGAATGCAAGGATATGACAAATGCTAGTGCATTTTCCATCAGGTGGCAAACTCAGGGAGATGCTTTATATGCTAGAAGAGAGATCAGGAGCCATCAAGCCACCATGTCTTCCTGAGAAGACAGGCTCAGGCCATCCATCATGGACAATGATACATTTTTCTTTCTTGGACAATGATACATTTATAGGAAATAAAAAGACCTCTGGGAATCATTTATTCATTGACAGTTCAGTGATTAAGAGAATGGTCATCAGGTAGGACAGATATGAGTTCAAATCACTGTGCCTGCTTTCTCTCTGTGGGACCTGAAACTAGTCATCTAATCCATCTATCTGAACGTCAACTTCCCTGTGTGTAAAATAAGGATAGTAACATCAGTGTGAACTGTTAGGAGATTTCCAAAGAGATAATGTACACAAAAATATATGAATGAACTCTACATGCCATCATGTCCTTGTTATTTGATCTCTCTCCCAGGGTTTACACCAAGTGCTGGCAAAAAAAAAAAAAAAAAAGTGGCCACCAACACTCATTTCTCACATATTTCTGAGAGAAGTTCCCATGAAAAGTAGCTTTTCCTTAATCCTGGTTAATTCTTCAAATGAGACCCCAATGTGTATTTACCACCAGCCATGGACTAGCTCATTAACAAAATGATTATTTTTCTTCAAACTGCTGGGTTTTATTCCCAGGGTTATCACCCGGATAAGAGTTTATAGATGGAAAACACAGTAAAGTCCAACCTCAGTTTTATTCAGAACTGACACTATCTCCTCTCGCTGAGAAATAAAAGCATTATGAGTGAAAATGTCATTGAATTCAACAAGCTAAATACCTCGGAGAGAGGGATTTCCTGCACGATCCCCCTGGAAAGGAGAGCTACCCATGCATTCCCAAAGCCACCTTATTGTGCAGACAATTCCCCCTGGTTTTTTAATGGGTTTTGACTTTCATACTCTCAGCCTATTGGTAAGCCAGAAATCATTCTCTTGACTTCATTATCATCAAGAGTCCAAATACTACCTAGATTAATTCCATTTTCTGAGACACAGGATTTTTCTCAGGACACTCAGGTCTTGAGAAATATGCGTTGTAAATTGGTCAATGGGCGATGGTGGGGTTTTGATCCATTTTTGTCTTTTCGTGCAGCTGAAAGCTCACTGAATATTTTTTTGGGGGGATATTAATTCCCTTTCCCCAGTTCATTCTAGGGTAGTAAATACACTGAAATACCTTCAATTTATATGAAATGCAAGCTGCCAAAGTTCCAAATGTGCTATTTCTGTGATCTAAACTATTTGGTTATTAGTAGTTTGAAAAGCAAAGGAAATAGATGTGAATAGCCAAGACCTTTTAGAACCAGGTATTTTTCCTACTCTTTCCAAGCCTGATACCTCCTACCTCCTCATGCTCACTCACTTCCCCCTCAGAAAACTCTAACCCTCTCCACTTTCACAAATACACCTGTTTTATGTATCTACGTATGTATGTATGTAATCTCTACACCCAACATGGGGCTCAAACTCACAACCCGGAGATCAAGGGTCGCATGCTCTTCCGACTGACCCAGCCAGGTGCCCTAACATTTGTTTTAATCTTTTTTTAAATGTTTAATTCTGGGGTGGGGGAGAGGCAGAGAGAGAGGGAGACACAGAATCTGAAGCAGGCTCCAGCTGTCAGCACAGAGCCTGACATAGGGCTTGAACTCATGAACCGCGAAATCATGACCTGAGTTGAAGTAGGACACTTAACTGCCTGAGCCACCCAGGTGCCCCTTGTTTTAATCTTACGCACTACTCTAAGGGCTTATGGGAACAGTTTATTAGACCGAAATTCACCATTAAATAATTACACATAATCTTCACCATATGGAACCATAAAATACAGCAGAGATGGTTCCTACAAGCCTGAAAGAGACAGACTGATGACCCTGAAAACAACAGCAAATCAAAGTCCAAATGCCTTAGGCTAGTCCCAATCTACCTTGCCAGATGTATGTCCAATTCCTGCCCTACATAGAAATTCATTAATTACCAACACATCACTGGCATTTTCTCCTCTGTGTAATTGTTTTTGCAATTCCCCCTATCTGGAACATCTTTTCTCTTTGATTTGGCAGAAGGAAGAGAGCATCCATTCCTTCACTATATATTAAGCACCTACTTTGCGCCGGATACTTAGGATATACCAGTGAATACACATCTCTACTCTCTAAAAACTGGATGGTATACTGATTAAGAGTGCTAGCTCTAGAGATCCACATTGCCTGAGGTAGAATCCTGGCCTTGCTCTGAATGGCCTGTGTGATCTTGCACAAGCTGCTTATACTTTCTGTGCTTTAGTTTCTTCTTTGTAAAATGGGGATATGAATGATATGTATCTTCTAGAAATTCTGTGGGCTTTAAATTAATTAACAGCAGCCATGGGCAAGAGTTAGAAGACAGTAAGTAAACACTCAATAATTAAGCTATTATCATAGTTAACTCCACTTATCTAGGTCCTACAGCTTTCTTTCAAGACTGGCCCAAATTTCTACTCCTCTGTGAAGCTTTGCCTTGACTGCTTCAGCCCAGAGATTGCCAGCCTCCTTTCTTTCAACACTTATTCACTGGATGGAAATAGGATTTAACTTCCATGTCACCACTTAACAATAAATAATGACTGCCTAGAAGTCAGGGTTAAAAAGCAATATGAGGCCAATTCCAGAATCTCCAGGGGGGAAAAATTATACGTAAAGATCAATGAGTGATGTGTGACATAAATTAGGAAAAGTAACATGTCAGTGTTCAGCTATATATTTGAGTAACTAAAATTATGCTCCCTTCTTCTTCCCATAATGTTATGGTTATATTTGGATACATTATTTAATTTATGAGCCCCAGTTTTCTCATTTGTAAAAGATATTTTTAAGAATAACATCTCAGGGGGCGCCTGGGTGGCCCAGTCAGTTAAGCATCTGACTTCAGCTCAGGTCATGATCTCACAGTTCATGAGTTTGAGCCCCACATCAGCACCTGCCTGGCATTCTCTCTTTCTCTCCATCTCTCTCTGCCCTTGCCCCACTTGCAAGTGCCTCCCACTCCCACCTCTCACAATAAATAAACTTTCAAAATTTTTAAAAATTAAAAAAAAAGAATAATATCTCTCAGTACCATTAGGGATGTCAATGAGATGTTGCATATGAAACACCTACTTAGAAGCTGGCACAGAGTAAGAACTTACTTTTGTTGTTATTATTATTATTAACTACTATCACCAACCAGTACCACCACCAAGTGGGCACTATTTACATGATGCCTGACATGTGTGAGAATTTTTTTAATATGAAATTTATTGTCAGATTGGTTTCCATACAACACCCAGTGCTCATCCCAACAGGTGCCCTCCTCAATACCCATCACCCACCCTCCCATGTGTGAGAATTTTTAATGCATTGCCCCATCTCCCAGGCAGTGAGCCTCCAGCACCCAACACCTGCTGTGGTGGAATAGGTCCTCAGTGTGCACCTGTGATGCAGGTGAGGCTGGTTGTGAGAATGTCTTTTCTCCCACATCCAGCTGAGGAAAGTCAAAGCTAGCAGGTGAATGAATTGCTGAAAGGCCTCTTTCTTGAGCCAGCACTGCTTCTTTGCTGAGACACGGAGAGCAAAATGAAAGAAGACAAAATATCAGATGGGTTTTTCCTCAAGGGGAAATCCATGGCAATTCCTCTTTGCGAGGGAGGCCACCCTTCAGCGAAGCTAAGGATTTGCATCCCACCGCTGCAGGCTTTGTGCTAAATATGCTGAAAGAAAGCAAAGAGGGACAGAGTGACAAAGTAACCCCTGGAGGTGGAAGAAGGAGTGGGGGAAGTAGTGGAGCTTTCTCCGTATTTTATTTTATGCTCACATTTAACAGGACTGTGCTGCTATGAGACCGGTTGAGACACCGTAAGAAATTAAAAAGGATGCCATTGCCCCAAGGCGAAATGCAACAGCACAGCTACTGAACTACATGAGAGAACAGTATGGAACTGCCTTTTGCAGCCACACCAGAGGCCAAGAAAAGGCCGCAATACTCCATCCACCAGAAGAGGATAAAGGACACATTTGGCCATTTTTCCCAAGAAAGGCCATTTTTTTCTGTTTCTTCAGTAAAGCAGCAGATTTGGGGTTTGTAGAGGCTCAAGTCTGGGAAGTACCACTCTTAGCAGTGATTAGTTTATGCGTGCCCTGGTTGGTTTTCTTAATTTTTTTCAATCTTTATTTAAGAGAGAGACAGATGGGGGAGGGGCAGAGAGAGGGAGAGAGAGAGAATTCCAGGCAGGCTCCACACTGTCAGGGAGGAGCCTGATGCAGGGCTCAAACTCATGAACCATGAGATCATGACCTGAGCCAAAATCAAGAGTTGGGTGCTTAACCGACTGAGCCTCCCAGGTGCCTCATTTTTTTTTTTAATTTTTTAATCTTTATTTATTTTGAGAGAGAGATTGCACACATGTGCAAGCAGAGGAAGAAGCAGAGAGAGGGAGAAAGAATGGATGGTTTCTGAGTCCCTTTCTCACATTTCTAAAGCATGCTTACTGCACCTCTGCAGCACTACTTTATTTCAGATTTGCTGTTCAGAATAGTCCCCTTATTTGCACAAGCTCACTGTTCATTATCCAGATGAAAAATCCAAGGCTCAGATGCATTGACCTGAGATTACACAAGTATGAAGTGGCAAACAGGTGTAAGATCACTGAATTCAAGCCTGCTGCTGCTTCACAAGGCCATTATTGTTTCTGCAGAGCCCTGATCTACAAGAGACAACTTTGTTCCCCAAAGGTACACCAATTCCTGACACATCTAAGACTAGGCAGAGAGGGAGCAAGAATGCGGTGCTTTCCTGAGAGCAATTATCATCAGAAACTATCATAGGATTTTTCAATTAGTGTCTACTAAAATTCTAGTAGTGTACTTTTATTTTGAAATAAACATTTTACTTAGGAATAGTATTAAATTTACAGAAAAGTGGCAAATCTAGTACAGACAGTTCTCATATGCCCTTCACCCAGTTTCACTCAACATGAGCATCTTACATAATCATGCTGCATTTGTCAAAACTGAGAAATTAACACTGGCCCATTACCATTAACTAAACTTCAGACTTATCCAGATTTTGCCAATTTCTGCTAATGTCCTCCTTCTGTTCCAAGAAGCAACCCAGGATACCACATTGCATTCAGAATTCCACTACATTTATCACATTATCCAGCAATCACCCCTGATGCCTCCTTAACCTTAAGAGTTTCAGTATTTTGAAAACAGACCCCATATCCTTCCTGATGCCCACCTTTGCTCAGCACATTGGAGGTACACAACATTTATTGATTAATCTAGCCATCCAAAAATCCCATTTTAATCATCATTATGAAAATCTGGATACTCAGTCTTAAAATACTGGCATATTTTTAAAAAAGATTGAGGGAATCATGTTCAAAAAGGAGTAACAATTTCTGCTGACACTACAAAGCTTGTTATTCAAATTCAGAGTAAATAACAAACTATAACACATCAGCTGGGAGGAGAAAACAGTCCGTTAAACACTCCCAACAGCACCAGGTTTCCCTTCTACCAAATCTGATAAGCCTTCCACCATATCCAATGATCCACCAAATGAGAAATTAAAGAAGAAGAATAGGAGTTGTAAGAACTTGGAAGAAATGTAAATAAAATTTTAATCAGTCTATTGCATGGACCAGAGTTGGTAGCACACCGTTAAATATTCTCATCCTGGAGCTGGTATCTATATATAGCAGTTAATTGTGCAAATTCCCCAGTTCCTCAATGCCATGATTCCAAACCAGCTGTTAAGTACAGCTGGGTTTTTTTTTTCCCTAAACAAAGGCAGTTTTTTAAAGTGGAAGCAAGGGAGAAATGGAATAAATGATTTAAACAAGCAAATACAACCGAACTTTCATTCTGTGATAAACCATTTTGAAGTGCTAAAAATGTGGCAATAGTTTCCCTTGGATATTATGCTTCCCACACAAAATACATAAATGTTGTCTTGAGTAGCTCTAAATGGTTTGGGGTAAATAATTCAGTGGGAAAGAGAATGCCCTTAATATTATTTTAGTTGCTCTAAGCAGTCTTGTAAGAAATAGCTCTCATAATTTTCATGTCCAAAAAACATCATCCAAATGCCTAAAGCAACCTATATTTTTCAGTTGGAGGTATTTTATCCTCTCATTATCATTCTCTTGAGTGATCACTGTTTGCCTAGGAGTCTATAATAAACACACGCATATGTAGACAATTAAACACAGACACACATAGAGTGGCACACAGACGGGTAGACAAAGATAAAGTTTTTGAGGCTAGTATTATTCATTTGGTAACCCAAGAGCATCTGGTATAGTATACTCAAATACTTGAATAAGGAAGGAAGTTAAGCCAGTGTATTTCAGGTTGGTAGGGTATAGTCACCTTTGCCTTATTCTCTCCCTTAAATATCAATGAAATCTACTCAATGAAGGAGTCATACCTAGAGCTGCCACACTGTTGTTATTTCCTCCAAAGGGAAAACCTGCAAGTTCACTGGACATGTCTAGCAGCCACCAGAATCCCAAAACCTTTTCTTTTAATCTGTAAAATTTAAATAATACCTCTCTTAAAAGTTGGTTTAAAAAAAAAATCAACGAGCTCATTCATTCATCCACTAAACAACTATTAATTATTTATCTAATATGTTCCATATAAGAAGTAAAGATAGAAAGCAAGAACAGGGAACAATCTCTTCCCTGAAAGGATCCACAGACTGTGAGGCTCCTCATAAAGGCATCAATTCAAGAAGGACATTGAAACAGGGGTTCTAAGAACTCGCGTGCATTGGAATTACAAGCACACTGAGTAAAACACGTATTTCTGGGTTCCATCCCCCGAGTCTCTGGTTCATTAGGCCTGGACTGGAGAGGAAGAATTTGCACTTCTAACACATTCTCAGGTGATGCTAATGCTAGTGTGAAGATCATATAGAACCACTGCATTAGCAGGCATAGAATTATGATTTTAACAAGTGTTGCAATGGAGAAATATGTGGAACTTACAGAACTCTAACAGGGGGATTTGATCTGATTAAGGGAGTTAGAGATGGCTTCCCAAAGCCAATGAACCTAAATCTGAGTTTGTGTAGGGAAAAAATAAGAGGGTGAAGAAGAAAATTCTAGGTATTAGGAATAGCATGTGCAAAGCCCCTGTGGGGAGAAGGAACAGGGCACGAATTAATGACTGAAGGAACACCGATGTGGCCTGGCGTGCAGAAAATGGGGGCAATGCCCAGGACCGGGACTGAAGAGAGACGCAGGGCCTTGTAGGTTTGCAGTAGTTACAACTTCCTCTGTGAGGCCTGGACAGCCAAGGAAGGCTGGTGAGCAACAGGGTGAATGATTCTCTGAAAAGTTGATTCTGACTTCCTCTGTTGAATGGATCAGTGTATACAGCCCCTTTCCAGCCCTTTCCAGAGTCTACCACACCATCAGTGCTGAATTTCTCTTACGTGGATCCTGGCTCTGCCAGTTACAGCCTACGTGGGTTACACACAATTCTAAGTGTCATCTGTAGAATGCTGATGATAATTCTTTTCTAGTAAGTTTTGGGAGGACTGACGAAATTTATCAAGTATGTAGGTATTTAGACCCATGTCTGGCACAGTAAACATTCAATTTTTAGTTGCCATTATCATCATTATTCACTGAGAACATTTTTAAAAATTGCTGTATGCACACAGGGGCAGGAGAAAATACATTTAACTTTCTTAAAAGCCCTTTCAGGTAACATATCTTACTGTATGGTGACAATGGCTTACACCACAAAGGAAGACAGTGGACTCTCTAAATAGCCCAAAACCCAAACAGTTTCAGCATCCATGAAATGAAGAACTTGATGGCAGAAATCTATATAACTCCCCTTTCCAACCCCAAACATAAGCTCCAAAGATAGAGAATTATGTTTCTGTTATCATAGGTATACACGTATAGGGAAAATCACAGTATATACAGGGTTCAGTACTACCCAGGATTTCAGGCATCTGCTGAGATGGAGGGCGGGTCTTGGAACAGATTTCCCATGGATAAGGGAAATAACTATATTTTAGCCCACTTGGGCTCCTATAACAAAGATATCATAGATTTGGTAGCTTAAACAACAGACACTTATTTTTACAGTTTATTTTACAGTTTTCAAGACTGGGAAGTCCAAGATCAAGGTACCAACAGATTCAGTATCTGGCAAGAGCCTGCTTCGTGCTTTGTGGACAGCCATCTTCTCACTGTGTCCTCAGAAGGCAGAAGAGGTGAGGGAGCTCTCTGGGGTCCCTTTCATAAGGCCACCAATCCCATTCATGGGGGTTCCATCTACATGACCTCATTGTCTCCCAAAGACCCCACCTCCTATCCCATGGGTTTAAGGATTAGGATTTCAACACATGACTTTGGGGAGGACCCAGTCAGTACCTAACACAACCTACTTCCTGTCTATTGCTTCTCAAACTTTAAGATGTATATGAATCACCTGACTATCCTGTTAAACTATATAACACAACTGAATAGGTCTTGGGTGGGGCCCAGATTTTGCATTTCTAACACATTTCTAACAAGGTGCTGCTATGGCTCCAGGAGGTCACACTGTTGGGCAAGATCCTTATCCATGAAGAAGCTTCCATGGCACTCTCCTCACTCACTTCCCACTCCCGTCCCCTTCACAGCAGGCACACACTCCCCAGGAAGCAGCCAGCATTAGAGGAAGAGCAAGGAGAGCCCTTAATTGGGGGGGGGGGGGGGGACGGTGGCAGGACCACATGTGCCCAGGACTTAATGAGACACTCAGAGCCACTTCACCCACTTTTGGGAGCTTAATGTGGTATAATAATTGTTGATTTTAGATTAGCACTGGTTGCGAAAACAGACTGACATGAGACACAACCCACAGGAAATAGAGGGGTGAGGAAGAAGGAGGCACCAGCAGGGACAGGGGGAGAAACAATAGAAACATAGCAGCCAGACTCTCCCTTGAGCTAGCCCATCCCCAAATTCGCATCATCACAGTGGAGGCAACCTTATAATTAATTAACTGTAAAGGGAATTTATCCCCATGTGAAAAAATACACTCTGCTTCCTTCACTCCAAACACCAGGGATGCCTTGGAGGGCAGCTGACTTTCTTTACTACCTTGAACTCTTCAGATTACACCAAGTGTATCTGGAATCCCTGTTTACAGCTTCTTCTGAGTCATACAGACCACAGTGGAGACATTAACTGTGAAATTTTAAACAATGTATACTTAAAAAAAGGTGGAGATGCTTGAGTATAACTAGTATTCTAGCCAAAGCTGAGTATTTCCCTTTTTTTAAGAGGCTTCAGAGAACCTAAATGCTCTTACTGTCTCTTCTCATGCTAAGCTGCACAAAAGTCTCTCCCCCCCCCACCCCCTTTAGTGGAAATTATGCCTGTCATTCTTAATGTTGACTTAATATATTTTCAATTTTGTAAAACAATCATGATGGGATTCTGGAAAACTGTTCCTCTGGGTCCCTGAGTAATGAGCTGTCAAAGGGAAATTGGAGGAAGGGTCAGCCAGCACTGGTTACTTGAGCTCTGAGAACTCTGGCCCTCAGAGAGAGAGGAAACACCCCAAGACTCTAAAGTCTTTGGCCTTCGCTAACAGGAAGAAATATGAAAATACCATGAGGTGACTGCAAAAGGTGCTTTGGGATTTTACCTATACAAGTGCCCTGATGGTGAAGGCTAGCATGAGTAGCCAGGTTCTAACAGCAGGGATGGTGAGTTTAAGGATGGGGCCCCTGCCCTTTCTTGGTAGAGGGTGGCCAAAGGGAATTGAGCAGGGGAAAATTTTGCTTTTCTTTGTGTAACTTCTCTGGGTATCTCAGGCCTTGTTTTTATCCAGCTTCCTCTATCACCTTATCATTGTAGCTTTGAAAATATCAGATCAGCATATTACCCTTTAAAGACGTGGAAAAGACACCCCAGCTCACCCAACCTCCTAATTTGGCTGCTTTTCATCCAGGATCACAAGAGATATCAAGCATAGGAAGGTCACCTATCCATCACCATCTGAGACTTCCTCTAATCTTGAAGCTCCTGCGATTGGTCCTTCTGGATGTAAGGGAATGTGTGCTCATCCATGGACCCAGAATACATCAGCAGTATCTGCTATGTAAATGTTTAAGACTAAAGGTGTCATTCTGCAGCATAGAAACCTCGTGAGCCACCTAAAAGATAGGCCATATCACAACATATAAAGAGACCCTGCTGACTGGAAGATAATGGGAAATGTAGACAACCTCCAGGCAGAATGCCATCTGCTCTTGAGGGTACACAGACAGACAAGCAGAGAAGAAAGCTTAGAACAATATGGAATAAAACTGACCTTCATGAAGAATGACCCAACCTGAAACATTGACCTATAAATGTTCTCCAGGCCAACCAAAGTGTGAGGGCCAGGTAGAAGAGGTAGCATTAACAAGAGCTGGATTCAGGATGCCTTCCAGGATGACATTCCAGACAAGGAATCCCTCTGATCCACTTACAAAGATGCCATTCTCAAACAAAGACCAAGGACCAGGCAGGGTTTTAGAGGCTGAAATACCTAGAGATCAGTAATTCAGTCTAATATTAGGCTAGAGAAGATTATGTGAGGGACTCATACCTACAGAAGACTTTCTGGACAGGACAGGCAAACCCCAGGAACAGCACCTACACAACACTTACTGGAAAATGAACATGCAGGAGTTTGGTGTCATGCAGGTATGTTACTGATAGTCCCTGATCAGCTCCTGGGCCTGAAGGCACAGATAGTTGGAGGAGAAAAGAAGGGAAACCCAGAAAGACAGAACCCTAGGGGGATGGGATTTGGATGCTTCTGCCTCCCTCCTTCTTAGGCACCCTCTCCCAAACTATCCCCACATTCCCACTACGATAAAGAGAAAGGCACACTGGGATTACAAATGAATGAAACAAATGAAATTAACAAAATAAATTAATAACTCTGATTTTCCCAGATCATCAGCCTCAGACTTTTTTTTTTAAAGAAGTACACTCTCGGGGGCGCCTGGGTGGCGCAGTCGGTTAAGCGTCCGACTTCAGCCAGGTCACGATCTTGCGGTCCGTGAGTTCGAGCCCCGCATCAGGCTCTGGGCTGATGGCTCGGAGCCTGGAGCCTGTTTCCGACTCTGTGTCTCCCTCTCTCTCTGCCCCTCGCCCGTTCATGCTCTGTCTCTCTCTGTCCCAAAAATAAATAAACGTTGAAAAAAAAAAATGAACCGTTTCAAGAAGTACACTCTCTTCTTTGTATTTCTTGGACTACAAAGGACTATACCCACAGGCAACTGGAACAAACAAGGTGTCTAAACAACCAGCAAACTCTTAAATCAAAACTTCACAAAAATGAAATGAGAAATCTGAGACCCTGGATGAAGGGCACAGAAGGTGAAATGAACATAAAATCTTTTCTTAATAATAGTGCTAGGCAATCCACAGGTATCATTTGGGGCAAAGCGAGGAGTTCTAATTGGCTGATTAGACTGGATTTGTTTCTCATTTGTCAACTTAGAATCAATAATATCTGTGCATTTCTAGAGCTATCTCTTTACCACAGGTCCCACGTCCATCCATCAGGAGGCCCACGGTAGAGCCAGGAAGAATTCACTACTCAGCCCATTTGACAATTTAATTGGTTCACTTCCTCAGGAAATTATTTTTCTCCTCATCTCTAAGTTTCTAAGAGATATCAGCAAAATGTGGCCTGACTCTCTTATTTAGGATTTTGTGAGAAAGGAGCATCCAACTCTACCCAACAGAAGGCATTCCTGAGTTAGGTGGCTATGCCTTACACACTGTCTTTCACATGAGCAGAGTTAAAAGCTGGGATTTGAGGAAGCTCTACCCACCTGTTCAGTAGCTTTGGTTCTACTGTGGTATCTGATAGACCCAGCATAGCCACTTTGGAGGAAAGTGCTGAGGGCCAACGTTAATTATAGTTACAGCTGCTCCAGCCACAGAATTTGTATTTTCACATTTTAGCTGAATTCCAATGATTGGATTAACTTTCTCCAAGAACAGCTAAGTCCTTGCTTGGCTCTCTCCCTCACCTCCCATACCTGAATCATCAACATGTCTTACCATTTCTAAACCCAAATCTTTCCAATCTGCTCACTTATTTCTCTCCCTGCTATCACTGTCTAAGACTCTTTACTGAATCCCTTCTGTTTTTCTGCTTGCTGACCCTCTCTTGTCCTATATGGACACTGTAATCAAGATGGTCACTTGAAAAGAAATCTCATTTCATATCAATCCTTTGTTTAAACCTTTCAATGGTTCCTCCTTGAAGATGAGACCCCTAACTTGCTCATTCCTGACTTTGGGTTTGTGACCATATTACTGTCTTTGTCCCAAATGCTCCCTACTACTCTAGCCCCTACCCATGGCTAAGTCCTACCAGACTTCATTCATTCCTCACTTTATATCCAGGTAGCCCTGCCCTGACACCTGGATTCCCCTATGGTAACACTGTCACACTTGCAAGGTCTGTAAAGAACAGAGCTCTGTCTTATTCAGTTATATATACCTTGAATCTGACCTAGCACCCAGCACAGAGTAGGTACTCAATAAACATTTGTGATATGGAATTAAACTGGAAAAAGGGAGAGGGAAGACAGAATGAATAATAGTCCTCACCCACACCTCCCCCAGAATAGGCACTTTATCTAATCATTTCACCAGTTCTCAGGAGCTCTTTGCCATGGAAAATGAAAGTGCTTAAATATGTACATTTATAATAGAAATGTGACTGATTCCCAAACATACTGGGAAAAAGTCCCATAATGAACAAAGGCTTTAAAGCAAGGTATAGGGGAAGGAAGCAGGACTGGACTAAGAGAGACTGACGGTACAAGAATGGTGTCAGGAGATTTCTGAGAAGTTGCAACTAAAATGATGGTTATCACATAAAAAGTAAAGGGGTTCCCAGAAGTAGTATTAAGCCTGGATGCAATGCCGTATCCTACAGAAATTGTCGGGAAAAGAAAAACTATAAGCTCAGAGACTATAAAGGAGAGAAGCAGAGGGTTCTGAGTTCAAATAAATAGGAATTGGCGGGGGGTGGAGGGCAGGGATCAACTTCTCCAAGGATAAAGAAAGAGATGCTCTGTAAACACCACCAAAGTACATAAAATTAGGGCCAGAAAAATCTGTTTGTATCTTTGCAGCCACATGGCCTCATCAGATCACTAAAGCTCATTGTGCCTTGGTTTCTTGGTAAGAAAATGGGGAGGGCAAAGGAACTAACATTACCGAATATCTCCCTTGTGTATGTTATTTCATTTTACCAACCTAAAAAGTAGATTGACGATACCCATATCATAAATCAGAAAGTTGGGCTTAAGGAGGTTAGGAAAATGAATGACATTCACATGAGGATTTGAGTTCAAATCTGTTGGTCTCTGACGTTTACACACAACACTAGCCAGAGATTCAATATGGTGGAGTGTGGGGCATGGGACTCTCAACGCCTAGGTCTGACTCTGCTGTTTATGAGTTTTGGGTCTTGGAAACTCAACATCTCTGGCACTTAGCTTTCTTCTTCTCTGAAATGGGACTGCCCACACCTTTTCTGGTTTTCTACCTATTCCTTACAAGACAGACATAACCAGAGTTTAACATCTGGGGATCATGACATGGGACAATGAGATTTGCCTATTTGTGTATAAGTCAAGGTCTGGCTTCTTCAATCATATTTTTGTCATAGTCTTAACAACTCTGTCAACACATTACTTGGAAAATGTGTTGAAAAGGCATTACTCTTGGGAAATGTGCTCCCCCACACCCCTTCTAAGGTCGTCCAGTACAATTGCACAGGGTGTTATGAATTTCCTCTGTGTTCCAGGACTCCCACTTTGACAAATCAACACACTCATAGAGGCCTTGTAAAGTCAACAAAGAGTTTTATCTTTCTAAGGTTAACAAAGTCGTGAGGTTTTGTCCCCAGAGTAGCTCCATTGTAAGAACTCATCCTACTAAAGGTCAACACACAGATTTAGATGCTCTAGGCAAAGGGCACTCCTTTGTGAAATTTATAAAGGTCTCTGCATGTTCTCACTTAAAGCAATCCAACATGAAATGACCAAGTCTCCTGGAAATCCTATGGCACAGAGACAATGCCACCACCAACCTACATCATTTCTGACCCCATTAGAAACCAATGTTCATTAATATGGGCAAAAATCTGCTTACAGCTTAAAGGACTTCAGCACCCTTTTAACCTAATCAGCATTAAACATCCTTGCATTTTCTCTAATATGCCAGGACCTGTGGTTTGAGCTGTCACAATCAGAGCCTATCAATACCATTCCTTTTCCAAAATGCACTTCATCCCCCTTTCATAAATCAGTGTCCTAGTTTAAGTGGGAATAAACTAACATTGATTGAGATACTATGCATATTAAATACATTAGTGCATTTAATCTTGTTTAAGCCTTGCAATCCCCATGAGGTATTTGCAGTAATCTTTACCTTACAAGGAAGGAACTGAGGTTCAGAGAGGTTAAGGGAGTCTTGGAACTATAATCTGAGCCCACTTCGAACTAACTCAAAATTTTTGCTATTTTCACTTTGTCACACACATTCCTGGAAAATAAATATGCCTTAATCTGAACAGAATTAATTTTTGATATGCAACAAGGAGCTATCAAGTGCCCATCACTCTGGATTTGATGAAACATCCAAAATAAAAATGGAAAAATTGGGGCGCCTGGGTGGCGCAGTCGGTTAAGCGTCCGACTTCAGCCAGGTCACGATCTCGCGGTCCGTGAGTTCGAGCCCCGCGTCGGGCTCTGGGCTGATGGCTCAGAGCCTGGAGCCTGTTTCCGATTCTGTGTCTCCCTCTCTCTCTGCCCCTCGCCCGTTCATGCTCTGTCTCTCTCTGTCCCAAAAATAAATAAACGTTAAAAAAAAATTTAAAAAAAAAAAAAAGGAAAAATTGATCCATTCAGCATACGGGATAAAAGAAAGAACTGTGTGTGGCACCATGCCCTGTATAGTCTATACAGTAAGGACACAAAGGCAGAGAGCTCCTGATAAGCATGGATACAATGGAAATAAGGCTACCTTGTGAGAAAACAATTATAAATTAATACACAAAGACTTACTGCAGAGACAGACCAAGGAGATCAAAGAAACAGAATGTTTCCCAGTCTACTGAACTCCATGATAATATTACGGAGGGTATTTATGTACCTAAAGAAAAGATGTGTCAATCATAAAGGAAGATAGTCAGCAATTGTAGATTGAGGGGGTGAAGGCAGAGTGAGGAAAGCAGGTTTTGATGGGCCCTCTCTCTCTGCAGGAGTCAGCACCTTGATTAGGGGACTGAGCATTGTAGTGCTACTAACAAAGTGAAGAAAGCAGGGACAGCAGCAACAAGCTGTCTCAGCTGAGGAAAATGGCTCAAGATGACCTACACTCCTCCTTTTTCCTGATTCCAAGTCACCAAGCAACTTTCTGATTTTAATTTAACTTCTCTATAGAAAGAAACTACAAATAAAACACAAGTCATGTGGGGAGCCTGGGGCTCAGTTGGTTGGGTGTCCAACTTCGGCTCAGGTCATGATCTCATGATTCGTGGGTTCAAGCCCCATATCAGGCTCTGTGCTGACAGCTCAGAGTCTGGAGCCTGCTTTCGGTTCTGTGTCTGCCTCTCTCTGCCCCTCCCCTACTTGCACTCTGTCTCCCTCAAAAATAAATAAACATAAGAAATTTTTTTAAAAATGCAAGTTATGCTGACAGAGAGCTTCGGTCTGAGATTTTATTTCTTACTATACTTTAGTAAACTGACACTATGGTTGTTTACATCAATCTCTCAGAGTATGACTAATGTGGGTTCATACCTGGGAGGCAAAGCCACTCTTAATGCACTGACCAACACTGCTGATCAGAATCAGGGTTCCGACTCTTCAGGGTTGCAGGCTGGGCTGAAGCCATAACGACCTCATCATGATAAGGCATCCTGTGGCTGCCTGCATTCCCCAAGTAGCCCTTTTCTACATGATGCCTCAATATCTCCATGTGTATCTTCCATTCAAACTACAGGCCTCTGCATATTCATAGCAGCTTACAAGGACAGAAATTACCTTAGAGAAGGGACTTACCTCCATATGGTGTCATGGAAGATGTATGGGAATTAATATTAAGAGATTTGAGCTCATTAAGCAACATCTGTGCCAGTAATCAATTGTATGACAGTAGAAAAGCCACACCTCCCCAAGCCTAAAACCCCACATCTGTAAAATGGGGAAAGTAATGTCACCAAAATGAAGCCCTTCAAGATTTTTCCCCTTTTAAATAAGCTGCTATACAAAAATGTATGAAACACAGACCACTGAAATTCTTTTTCTCCAAAACCCACAAAACCGTATTTCAAGACCATAAGATGCCAGTCTGGTGTGTGCCTTCTGCCAGCTAAGTGACCTTGGGCAAGCTGAGAAACTTCTGGGGTATTTGTTACTTTTTCTATAAAAGAAAATTTTACCAGCTTATGTAGAAAGCCATTCTCAGCTCTGATGTTTTGAATCTAAAGCCACCAGGATTTCATTGTCCAGAATAAAGTTTTCTTTTCTTTCTTTCTTTCTTTCTTTCTTTCTTTCTTTCTTTCTTTCTTTCTTTCTGTGCTTAAATAAAGGTCTCTCCAAACTATCCCCTCTCTGGTTCTCAGAGCAATCTTAACAAAGCTTAAATCTGACCATGTTACACACTGGCTAAGAAGGCTTCCATCAAAAGACACCTCCGGTGCCTCCAGAATAAAGACGAACATTTTCCGCTTGGCATACAAGGTCCTCCACGGTGTTGCTCTTGTCTTCTTTCTCTTTGGTTCCTCTATCCTCCAAAGGCACACTTTGTGCTTAAGTCTAACTAAACAGTATTCAGTTTAAGGATGGTTACCAAATATCCAGCATTGATTCCTTGATGTGATACGGATTCCCTTTGGTGTTGACTGTGAAATACAGAGTTAAAAATGTCAGGTAAGCAGTTGGATATGTGTGTCTGCAGCTCATGGGAAATTCGGGTTGTAGAAATAAAATTTGGAGTCAGCCAATGTTGATCCATACAAGTGGAGGCAATCGCTTAAAATTAGTGGATATGTGAAGAGCAGAGTAACAGACTGGTGAGGGAATGCTGATTAAATAAACACCAGCATTTAAAGACTTTCCCCTGTTTAGCCTGATGCACGAAAAACTCTAAAATGTGAACACTAGACATGGCAGTAAGGCTGTGGGAAGATCATCCTCCCCCATGTTACTAACAACTGTAGACAGAACAGATAACCTAGTTTTCAGGTAAAGAAACTGAGGCTTTAACAGGCTATAATCACTTGAGAACGGTGGCCAGACTGGTTAATGAGGAAGCTACAATGTATATCCAAACATTTTTGATTTTGAAGCCTATCATCTTAAAATGACCATTTCCTGCACAAGCCTCATGGGATAAGATTGCTCCTCTTGTCTCAGGCAATAATGGAGGCAATAAACTCAAGTAAACCTCAATTTAAATAAAGAAGTGACTATGATTGATAATAAAAGGGCTATTAGACTTTAATTAATGAATTGGTTAATGGTGGTTCCCTTAAGTTTATTAACTAAACTGCTTATTTGCAAGAAGTAGAGAATTAAGGAGCTACAGCTAAATGAAGAGCATCTTTATCCTCAGTGTCCATGTGCAAGAAGTTCCTGTGATAAATTATTATAAATAGAAGCTTAAAATGTAATTTGGCTGTAAACTTTCATTACCTGTAAAATGGAATAAGAACAGTATTACATCAAGACAGGGCTTCATTATAAAGTGATAATTCCACTTTTGATGGACATTGGGAATTTGTGATCAACCTGTCAGCCATGCCTTGGCTAGATTTTCTCTTATTCCAGGCAGAAAATGTGGTCAAATTTTCCCTAATCACTCTATATTCTACCCTGCATACACCTTTGGCTAATGGAAATACTCTTTAAATTTAATGTGGCTTAACTAATGTTTAAGCAAAATAAGCCATTTATACAGTGTACCTGCAGCAGGTGATATGGCTTATTCCCTTTCTTATTTATAGTCATTACCTTCTCTAACCCTGAAATAGTTTTTAATTGAATTTTCTCAGTATTATTATTATTCAGTGCCTAATACAAGCTCTTAGGGGCAAACAGTGAAAAGTGCCAAAACCTAACATACAACAATTTGTTGGACTGTGGCATGACTGCCTTCTGATTTCTTCAGAGCCAAGTCCTGGAGAAAGTTCGTGGGCTTCGGATGGACACCCAACAAAACATGTGTGTTCTCTCCCATGGCAGCTTGATCTGTCCAAAAATGTTGTTCTTTCAGACACTCCTGCACTGTTCTAGACGAAGAGTAAAAAGTAAACAATTGCCAGATGCCATCAATTCCTATGGGAAGCCAGCTAAAAAAGATAATTCTCACAGGGAGTAACATGAGCAAACAATTACCCCCTTTGACAACTTGATTTGCTGAAATGAGGTTGCACCATGACCAGGGGAAACCTGTGTTTCTGCAGAATTCAAGATAAGCTTCCAAGATGCTTATGTTACTCCCTTAAAATGCTCGTCAGCTTTTTAGTCTCTGCTTCTTTGGCTTCCCTAATGAATAAAAAGTTGATGGATTTTCATTGAGCTGAAGGGTTCATGCCCTTCTTTGCTTCCACCATACCTTTCCCTCTTAATGTTATTATATTTTTGTATTTATTCTCAAGTTATTTAACATACAGTATAGTCTTTGCTTCGGGAGTAGAATCCAGTGATGCATCACTTACATACAACACCCAGTGCACATCTCAACAAGTGCCCTCCTCAGTGCCTATCACCCATTTCCCTACCCATCAACCCCCATCAACCCTCAGTTTGTTCTCTGTATTTAAGAGCCTCTCATGGTTTGCCTCCCTCTATGTTTTCATCTTATGTTTCCTTCCCTTTCCCTATGATCGTCTGTCAAGTTTCTAAATTCCACATATGAGGGAAATCATGATCCGTGTCTTTCTCTAACTGACTTACTTCATTAAGACCCAGTAATTGCACTAATAGGAATTTATCCAAAGGATACGGGAGTGCTTATTTAAAGAGGCACATGCACCCCACTGTTTATAGCAGCACTATCAACAATAGCCAAATTATGGAAAGAATCCAAATGTCCATCAACTGATGAGTGTGGCACATATATACAGCGGAATACTACTCTGTGATGAAAAAGAATGAAATCTTGTCATTTGCAAAAATGTGGATGGAACTGAAGGGTATTTTGCTCAACTAAGTAAGTCAGTCCCACTTACTGTTAGGGACAGAGGAACAAGGAGGGATGAGAGGAAGTCTGCACCAGAACTCTTCCGTATGACTGGAAAATAAGGATTTCTGCGTTTCTTGGGGAAAACATTTTCTCCTCTTCTTCCTGCCATGAAACCCCCAATGGTAACTGCCACTGGCATCTGCAACCTTTATCCTGGTGTAGGACACAGATTCACAATGCTTCACTCCACAACACTCCAGGCTGAAATGTGCCAATTGGCCAGAGTGGGTGCCTGACAGGAAATTTCTCTGCCACCTGACTTAACCCCTGAGTTCCCTGGGCATCTTCATACATACAATAAGGAAAACAAAGTCCACTGTGCAATTTTCCTTTAAATACTTTGATTTGTCCAACCTATAAAATTCTAGAGCCAACCCCAAGAAAAACACGTCATAACCCAGCTAAGGATACATTAGATGGTAAGGGTGAGTCTTGAGAGAGAAAAATTATCACTCGCAATTAGAGCAAAACAGCTTATGAGATCAGGGTGTGTACATCTCTGGGTTTTCTGGAAGCCAATGTGTAAAAGACAAGCTGGTTATTCTTTGGTCATTATCCCAATGACCAAAGTGTTAAAGAATATTAGGTGCTTAAAAGAAATTTCTCATAGGGGCTTCGTAAGGAGGATGCAGAGATGTGGAGGGCAGCAGTGTAGGATTAACTATTAATATATGTAAAACTACCTTAAATTAAAGAGCTCTGCTATATGTTGAAAGCGAGGACATTCACCTTGGTGGTGAATTTGGGTATCTTTTAGAAAAATTTACTATTAGTTGACAGAGAATGGAAAGCTAGTGGGTTGAGGAGTGCTGCAGGGGGTAAAAAAAAAAATAAAGGACTAGGAAACAAATGCTTCATCATTACAAAAAAGAACAAACTGTCTTGGCTCTTAAGCCCCAAGACATCAAGTGATGCTCATTCAGATAAATGGAGTCAGCTTAACCAGTGATCAGTGGCCCATTCAAACACAGCCACAAAATCAAATAATTTCTTTAAGAAAAGCGAGCCTAGAAAACCTTCTAAAACTGAATTTTTAATCTAGAGACTAGCTCAAGGATCTGAGAATTTGAAAGTGCAACAGAATGTCAGAAACTGCACATGGGCTTCTTTTGAACATCAGAACTATTTGCATAAACAGACGCTCCTTCCCACATCTACCCTCAAATTAAGAAACTCCAGGGCACCAACGCAAGGCAAAAGGAAGACATCAGAGAAGAGTGACAGTATCCATTCCTTAGCAGCAGCCATTGCTTCCCTTCTTCTCTGACAACAGAACCTGGTTTGTTAAGGTAAGGGTGGAGAGCCCTCATCTCAGGAAGCCCCTACTCCACCCCCAGAAGATGAAGTATGATTGGTCAAAATCAAGCAGAGTAATTATATCGTCTCCTCCAATTATTGGCCTTAGGATGACCAGGTGAGCTCCTGAGACAATGAAGTTTGTTGTGCAGGACTATTAAAGCCTCATTTAGAGAAAGTTCTTTGTCCTATTCCTCCAGCCTGGAATGACACTGTGATGCCTGGATGTGCTGGGGCCATATTGCAACCCTAAAGCAAGAAACTAAGAATGGAAGCCATCATGCTCTGGATGATGGATTAAAAAAAAAGTATTCCCTAATGGCATTGTCAGATTGTGGTAGCAGCTCTTGGTGGCCTAGCATGTTCGGAACTTCTTGATATGTAAGAAAAAAAAAAAGAAAGACAAGGGGGGGGAGTGCCTAGGTGGCTCAGTTGGTTAAGCGTCCAACTTCGGCTCAGGTCATGATCTCGCGGTTTTTGAGTTCAAGCCCCGTGTCGGCCTCCATGCTGACAGCTCAGAGCCTGGAGCCTGCTTTGGATTCTGTGTCTCCTCCTTTCTCTGCCCCTCCCATGCTCATTTTCTGTCTCTCTCTCTCTCTCTCTCAGTAATAAATAAACGTTAAAAAAACATTTTTTAAAAAGCATCCTTATTTGTCTAAACTACTATTCTTTGATTTTTCTACACTCTTAGCCAGAGTCCTTCCTGACTGATGCAGGAGGAAAGCAGAGAAAAAAAAGACCACAAGAGAAGGAAGGTGATGCGAGAGAGCATTACCTATTGTGTTACCCCGGCCCTGAATGGAAAGTTGAGAAGACACGATGGGGAATGTCTGAGAACGGGAACTGGAGAGGGGAGCAGAGGCTGATGTGTGCAAGCAGGCTCCGGAAGGGGAACCGGAGAGCATGACAAGCGCGTATGGCACGGCCGCCACTAGTGCGTCTTTTAACTCTAATCTGTATTCACAGTCGACAAGGCTCTCACTTTATGGCTGCAATGTTCTCGCTCCTTCTGCAGGCCCATTAGCCCTGTGAGCACTGCACCGCCAATGCCGGTTCCACCCAGCGCTCCGCTTTACTCACAGCTCCGTCCTCCGTCTGCCTTCTCATTATTCTCCTCATACGATGCCTGTTTTCCTTCTGGCTCTGGTTTAAAAGCCCACCCACGGTGTTAAAATGAAAAATAAAATCATAAAATAGATAAGACCAAAGACAGAGAAGGAGAAAACCATATGGCAGGAGAAAGAACCAAGCAAGGAACATTTCTTTGGGCCCGTGACTTTCTGGCCTCCCTCTCCACACTGAGAGCTGTTTCCTAAAAGAAAACAGAAGAAGGTGTGACCGGTGACCTAAAGCTTCGCAGCAGCAGATGCTCCTCGGCCCTCTGACAGGATGGGCAGCATCACCCAGATGGAAGCCCAGGAGTAACACCTCTTCCCAAAGGGTTGGCTGAGGGGTGATGGGAAGGAGAGGGGGGTGGGGCTTTCACATCAGCTGAGGTTCATCATCGAGGCCTAGGTGAGGGAACCACGCTGAGGCTCATTCCTCCGGCAGGTGAGTTGACATCTTTGGGGACTAGACTTGGGTTCATCCGATGTTCCCCTTAATCTTTTTCCCTAGACAGCTAGCTCCTAAGGGGAAGGACTCTGGCTGCCTTGGATCCTGCTTTATGCCCAGCGCTTAGCACAACATGTGGCATCAAACAGATGCTCAGTGGATGAATAAGGAGTTGCCTGCTGGGGGAGCTGGACAGTGTTGCGTAAGCATTAGCTGTTGTCATCATCCTGGCTGCGGTGCATTGTGGATGCAGCTGTTCTTACTGCTGTTACTGTGGTGGTGGTGGTAGTGGTGACATGGAAGGAAGACAAATCCTTCCTGAATCTCCAAACCTTAAAATTCAAGAAGCCCATCAGCTTCTTCAAGCTTGTCTTGGCCCCACTAGCTTCCCCTGTAAGGGATGTTACTTCCCATCCCCCTCCGTAACAGATCTACCAGAGCGATCCTCAGGGAATAGGGGGTTAGGGAGTGCCTGCTACGCTCAGGTCACAAATGATCCATTCTCCCCTTTCCCTGCAGACTGCCTACCAGCCCCTAAGCAGCCTCTAACAACTTAACTGCTTGATAATGCCACCCCTCCTCAGGGGACAGTTGCTGCTCTTGAATGGAAACAGAGTTTCAGTGATTAAACCCACAGCTGTCATTTATAGCTAAGACTGTATTTCTGAAATTAATTTGAAAACGTTTCCATTCCTATGCTCTTTTTCTGCTGTTTCCTGGCAAATTAGTTCCCTTCCCTGCTTGAAGGGCAAGGTGGGTGCATGTTGGGAGCAAAGTTCTCTCTGGGTGCAGCCACAGTTCTATGTCTCAAGGGCCCACCTACAGCTTGAATGAAACACTCACTACTGCAAAGAACAGGCTGGTACAGCCCTGATGGGAGGCCCCCAGATGGGTTGAAGAGATTCTTAGGGCTCACCCACGGGTACAGGCGAAGGCACCATAGTGCCAATTCTATCACAATTCCCTACAGTTCACCTGGAAACCATCATGGACCCCTGAGTACCAATGGAACAGTTCAGCTTACAGATCCCAAACCACTCCAGCAGATCTATACAGCCTGAGCAGAGAAATTAAAAGATTGGAGCACTTCCTATTTGTCTGGAACCCAGGAGGTGCTTATTAAGTAAATGAAAAAAAGTATGTGAGTAAGTGAATGCATGAATGGTGGTGGTGGTTATTATTATTGTTGTTGTTGTTATAGTTGGGAACTTTTAAACTTTAAAAAAATTTTTTTTACATTTATTTACTTTTGAGAGACAGAGAGAGACAGAGCACAAGCGGGGGAGGGGCAGAGAGAGCATGAGACACAGAATCTGGAGCAGGCTCCAGGCTCTGAGCTGTCAGCACAGAGCCCAATGTGGGGCTCAAACTCAGCAACCGTGAGATCATGACCTGAGCCAAAGTCGATGCTTAACCGACTGAGCCACCAAGGTACCCCTTGAACTTCTAAACTTTTTAAAGTGGGACTAACATTACTATCCACCTCACTGGTTCTTACATGAGGATTAAATGAAATAATGTCAGTAAAGCACTTTCCACAATGCCTGGCACATAGTGCATGCTCGATAAAATGGTGGCCAATATTACTATACCACCAGCTAAAGCCTGCAACAGTCAAGTGAGGCAATTATATTATAATTATAATATTTTATATTATAATATTTATAATATTATATTTATAATTATCCGACTCTATGAATGAGAAAAATAAGCCTCAGAGAACACAAATGATTGACTTACGTGACACAGCTAGTGACTGGCAGGCATAAGTTTCCAATGCAGTTCTGCCTGCCCCCAAAGCCCACAGTCCATCCACCATACCATATCATCTTTCAATTGCATCCTGAAGCCCAGCTAAGCATAGGATGGAGCAGGATGATGAAAACTGAAAACCCAAAGCAGCAGTCAGATGCAATTTCAAATAGATGGCTGGTAGCCTCCAGATTAAGATGTGTGTGTGCAGTCGATATCTGTGCATTTAGCCGCACAGGGGGTAGGGAGAGTGGAAAGCACTTCGATTCGCCACCCTGCAGGGAATCTGCAATGCTACACTCAAGTGTCATGAGAATTATCTCCTGGGAAGCAGCCATATAAAGTGGAATTATTTCCAAACTGGATGTATGAATCCTGGGTTCAGGTCAGTTTTCCTACCATCAAACTGGGATGTCTTGGAGGAATCAATTTCCCTCTCTGGACTCTAGTTTCCTCTTCTGTAAAAGAAGGGGACAGGAAAACTGACTCCTAGTCCAACCTCCCAACTCTAACAAGACTCCTCTGGGTGTTGTGTGGGTAAATGAGCTCAAGGGTGTGAGCCCCTAAAATAAACTCCAAGTGTAAAATGGAGATAGCATCTATCCCCTGGGGAGACACTGCAAGGATTCAATGATCCACTGAAAAGCTGCTGCCTCTCATCTTTACCCTCCATCACATCATCTTTTAGGTCATGGTGGATTGTACTTTCCAACCAAGGGTTCACCATTGCCATTTCTTATTCTCTTGATCAAACTTAAGTCACTATCACTGGCCCCTGAACTTGAATTCTGCTTGACCCCAAGACTGAGTATGCACAAGAAAGTAGACCGTGCCCTCCTTATCAGTTTCTCCTGGAAATCTGCTGACCACGGTGAGAATCTTTTCCCCATCAGACCCCAGTGGCAATTTCCCCCTGCTTGCCCAGCATCCCCTTCAAAGATTCTGCTTATCTCTGATTGCCTCTTCCTTCCTTTACCATAGAAAAGTCTTTTTTCTGTGATTTTTGTGAGGCTTTCAGACCTTACTGTCACAGCAATTTCTCTATTCCAAGTCCCCTTCCCTCCCTTGCTTTTGAATGAAAGTTTCTCCACACTAAGTCCTGATTTGTTTTTCTTAGACATTTCAAATGCTATGAATATAGGGCCTTCTAAAGATATCTCAAATTCACCCACTCTTCCTTACATTCACAGTCAGTGCCCTGATCCAAATTTAGTCCACCATCGACTTTCCTGAAGAACTGGTACTTTAGCGTCAACTCTTACCCCATTTCAACCTACCCTTCATCTCATAGACAAAGTGATGTTTAAAAATTAAATCACAGCCATGGCACTCCCCTGCTTATAGCTATTTAACAATTTTGCCTGGACTGTAGGATAAATTCAGTAAGATCAGTAACACACTCTACTAGCAGGAGACTGCATGACCACACCTCTACCTCCCTTCCACCTGCCCACTTTGTCCCAACACCACTGGCTTATCTTCTGTCCCTTGGACTCTAATTTGCCACACTCCTTTGCATCCCTTGGGTTTTGCAACAACCTTCTGCCTGGAAGACTACATCCGTCCTTGCCTCATTACCTCTTGCTTATCTTTCAAATATCAGCTCAAGCATCATTCCTTCAGGAAAATTTTCCATGATCCCCCAGCTAGACCTAGCTCTCCATACTTCTCAAGTTTACCAGAGTTTGAAGTTGTATGTTTAGTTGGTGACTATTTGTACATATCTTTGTCCTGTCACTAGACTGTAAGCTCTAGGAGGCCAGGGGTGGGTCAATTTTTGCCCGCTGTTGTACCCCTGAAGGTCTGGCATGGTGTCTGGCATGTTGTGGGCACTACTAATATTTGAATGAATATCATTTTAAATGGCAGTGTGGACAACAATATAATATGCAAGAACTTTCTTCTATATGACATGATACATCTTTGAAATGTTGAATCTTTGGATAAAATGACTTTAATTTGATTTTATATGTAAAAGTGTGATTATTAGTCAAGGAAAGGTAGATACAGGGACCAGTAAACTAGAAAAGTTGTATGTGTATGTGTGCATGCACATGGGCCTTCACTGCTCTTTGTGGATACACATGTGTGTTCTTTGGCTCTCTTTCACACTTGGATTTTTTGGGGTGTCTGGATGGCTCAGTTGGTTGAGCATCCAACTCCTGATTTTGTCTCTGGTCGTGATCTTGCGGTCATGGTATCAAGCTCCAAGTTGGGTTCCACACTTAGCATAAAGTTTGCTTAGATTCTCCTCTCCTCTCTCTCTCTGCCCTCCCCCCTCAAAATAAATAAACATTTTTTAAAAATAAAATAAACTTGGATTTTTTTTACACTAATATCCTGATGTAATCTTTGTAGAAGTTTCTATGTTCATTGCCACTGGGAGTAAAGAAATGGGAGTTCTATTCTAATGGAGTCCAGGCCCATTCTCTTCCCCCTCTCGTCTTCCACTTCCAACCAAGCTTGCACCTTAAGGTCATTTAAGTAAAATGAGATCTTGGTTGAATGGGGTTCATGTCCAAACCATATCTTCCTGGAGGCAGTCACCTATTCTCCTTAGGGTGACCTTGAGCTCCTTGACAACTACAGACATTTTTTACCCCTTTTGTATCCTTCATTCTTATCATAGTAGCTATCACATGACAGGCTTTCAATCAATAGTTGCTGAATGGTAGCAAACCATTGTGGTAAAAGGTGGTTTTCTACTAACATTCTTAGAAATTAGCCTTACTCCCACACAATATCCCTTCTGCCACCCCCTAAATCAGTTTCTCCTTTCCTTCACACTCACAACGTCCTAACTCAATATGGTTTACTTAGGATAACAAGCCCTTTACAAAATTCTGGCCAAGAAAAGTTTCTCTGGGAGAGAATACAAGTTATTAAGCCTCATCAACTTAATTAGCCTCTTTGTTATTTCTGCACTCAAAACTGGCCTTTTTAGTACTGATGCCTTGACATTGGCAAAGTTTGCCTGGAAAATCACATTCCTTCCATAGAAAATTATTTTTCAAATAAATACATAAGCTAGGCTTCCTGAAGGAAAATTATGGCCATAAGCATGAAATATAGGCCGAGAAAGCAATCTGCATGGGAGGGAGAATATATGGGTGAAAAAAAGATCTGTCAAGTCTTAGGATGAAAAGATTGAGGGTGCCTATGACCTGAACATATCACCAACAATAAATACGTGTTAAGTACATTCTATATGCCAGGCACTGGGATATACCATAGTTAAGGGTCATAGAATTCTCTGCATTAAAATAAGAGCTAGATGGGGAGCCTGGGTGGCTTAGTCAGTTAAGCGTCCGACTTTGGCTCAGGTCATGATCTCACAGTCCACAGTCCATGGGTTGAGCCCCGCATCAGGCTTGGTGCTGACTAGCTCGGAGCCTGGAGCCTGCTTTGGATTCTGTATCTCCCTCTTTCTGCCTCTCCCCTGCTCACGCTCTGTCTCTCTTTCTCTCTCAAAAACAAATAGGCATTAAAAAAAGTAATAAAAAAATAAGAGCTAGGTTCTTTTTTGTCTGGTCTAGGAGACAATCTGTGAAGATATCAAATTCCTAGAGATGCAATCAGTTGAAGTATCAATAGGAAGATATATTGGAACAACAAAGTAGATAGACAGAAGTGATAATGGAGCTAGTGAAGAAGGCTCTGCTGTCCTCTGAAGAGTACGTGGTTGGCAAAGAATCTCATGATATGTATCACACCAATATGGGGCACATTAGAGGTTAAGAGCAAAGATCAATGGTCACCTTTTTATTTTATTGAAGAATAGTTGACACAATGTTATAATAGTTTCAGGTGTAGAACACAGTGATTCAGTAAGTCTATACATTATGCTATGGTCACAAGTGTAGCTACCATCTGTCACCATACAATGCTATTAAAATACCATTGACTATATTCCCTATGCTGTATCTTTTATCCTCATGACTTATTCATTCCATAATTATAAAGCTGTACCTCCCACTTCCCTTCACCCATTAATAACTAATCTTCTTTGAGCACTCTATGGTTATTAGTGATAACTAAAACTCAGTCTACTATGGTAGAATCATTGTTCATAATTCTTCACACCTTCCCTGGTATTTTGTATTATACACACACACCCTTTGCCTCCCACTCTGCAGTACCTTCCACTAGAGTGGGTATGGTGTATTATCCCACCCCATGATGGGCTTGGCCACATGACTTGCTTTGACCAAGGGAATGTGGACAGAAGTGACAATGTGCCAGATGCTGACAGAGGTTTCAGGAGGCACTAGATGCTTCCATCCTCCCTCTTGTACACCCTGTCATTTTGATAGGAAAAGATAGGATAAAATGGGCAGAAAGGGAAATGATAGGACCTGAGGTCCCTGGGTGGGGAAAAACACAATTTTTGAACAATGCTGGGAGTGTCTGACCACAACAAAACCCCTCAGGCTTAAGGTTCCTCTTAAGAATGTAACAGACCCTACCTACTCCCCCTCAGGTTTCCCTCGGGAATTTGACAAAAGACCTAAGGCCATAGGCCACCCCTCCTACGAGCCAATCAGGAGTGGACAGCCCAGTACCTAGAGCTATCAAGCCAATTAGGGCAGGAACTGTAAAGGAACAAGGGGGAAGGGAAAGGGAGAGCTAACCAAAACTTTATAAAACAAATACCCTTGCCTATTGTCAAAGGCATTCACTTTTGAATGTCCCTTCTCTGTAAAAATAGCTTTCCTACTATTCTTCCTTTCTAATCTTATTCTCTAAATAAACTTTTGCTTGCTACTCATTTTGTGTCCAGCTCTTCATTCTTTTTTAATTTTGTTATATGTTTATTTATTTTTAAGAGAGAGAGAGAGAGAGAGAGAGAGAGACAGAGTGTGAGCAGAGGAGGGGCAGAGACAGAAGGAGACACAGAATCTGAAGTAGGCTCCAGGCTCCGAGCTGTCAGCCCAGAGCCCAACACGGGGCTTGAACTCACGAACCGTGAGATCATGACCTGAGCCGAAGTCAGATGCTCAGCCGACTGAGCCACCCAGGCACCCCCAGCTCTTCATTCTTTGAAGCAGCGAGACAACGAATCCTGGGTATTAAGGTAAAAAAAAAAAAATCCTGCAACAATTTGCCAGAAGAGTACTTCCTGGGCAGTGTCAAAGGAGAATGTAGAGACTATCAACACCTGCAGCTCTATCCAGTCATTTCAGAGCCTGGAGCACAGCCCCCAACCTATAAGCATAATATTTAAATGTTGCTTGTTGTAAGCTACTAAGTTTTCGAGTGACTTATTAACAATGTGACTGAGGCACTGACAAGTATGCCTAATGTGAAGTCATTAAAAATCATATTTTTAAGATTTTCTTTATAATTTGAGATAAAGCTATATTGATATAAAGCTAAATTGAAATTATGGCATAATTATGGAATTATATAACCAAAATGATGACATAATTCTAACTGAAAAAATTCATGATAGCGAATTACTTTTAAAATGACACGAAAATATATTTTATAGGGGTGCCTGGGTAGCTAGCCAAAGTCAGTTAAGTATCTAACTTTGGCTCAGGTCATGATCTCACTGTGGGTTTGAGCCCTACATCGGGCTCTATGCAGACAGCTCAGAGCCTGGAGCCTGCTTTGGGTTCTGTCTCTCCCTCTCTCTACCCCTCCCTCACTTGAGCTCTGTCCCAAAACTAAACATTAAAATTTTTTTTTACATATATGTATTTTATATACACACTGCCTAGAGGAATGGAATAAAGCATACGACTAGGTTAACAATGACCATTTCCAGTATAATTATGCTTGATTTTTAATTTATTTTAATTATTATTTTAATTATTATCTGCCATAAAAATAGGTACTCAATTAATATTGGCTAAATAAAAGTTGAATTAATAAATTTTCACACATTCCAAATTTTCTAGCATGAACATATATATTGTTTAATAATCAAAAAAACCAATGTTTTTTTTTTTTTAATAGAGATCCATGACTTAGAACATTGGTAATAACCCACTGAGAACAATTCTTAATGAGGCTTCTTCCCAACAGAGCTCTAATCTAGAGATTGGTTTATTGAGTAGCATTTTATGAAGACAGACTAACAGTCCTACCGAAGTCAAGATTCATTATATCAATTGCATCAAAGCAACTTGGTAGTGAAAAGAAATGGGATGGGTCAAATGTTCTCAGTGTAGGAAGGAAACAAAGCATGTGTTGAAGGGATTGCACAAAGAAGAGAAAGAATGTGAAAGAAAGGTGAGGAAGAAGGTAAAAGACTGAAGTGAGAAAGAAAGGGGAAAAAAATTTAGAAGTAATTCGATCCAGCTTCATCCTGAGGAAGCACTACTTCATCATCACACATCAATCTCCCTTTACAGAAAGCCCAAGGGAACCCAACATCAGGCAGACAGGGTCTCTTTTGCAGCACCCAAGTCAAGAATACTCTGCACTCTTCCCTTGTAGAGCCACCTGGCTCTACAGTCATTGTTCCCTGTTGCTGAGAGAGAGGCTTTCTCATTTATTCACAGGGAGATGGCTTCCAGGCTACACAAAGTGCTTACAGAGGCCTACAAGGCCATCCTTCCTTCCCTTCTACTAGCTGCCACTTACCTAGATAGCCCCAGGCACCAGCCACCATGCGGCTTCTGGCAGCCCACATTTTAAGACAGCCTCCAGGCCAAACATTCTGAATAAACAAGGGTCAATTTCATCCCTTTGCAAGGTAACTGCCCATTAGAAGTAGATATTATTGCTCTATCAAGCCCCCAAAAAGGAGACAGAAGGGAAGAAAGGGTTGTGTAGGGTTGAGGTGGAAGAGAGGAGAAAAAGAAGGAGAATGACAGTAAAAAGGTAAAGAGGACAGGGGAGGGGACCAACTGGGGCTCACCTCACCAAGGAGAGTTGCAAGGTCAGCCCCATTGTTTCAAATGGTAGAAATGCCTGCCCTGGATGCATAAGCCCCTTACCCTTTTATAGGAGCTTCATCATTCATTCCCATGCCTGCCCATCTGTTTGCCCTGAACAACACTTCAATCTTGCCTCTCTACAGCTAACACTGGGTTATGGGAATCACTGCAACAGGGCCAAGAGGCTAGGCCCCAGTCTAAGGGAACTCCTGGATGATTCTTTAGATGCATCCTCACCTCTGCCCATCAGAAAATCCTAACCTGTGTGTGTGTTGAGGAGTGGAGGGGAAGGGTGTTCAGGCACCAATCTTCTCCAAATTTCTCAGATAATAAACTGGAATTCTAACTTCAGGAAAGTAAATCTTTGAGTTATTAGCTCCATTCATTTAGTCTTCCATTCAGTCTTTGACTTTTTTCCTCCACAACAAAGACTGAGCTCCTTTTCTTTCTTCCCTTGGCACTGGGATGCTTGATACATGCTTAATGGTTCTTGGGCTAGTGCAGGAGAATAAGCAAAACAAAATTTAAAGAGGTCCAGTTTTATGGCTGAAGAACGAGAGAGTGTGTGTGTGTGTGTGTGCACATGTGTGTACGTGTGTGCTCATGTGCATATGGACGTAGGTGTGAGTTAGGGTACGTGGTGGCCCTAGATGAATCAAAATAGGCCAAAGTTTGTCTTCGCAGTACAGAGGACCCATTCTAAGCTTTTCTAGACCAGCCCCATAAAACCTTAGACATCTTCACCTTTACTTAGGAACCAAGAATGTGGGCAAGAGAATGTGGAGGACCCTGACTGCTTTTCTAAACCCTGAATTTACTCCAAATGGGCAGCTTTCATGTCTGCTTACGCCTCAAGTTCACCCACTGAAAGTCTCGAAGCTGAGGGTGCACAGAGCCAGAAGATAAACAAACAAAAAAAACCCTCTCCACTTCCCACGGTTCTTTCTCCCTCCCAAAGTACCCAATTCCATCACCTCCAAGACCTCCCATTTTAATGAATGGCAAAGTATAATATAAAATCTAACAGACTAGGTTTTAAAATTCTGACCTCTAGTATTTGTGACTATGGCAAGTTATTTAACCTTTCTGGGTCTTGGTTTACTTATCTTAAAAATCTTAATCATACCACACACTTTATAAGCTTGTTCTGTGTATTGAATATGTATAAAGTTACAGGTGTCATGCTAATATGTTTACATAATCATCTTATTTAAGCCTCACAACAACCCCCAAAAGGCTTGTTTTCTAGATCAGAAAATGGAGGCTTAGAGAGGTTAAAAATACACCCAAGATTACATGGTAATCAGTACAGAACTGGGATTCATATCCAGCTCTGACTCCAAAACTCCTGCATCTTAACCTAAGCACCAAATTATACCTGGCACATAGTATTCCCTTTTTATACTCCCTGATGTGTAAATTTCAGTGGCTTTGATAACCTTGGAACAACTCTACACTCCTTCCAAAACTGCCTTTCAGTGGCTCCTCCCACCCTTTCTTGGAGATGATCAGGAATCTGGATATTCACACCACTTCTTTAAGCATCTCTTTTAAAACAGATGTGTTGATAATGTAAGGTTTGGGTAATGAGATTTTCCAGGCCATAAGTTGCTAACTGTGAATTAATTGCTTAGCTTATTTGCAATAAATAAAGGGACTATTACATGTAAAAAAAAAAATCGTAAGGAGCCACTGAGCTTGTGCAGAAAGGTTCTGAGTTGCTCTACACAAGCATCCTGTTGTCATCTACACAGGATGACCACACCAAAGGGACAAAGCCAGAGCACCTCCTCACATTGCCTGAGGATAGAGAGTCCCAGTCCAGGATTCAAAATACTGAGTTACAAGCCCCACTATGGCTACCTATGTGACTCTAGACAATTTATATAACCAAACTGAACCTCAGTTCTTCCTCTGTGAATTACCAGCACTAGAACAGGTGACTTTTAAGGCTGTGACCAGCTCTAGCATTCAATGAATCTGTATCAGCTGATACGTGGCAAAAACATGGTTTCCTTGTCGAGTGATCTCTGAGAAGTTCCTACGTCCAAAAATAAATTCAGCCTTGCTATGAAATATGTGATGTAACCCACTCAGTCTAGAACTATTTTGAGAAATACAACTAGGCAGTAAATGTGATGCTGCCAACGGTGGGCCTGAGGCATTTTTTTCAGGATCAGAAACTATCAAAAGTATATACCCCTCATTAATATGCCAGTGAGTCCCCCGCCACACAAACCCATAGTCCATAAGATGTTACAATGTCTGAGAAATGTTTAGGCTATTGTTTTAATAACACGTACCTGCTGCCTAAAGGACTTAGCCTACTTCGCACAGCTCCCTGGTACTGGAAGCTACACTTCCATTTCCTGAGTGCACAGTCCCTCCTCATCTTCCTCAAGCCACTTCAGTAACTACTAGATTATGGAGAAACTCAAAACCCAACAGGTGACAAGTGGCTGAAGAAAGCAGTGATGTTTATCCTGCAAATGACTGACAACATTTCAGTGGAAAATGACAGTCCTCTTTAAGTAACTGAAGGTCTATTGTAGAAGAGGGTTTAGGTTTGATCAGTTCTATATATCCCAGGTGTCCATGGCATAGTGAGTACTGAGTAAATGTCAAATGAGTGGATAAATCCTGTAGAGTTCCCAAATTCTGAACCAAGATCAAAGAAAGATATTAGAAGAACTGAGACCTCTGTGCATGGCAAAAAGGAGACTTTTGAAATATTTAGTGCTATCCAAACATGAAATGGGAAAGGAACTCCCTTATCACTTGGAGCCATAGAGTATTATTGATAACAAAAGAGTGGGTTCAGGGGTGGAGGGCCCAGAAGAACTGGATAACCTTGGGCAGGTTACTTAACCTATCCTTGACCCTATCATTCCTCAGATGTAAACTGAGCATAAAAATAGCACCTATCTTATACAGTTATTACAACTATTAAATAAGCTACCCATTGCTAAGCATTTAGCACAGCATATGGAAACAGAGCAAATGTTCCCATAGAGTCCACAGAACACTTTAGGGATTTATTTTATCAAGGATGTTTATGCAACAGATATTGGGTTAGACTCAAAAACCTCAGAGGTCCCTTCCAACTCTAAATATGACCCTATAAATTCTGATAAAAGTCACCCCCCACCACCCCTATAAAGGTGTTTTTATCACCTGAACAGCATTTTTATTCATCAACCCTTTTTCTTTCCACTTCTGTGCTCAACATAGACTTGACTCTGTAGACTTCCACAGAAGGAGGCCCCACATTGCAGCAGCTGGAGAAGTTGGGTTGTTTGTGAAAGAAGTTTCCTTACAGACTGAAAAATAGGGCATGGGGACCAGAGACACCCAGCTGGAGATGAGCAACTGCCTGTCACCACGCATGGTGACATTAAGAGCCAGGCACTATCTTCAGACCCAGAAAGGAAGACTTCAAGGGTGGGAAAAATTCAACTAAGCAAACATCAGAGCAGTTACCTTCCATTTACAATGTCACTGATGGAGATACAGAATGTGCTGCCTTTGGCTGGTGTTAGTATGTGGCTGTGGGCAACTATAGGAAAACAATATTCAAATACCAGTGGGCCACAGCAGGGAACTCCAGACAAGAGGCCTGCAGAGAAGATTGAAATCTGAAAGGCACCGGGCTTTCTTTCCCTGGGGAAACAAAGAAGGCGAGCATGCTAATCCCACAGATTTCATAAGGTTTCTGATTTACTGGCCTCTCAGAAGGCTCTGCTGGGGTTTGTCATTTTGATGAGAATGGCTTGCTGTAAAGGTTAAACATGCTAAGAAGCATGAAATGATCTTCTCTAAGAAAGATTGCATCTCTTTGCCAGGGAAATGGCAGTCTAATAGTCCTCAGAAGGGGGCCTTCCAAGAGCTGTTCGTACCCAGGGATTCCAGCCCTAAGTCCCAGATGCACTTGTCACTACAACATCCTCTCTGTTGAGCTGCCTTTATATGTTGCTCATGGGGCAAGAGGAGATAGGTGTTGAAAGAAAGAAAGGAGCAGGGGCGCTGGGCAGCTCAGTTGGTTAAGCGTCTGACTCTTGATTCTGGCTCAGGTCATGATCTTGTAGTCATGGGACAGAGCCCACCACACTAATAGTGCAAAGTCTGCTTGGGATTCTCTCTTTCTCTCTCTCTGCCCCTCCCTGCTTGCTCACTCACTCTCTTTCCCAAAATAAAATAACATTTAGAAAGAAAGAAAGAGAGAGAGGGAGGGAGGGAGGAGAAACGTATACATGTCTTTATCTTCATATTTCTTCTCTCTAAATCAACTGCCAACATTTCAAATAAAATTTACCAATAAGACTAAATTACTGGAAATGGACTAAATGCTTTTCCTATAATGTCATAATTCTACTGCTTAGTAGGCCAAAGGGACATAAACATGTATCTTCACAAAATACGCACAGATACTGCCAGTGCCTATTTCTTTAAAAAAATTCAACCAAAAGGGAACTGAAATGAGGGGTTAAGAACATTACATTCCATCCTTTGGGTAATTCATTTCCTACCTGGAGGCCTCAGTTTCCTCACCTAACACTGGGGGGGGGGGGGGGGGGGGGGGGCGGGGGGGATTGTTATGCCAGATAACATCTGAGCCTCTGGCAAGATAAATAGATCTATGACTCTTTAATACTCTCTCTGGTTTTCTTTGGGTCAATCCAGTTTCAGGTTTTGAGTTCGTGCCCTTTATTCATGATTGCTACAGGTGTGTTGTCTCTTCACGTTAATAACCCCAATTTGGGGTTTACAGAACCCATGAAAATATAGACACATCTGGGAAACTGGAGGGAAACTATATACATGTGACCTATGCACAGACACATCCACAATCCTTGGTATTAAATACCATTGCTGTAAAGTCCTAATGAGAGACTAGAATAAAGAAAAATTAAAAATCTGATTTCCCTATCTCTAAGGAAAGAATCTTTTGGCTTAATATCAAACATGCCCACTTTTATAAGAGTAAAAGAAACTACAATTCATTTTTTTCATCAAATCTATGCCAGAGTATGAGATAATCACAGTTGTCAACAACAGATCATTTTAGCCTAGTTCTTCAAAATCTAGGATTATACTGGAGTCAGGTCTTGATTCCAAGTACAAACCATTTAAAGAATGGAGAAGAGCAGGCTTTGGTATGTTTTCCTTCCGGCACAACCCCCCTTCCGACTTTTAACTTTTAACTAGCCTGTATTGTTATGCTTAAACACAAAAATCCCATCTAGATTATTTCTACAACAGAAGGAAAAAACAGGATAAGAACACCAGCCATATAATTTTTTTTTTCCATTCTTAAATTGCTGAACTCCAAATTCAGAAAGGGGTATGTTGGCTTATCTATGTAAGTACATCATACACTTTGGCTTTATAACAGAGGTTCCCAACAAGCCAATTAAGCAGCCACTGTGGATATTCTCAGTTGTAAATATAAAAACTGAGGCACAGAGAGTTAGGCACATATATTCAGAGTGGGACCAGCGTATGTAAGGGACTACTAGCTACCTCCTCCCCTCTCCTCCCAAGCATCTCTAGCTGATTTGAGATGGCTGAGTAGAACAGGAAAGAAAGAATAACTTTTGTGACCAAACTCTTGTTCTAATCAAGTCTTGAACACTCTTTAGCTACTGCACAATTAAGTCCTATTGATACTTCCCCTTAAATGTCTATTGGGTGTGCCCCCCAAACGCAACCTCCATTCTCTCTACCTCACTTAGGGCTCTTATTTCTCATTCCCGAATTAATGCAAATGCAAACAGAACTAAGGCACACTAGTCTGTTGGCTCCTGTCTCCCACATCCCATCCTGTTCTCACATTGCTAAAAATAGCATGCCTCCTGTAAGAGAAGGTCCAAACTTGTCGGGAGAGTGAACAAAGTGCTTCACAACTGGCCATGCCACCCCTCCAGCCACACCTTGTAAAATATCCCCTCAAATTCCTCTCCTACTTCCCAAGCTTTAGATTCCATACACCAGGAAAACTTCCTATTTACCAAAGTCACCTTCACATATCTGCTTCCTCTGCCTGGAATACTTTCACCTGCCTGGTCTACCTGGGAGAGACCCACTACTTTACCAAGCCTCAGCTCTAGTGTCACCTAATTTGTGATGCTGTCCATGATACTTCCCCCTGGAATTTATGTCCCACCTTCCTCAGATATCAGAATTTATTAGAATGTTTATGAGGAGAGACATGATCAATGCTTTTGTATCCTGAGGGCTCAACACAGCTTCTGGCACATAGTGCTAAATAGGTGCTTTGGAATGAATGAACCAAGCCCTTAATTTCTTCAACCAGAAAATGAGGATAATAATATGCAGCCTGCAGAGTGGATGTGAGGGTTAAATGGCCCAGTGTATATTAAGAACTTAACACAGAGCAGGCGCATAATTTCTCTCAATAAACAGTAGATCTCTTAACTTCCCTTTCCTCTTAATCTGACTGGAGCAAGGAAGAATTCATCTATCTATGAAAAGACACACAAAGCCAGAGATGTTGGAAAAAGCTATGATAATCCCTCTGTGTGCATTTTAAAGCACTTGTTTCTCCTAATTCAGCAGCATCTCAATTTATTGCACCCATCAGGCAGATGTCTGCTAGCAGTTAAGAAGCTTTTAGCAAAGGCAGTGATAAAGGTATACAGCAGCAATATAAATGGCCACCATGTCCGTGCATTGGACAGAACCACAGCCCACAGCAGGTATGAAACGGTTCTAAGCAGCTGTCATGTGCTGCCCCAAAGTTCTGACCCTCATACTTTCAGGCTGAACACAGGCTTAGCTATAAATTTTCCAAGGATGTACAAAATCCCCAACCAGTTCTGAGACCTTTGAGCTTCAAGACTCCAGAATAGCCAGAATTCCCTTCCCTTACTCTCTTTCAAGTTACAGGGGAAGCTTTGATCAGGAGAATCTCAGACCCTAACCTGGTAGAATAACACTTAGGAAGGGTTCATGGACTATGGTACAATTTCTTGGGATCATACAATCTTGAGCCTGTGGGAAGGAAAACTTAGAAAACAGGAAGAGGAAAACAAAGAGGCTAAGTCTGAGCACTGCTACAGTGGTCACCAGAGATACAACTGTATAATCTAAGCACCAACAGATAAGAAAAAGTGAGGACATGTCAGTTGATGTTAATGAATTGTATACTTTTTTTTTTATTTTTTTAATATGAAATTTATTGTCCAATTGGTTTCCATACAACACCCAGTGCTCATCCCAACAGGTGCCCTCCTCAATGCCCATCACCCACTTTCCCCTCCCTCCCACCCCCCCATCAACCTTTAGTTTATACTCAGTTTTTAAGAATCTCTTATAGTTTTGCCTCCCTCCCTCTCCAGCTTTTTTCCCCTTCCCCTCCCCCATGGTCTTCTGTTAAGTTTCTCAGGATCCACATAAGGGTGAAAACATACGGTATCTGTCTTTCTCTGCATGACTTATTTCACTTAGCATAACACTCTCCAGTTCCATCCACGTTGCTACCAAAGGCCATATTTCATTCTTTCTCATTGCCAAGTAGTATTCCATTGTGTATATAAACCACATCTTCTTTATCCATTCGTCAGTTGATGGACATTTAGGCTCTTTCCATAATTTGGCTACTGTTCAAAGTCCTGCTATAAACATTGGGGTACAAGCGCCCCTATGCATCAGCACTCCTGTATCCCTTGGGTAAATTCCTAGCAGTGCTATTGCTGGGTCAGAGGGTAGATCTACTTTTAATTTTTTGAGGAACCTCCACACTGTTTTCCAGAGTAGCTGCACCAGTTTGCAATCCCACCAACAGTGCAAGAGGGTTCCCATTTCCCCACATCCTCTCCAGCATCTATAGTCTCCTGATTTGTTCATTTTAGCCACTCTGACTGGCGTGAAGTGATATCTCAGTGTGGTTTTGATTTGTATTTCCCTGATGAGGAGTGACGTTGAGCATCTTTTCATGTGCCTGTTGGCCATCTGGATGTCTTCTTTAAGAAGTGTCTATTCATGTCTTCTGCCCATTTCTTCACTGGATTATTTCTTTTGAGAGAGAAAGTGTATGCACACATGTACACAAGCAGAGGAGGGGCAGAGAGAGAGAGAGAATCCCAAGATAGCTCTGTGCTGTCAGCACAGAGCCCAACGTGTAGCTCGAACTCATGAACCACAAGATCCTGACCTGAGATCAAGAGTCAGACACTTAACCAACTGAGCCACCCAGGCACCTCATGAATTGCATATTTCTTGAGAAGCCACTTTATCTGATAAATATCATTACCCATCAAAAGGGGTAAAAACTGGACCAAAAAGGTGACAGCCTTTAAATGTTCTTAAGAAATCCAAGGTTCTATTCATGAATCCATCAATTAAAACCTATGTATCACGGGCCTGAAGTATTCCCGGTACACCAAGGTATTACTTTTCATAGATTAAAGAATCCAAGAACTTCACTGCAGTGCTGATGTAACTAAACCCAGCCTCCTAACTTAGACAGTTATGCAGCCTGTAACAAAACAAGGACTTGCATTCCTATTCTGCCCTTCACTCACCTTTACCCCTCTACTCAGGATAAGGAAAGATACTGCCAAGTCGATGACATTTGAGAATCACAGAGTTTTAGAATTGGAAGGGCCCTGAGAGAGCATGAAACACAACTGTCTCATTTTATTTTTGCAGAACGGAGAGGCCAGAGTATCCAAGTAAGAACCTCAAGGTCACACATCTAAATAAAGGGCCTGGGTATCCCTGGGGATTCGGAGCAGATCCTCAATGGCACTGGATCCTATAAAAGCAACCAACATTATTATGTTTGACCTTAGAGGTCAGGGCTTCTGTTATTCCTACACCAGTGTTAGTCTGAGTAGACCCCAGTGGATCCAGAACCAGTTATGAAGTGATATATTGTGCTAAACTATTTTGATTTCTAATTGCCATCTTTTCTTCCCTATGATTATTCTCTGAATTACTGCCATAGGTAGATTGCATCACAATTTGAAGACTACTTCTCCAGCCCCTCCACTAGACTATGAGTTCATGAAGAACAGAAACCATGTCTCCTTCAAAACTTCATCCTCACAACTTAGCTCACCAAGCCTGGTACAGAGAAGAGACAGATGCCTACTTGTGGAACCGCTATGTTAATGTTGAAGTTCTTTCCAAAGAAGTATCATAGCTTAATTTCCTACAATTTGGGGAACCAAGAGCCACTGAAACTAAACATACTTAATACAGGAAAATATTGAATATATAAATATTTTAATAATCTAATACTCGGAAAAAGGCAGAAAATGATTTTGAGCTTTTCATAACCATCTGACATGCTATCTAGGTGTACAAAAAAGAGATTAGTGTAGACTGACCTAAGATGATGGTGGTGGAGAGGGAGAGAGGTGAACAGATGAGGACGGGTTTAAATAAGAGGTCTACCTGAAATTGCTGTGAAAGATTTAAAGAAGTGGGAGAAAAATCAAGGAAAATGCCAAAGACAATGGTAATGCCAAAGACAATGGTGATGCCATTTACTGAGACTGAAGGTGGTGGGGGAAGAGTCTTAACACTGGGAGGAGGGACTCAAAATTTATTTTTCAATGTTATGATTAAGATACCTATCAGAAATCTAAATGGATATCTCAAGCAAGCAACCGGATACAGAAATCTGGGATTCCAGAGACTGCCAAGCTAGAGATCTGCCAAGCTAGTTGATTTGGGAGTCAACAACATGTAGATGACCTTTGACACCATGGCAATGGATGAGGACACCAAAGGGAGTATGCAGACTAACAGGAGGCCCAGGAATGAAGACTGAGGTCTTCCAACATTTCCTAACCACAATAGTATGTGTACAGCACAGTGTTAGAGACTGGGGGAGGTGGGCAACAAAAATATGTAATGCATCATTTTCCCTCCCTCAGTGACCTTACAATCTGACCTCTCTCAGATATACAGGAAGGAAAGGTTGCTCAATGCAATGGAAAGTACAAGAGATTAAAAGTCAGGAATCATGAGTTTCAACCATTCTACAGCTACTCCAAGTTAAAGTGATGTTAACCTCTCAGAGTTTCCAATTCCTCACCTACTGAAATAAAGATTAGGAACAGAAACATCAACAGCACCTGCCAACTCTATTTCTGAGGTCAAAATTTCCATGTGGCATCCAAATGACACATTCCAGTGTCATCTAAGGGTGGGAACTCACCCTTCCCAGGCAGAACACACTGCTGCTACTCCAGAGGCACACAGAAGCATTCAGAGAGCTGGCTGAAAGGGAAGTCCCTAGGCTGCAAGGGAGAGCAGCTGCTGTCTGCACTCTGTTCCTGTTGGAACAAGAGTCACTTAAGAAAACTCAAAATATCTGTATTCTTGGTTTTCAGCTGGTGTTTATATAAGATGAATGGAATCCCAGGAACCAGTGAGAAGAGCAGATTTAACCTCTCATCACATTCTCTTCGTTGTGCAAATTATTATTTTCAAAGGCACCCGATTTCCATGATTCCGGATAATATTTCTTTTTGTCAGACAGAAGCAGCTCCACATGGCTGGATATCTGTCACAGGATATGGCCTTATGGGTCAGAATATGCTGAGCTTAGCCAAGAAAGAGCACTAGCAAAATGGTGCAGTAATATCTTATTTACACACACACACACACACACACACACACACACACACACGTGATCCTTCATATCTATTCTAGGGGACCACCCACCTAAACAGAGCTGATTGATATAAGGAAAGACAGATAAACCAAACTGGGCCAGTTTCCCTTTCTGGAAAATGTAAATGCTGGATAGAAAAATCCAGTATCTGGAGGCCAGGAGACATGAGTCACTTGAATCACAGTGCCTTAGGGTCCCTAGAGCTGTTCTGCTTCCTTTTTAAAAATGTAGTTAGTGAGATCTTCATTTGATCAATACCTCTCTAGGTAATCATGCAGTAAATCCTCTTCCTTGACTGTTAGCCATAGTAGATTCTGTAGCTTGCAACCAAGAGAACCTTACCAAGAAAGTATTAGTCTCTCCATTTTACAGATAAAGAAACTGAGACTTAGAAGAATTAAGAGAGAAGTTTTTTGTACATCACCTAGCTAGTAAGTGACAGAATCAGCCCAGAAACCAGGTCTGTGTGACTCCAAAATTCATGCCATTAACCACTAGACCACCCTGACTCTAAGTGCTGTTCTGTAGGTTACTTTTCTTGTCATGGGAATGGACTCATGCTGAATCCTACTTTCTCGCTTGCTAAATAAATGATGGCATACTTTCAGAAAAAGTCATTCAGGGAGGAAGACAGAATCTGCAGTGGCGTCATAAATTGAAGCTTGATGGTCCACAAAAAAAAATCAAATCCATAATCTTGGCTATGTACGCTTGGCTCCCACAGACTGAACTAAACAGTCTGGCCACACTGACAAGGAGAAGACGGCTTGGTTGTCTCACATCAGCTGATCATATCTTCCTAAGATAGACAAGCTGGAACGTTTCCTCTGTACAACAGGGCTTCACAGGAGGGCAGGTGGTCCTACAGTAGATTAGAGCATCTCAACCAAACTGACTGGCAAGAAGCAACCAAAACAGGGCTTTGCTTTCTAGGTCAGAGAGACAGGCGTCTCTCACATCACTATGAAAAACAAACCCAAATAGATACAGCTGAACAACTGGGAAGGGAAGATAGATCTACATCTTCGCAGAATAGTATCAGATCATCCTGACAAAATCTAAATACGACATCAAGCCAGTTGTTAAATGTCAAGATTTAGAGTTGCTATCTTCACAGGCAGTAGAAACATTCTTATGAGGGTACAAGCAAGTCATCCATTTTTACTATAAGAGAAAGATACTCCTCAAAATTAACCTTAATCTCATATATTTATATATTTCCTAGGTTCCCTGCCTTATTCCCTTATCTTTGGAGGACAGCTTTGATCTGGGAGTTGCCCTATAGACTGATCTGTTTGCTCACTTTGCTTGAGTTCTTGGGCTATTTGGATCTAGTGTCTGACCCAGGCCATCCCCAACTCTGTTCTTTTTCTACCAATTCTAGTATTCCACCTATGCTTTCTTCATTCTATATTAACAAATGCCTCTCTAACCCTACCATTCCTATTGTGGGACCAGTGATACCAAAGGACTGACCCCACAGCAAAATCCAAGTACAGGACACTCCAATTTGGGCCAGATAGGACACACTGCCTTAGAAATTGGCTCAGTCTCACCACATTTCCTACAAATGACCGATTCTAATCTTCCAGTTAATGTTCAAAGAAAAATATTAGAGATAAAATAGTAAACTGAGTGATGGGGTCATGGTGGGTGAGGCAGCATTCCTGGATCCAAAGGGGATCATGCTCCTTACATAAAAAATGTTGACAAGTTTTTGGTGTTTTTTTTTCCTTCACCACTCTTCAGAAATGCCTACAGGGTCATAGGCAGAGAAAGACCATAGTTTTGCTAGAAATAGGAGACAAAAAGATCCAAGAAATCTTGAATCCTCTTTTCCCAATCATCACTCTCCTACATAGACATGGCCTCTCCCATCCGTTTGCCCTACTGTTCCCCTATAGACATATGGCATAACATCTACCACATGTTAGGACATTTACTGTATTCCCCTTTGTTTCCCTGGAAGGACTATATACCCCTTCATCAACATCAGGGGCTATGTCAATGTCTTTGCATTTCCAGCATCTAATACAGTGCCTGGAATATGCTAGGGTTTCAATAAATGTCTACATCATGTATAAAAATGAATAAAAGATACTCAAAGTATCTCCACTGAGAAATCAGTTTCAATAAAGAAAAACAATGTCATTGGAAAACTCTATTTTCTCTGCTAGCAAGTAGAGTCCTACCATTTTTACACTCCACTGATTCACTCTGAACATGGTGTCAGGAACAATACAGGGCCAAAAAACAATTAGCAGGGGAATAAAACAATCGGTTGAACCGTCTGGGATTTGAGCGATGTATAGATCAAATGTCTTAAATTTGCTATGCTCCTTCTCATTTGGCTAGAATGGATGACTTGGCTGCACTGTACCAGGAATAATTGTCCCTCATATATCCCCAATCAGCTGCCTCTTAATGACTAGTCCAAAGTGACAACATAAAAGGTGCAGTGACTTTCACCGTACTTGGCAAAACTTGGACCAACTCCCATTTATATACCCTTGGAATAGGTGAGCTCAGAGACACCTTGCACTGCTGGCTACAGGAAATCCTCCTGTCTTCAGCAGTCACAAGGTCCTTGAATTGGGAAGAGACCTGAGGGGAGAAGTGGATGTCTGAAGCGATCTTTGGTTCTTATGCTACTTTTCATGGTGGTGGAAGATCTGTAACAATGTGGCTTGCACCAAAACTGTCTTACTCATCTCAGATGTCAAATGACCTTTCTATTGACCTAAACCAATACCAGGGTAGTCCAGCTTCCAAACAGATTTGGCAGAAAGTCTAGGAATTTGACAGACTGACCCGCCCCATACAGCTGCTTCCTCATCTTAGCTCAAATTCTGCTTGTTGTAGCTTTGAAAATTCAGTGACTGAATTTACATCCCCTAAGCTCCAAATAAGCTCTCTCTTCCTCCTTCACCCCAGTGCTCTGTGTCCTATTTTTGATCCAGCTGTAAAAAAGATCTGCAGTTCTTTTGAAATACCCCTCATCTAATAATATAATTAACCTCACAAAAACCACGCCTTGAAAACATCTTTGCCTCATCATCCAGCCCCTGTTCCTGGATTGTTCCAGGATTCATCCTCATCATCAGACTTGTGATACTGGGTAATTCTGGCCACCAGTAGTCTTGAGGGATGAGACCCTGCATGTCCCTCCTCAAGAAAGTCTTCTCTTCTCTGAATCTCCATATCCTCCCAGTCTGGTCCACAAATAGAATCCATGATGCTGGCCTGTATCATTTTATTACTCTTCTTGTATAGATGTCTCAACTCCTCAGATAAATAAATGATAAACTTCTTGAGAGCAGGAACTATGTCTGTTACAGATGCAGTATCCTTAAAGCCCTTGGATGCTTAAAGCTATGCCCTCAGCAAACACTTGGTAACTATAGAAACTATCCTTTCATATAAAATAGAGTTTGACAACCTATGGACAGCCAGCTTGAGTCCATAAGCTTGGCATATAAAAGAATAAAACAAGCTGGAATTGGACACTGCTTAAAGACCAGAATCTCCGTGTCTTGATTCCATTTCTTTTTACCTTCATCTCTACCCTTCACCAAGCTGCAAAGTCAGTGTAGATGTAAGATGCTAAAGAGGTGAATGCAAAGGATTGCTCCAAGCACCCTGGCCTGTTTGCTTCCTTCCTCTTCACCTTCACCTACCTCTTATGCCCTTCCTCCCACGTCATGCCACACTCTAGTCCTTTCTGGACTTCGTTCAGTTCCTCAACTGTGCCATGGTTTCTTATCTCTGTCCCTTGGCACATTCTGTCTTTCTTGTCTAAGACACATGCCTTCCTCCAACCTCTTTGCAAAGCTAACTCCTAGTCATATTTCAAGTCTCAGATTGCATATTTCTTCCTGGCATCAGCTTTCTATGAATCCCTACAGGATGGTGGATCCCCCTGCAGAGGCCTCCCAAACTTCTATTTTCCCTTTAGTGATGTTTAGAACAACAATGATGATGGTTACAATCACCAATACTTACTAAGTCACTGTCTGGGAAACTACTTGCTCACTTAATCATCACCATATATTGTGAGGTAGGTGCCTGATTATCCCTATTTTACAGATGAGGAAATCAAGTCTAAAAGATACCAGTTATCTTGATAAAGTTCACAACACCCCATAAGGGTCAGATTTCTCACCCAGTCTGGCTCCAGAGTTCATGTTCTTAACCAATACATCCTGCTGCCTCTTACATGTTTATAATTCTTTCTTTAATGACTAAATACTCCCGGAGGCAGCAACTCCATGAGAAAAGGCCTGGATCTACCTTCTTCTACAGTGTATTTTTTTTTTCAACATTTATTTATTTTTTTGGGACAGAGAGAGACAGAGCATGAACGGGGGAGGGGCAGAGAGAGAGGGAGACACAGAATCGGAAACACGCTCCAGGCTCTGAGCCATCAGCCCAGAGCCTGACGCGGGGCTCGAACCCACGGACCGCGAGATCGTGACCTGGCTGAAGTCGGACACTCAACCGACTGCGCCACCCAGGCGCCCCTACAGTGTATTTTTAAAGCCTAGTCCAAGAACTAGCATGTAGAAAGCTCCAAAAAGCTAGATTGCTAGTGTATCCAGAAACCGAAAAGAGACGTATGTGCCCGCTCTACATAGAAGATGTCTCATATTTAATTGAAAAAGGACCATGATCTTGGTAATACTTATTCTGAAGTTTCCCTTTCTGGGATCCAATCCTAGTTAAACAAATTCAATCATCCAGAATCAGAAAGGGTATAATCTGGGAAGCAGCGAACAAAAGGAAATGCTTCTCTAAAACAAAGAAAGCATGGGTAGTTCCATTGAGGGACACAACTGCCATCCACCGCCCCCACCCGGACCCTGCATGCCACCCACGAGGGCCAACTCACCCCTTTCACAGGTCCTTCCCCAGTAGCCTGTGCCGGTGCAGTCACAGATGAAGCGGTTCCAGCCGTCCTTGCACACAGCATTGTTCTTGCAGGGGTAGCTGTCACACTGCTTAGCGCTCATCCGTGAACAGGAGGACTTGACGCCCGCAGCGTTCTGCATCTCCGCCAGCTGCCGGATGTTCTTGCTGCGCCCGTCGATGAACAGGTCACGGATGCAGCCCACATAGCCGTAGTTGAGCATGGCAGTCCAGAGCTCGGTGGGGAGGATGAGGCCAGCACGGTTCTCTGGCAGCCCGCCCAGGTACATGTCCCCCTCCAGGTCCAGGATCTCACTCTCCCCGCTGGCAGTGAATGGCGTGCGCCTGCTGTTCACTGATATGGTACCTGGGATGGGAGGACAGAAACAGAGTGAGCTAACAGCCCTCTTGGCATCTCAGGTCAGGCTGCCAGTCAATGAGCCAAATGACAGAAGACCAGTAGGTGAGTTCAGAGACCAGTGTTGCCTGGTCAGGTGGGAACAATACAAGCAAGGGAGTCAAACAAATGCTTCAAGACAGTAGAAAGGATAACGTAGGCCATTTGGTTCCAGTCTTCGCCACTAAGACAATCTCACTGACAGGAGAATTCAGGACCATCTCAGTCAACTAACACCTAACGTGGTATCTTTTCTCTACAGAGTCTTGGCTGAAAGGTCACATACCATACAGGTTGAGAGCAGCGAGGCGGATGCCTCAGTTTAAACCCCAGCTCTACCATGGACTAGCTGTGTAACCTGAAGAAGTGATTTCACCTCCGGAGGCCTTAACATCCTCATCTGTAAAATGGGAAAATAATTGTCCCCACCTCACAGACTGGTGTGACAATTAAATGAGTTGATATATATAAAGTGCCCCTGTGTGTCTGGGACACAGTAAGGACTCTGGAAGTACTTGAGTCTTTATCACTCGCTTGCCATCTGCAAAGGATGGAACCCTCCATGCACTGATACCCTCCACACTAGCATTAGCTACCAGCCCTGCCAGTGAATATCTGGAGCATTGCCTTTGAGAACTTTTACCTGGACATGTTTGTTTATTCATTTAACAAACATGTATTGCCCACCTGTGTGTTTCTGGCATTCTTGTAGGCACAGAGATGAACTTGACAGGTATGTCTCTGTCCTTCTAGTGCATATAGTCCAGAGCAGAGGACAGAAGGTAAATACATCACTCAACAAACAGGAGAAATTAGGTAATGGTAGGTACTAGGAGGAGAGCAAAGTGGGCACTGGGGTAGCAGCCTATGGGGTCTAATTTAAAATGTATTGTGAGCGGGGTGCCTGGGTGGCTCAGTCGGGTGAGCATCCGACTTTGGCTCAGGTCATGATCTCGCAGTCTGTGAGTTCGAGCCCCGCGTTGGGCTCTGTGCTGACAGCTCAAAGCCTGGAGCCTGCTTTGGATTCTGTGTCTCCCTTTCTCTCTGCCCCTCTCCCGCTCATGCTCTGCCTCTGTCAAAAATAAACAAACATTAAAAAACTTTTTTAGATAAAAAAAATAAAACGTATTGTCAGCGAAGGCCTCTCTGGCAGGTGATAGGTATGCTGAAACTACAATACTGAAATGGACCCAACCTTACCAAGTCTAGGGGAAGAATATGCCAGGCAGGGGAAATGGTACCTGCAAAGGCCATGGGGTAAGCCAGAGTACGGCTAGGGTTGAAGGGCACAAGGGGTGAGCGGGAGATGAAATCAGAGAGGCAGACTAAACACAGTAGCAGGAGGGCCGGGGATCCATCAACGTGACTGTAGGAGGTACATACATACAGCCTGGCCTGGGAACTTGGACCTGGCATTCTGCTCCTAAGTGGCCTTTTGACCCCAGCCAGTCCCTGAGCCACTTTACAGCCCAGTTTCCTAAACTATACAATCAAGGTGATATCTAACCATGCCAGAAATTGTAAAAACTTTAGTATTCTTAAAGTGCTTTATTGGTACCAGGATAAGTAGGCTGGCCATCCATCAGCTAGCCTTCACTTCTGTCTGAGTCTCAATCCCCTGGGCTACCAAGGGGAGAGTCTGAAGGGCCGAAAAGATCAAATAAGATCAAGAATGAGAAGTACACTCCAGGCTACAAAGCCAGTGTAATAGGCCTCTGGGTGGGTTACACCAACAGCAACTTCCTCTACTCCATCCTAGAAGTTTTCTCCTGGAAAAATTGGATTTGTGTTTCTGGGTTTTGTTTGTTTGTTTTTAATCTTTTTAGAAACCTATGGAACAATAATTACGTCCTGGCCACCATTTTAAGTACTGCATGTGCTTTTCTGGACTTGATCCTCACAACAGTCCAGCAAGGTAGGAGTTAATATGTACACTCTTTCACAAATGAGGAAGTTGAGGTTTGCATCTCCTGTTCTCTTGAGCTACTTGCTTTCTCTACCCTCCACAAGCCCACAGAACTGCTTGATCCTGAACCTGGAGGAACAGTTATTGATAAACAAGGACAGCATCAGACCCAATTTAAATGCTGGAGCCATAAATACATCCTGAGGAAAATCCGTCCTCTGAGTGGGTGACCACAACTGTTTTGAATGCACATAATTCAGTTCCAAGAATCAGTCTCCTAACTGGGGAGTGATCATAATACTTTTCCCATGTCATTCTTTGGGATGAACAGGGAAGGAGGCACCACACTCGCAAATACAGATGTTTTCATAACTATTCATTTTGGAACAGGTTCATAACTAAAAACATACCAGAAAACACTCTCATGAAGAAATGAAGTTTAATAGATCATATGAAAATTTTATGTTATGCTGCTTTCATGGGACAATTATTTGTTTACTCAGTAAACTATTATAGGCTTTGATCAAATTTATCATTATTGGCCAATTCTATGGCTCCCAGAAAAGAAATTCAAGGCTTCTGAAATCCAGATATATTTGTCAGATAGGTCCACTGATGGATCTAACAAAATAACTACATCACTGGAAAAGCAATTAGTGTGGGAATAAACAGAAGTAAACATATGGCAAGCTTAGGTGTTCTCACCTGCCTGTGACACAGATAAGTAACGTTTAAGCTATGTCAGGTCTAGATTAACCAATCATGACACCCATCAACCATAGTAGAACTCCAGAGACCCAGAACACATAGTCCTGAAACCAAGAGAAGTGTTTCCCTTATAATTTTAATTTTTTTAAGTTTATTTATTTATTTTGAGAGACAGACAGACAGACAGCATGGGTGGGGGCAGGAGCAGAAAGAGAGGGAGACAGAGAATGCCAAGCAGGCTCCACACTGTCGGCATGGAGCCCAACACAGGGCTCGGACTCACGAAACCATGAGATCACGACACCAGCCAAAACCAAGTCGGATGCTCAACCGACTGAGCCACCCAGGCACCCCTCCCTTATAATTTTAGGATAGTTTTTTTGCTCTGCCCCTGCTGACGTTTTATGGATAAATTTAGAAAGAGAGAGAAAAAGATCTTCCCTCCAGAGAAATTAGTTTTTTGTGTGTCTTTTTCTGTTAAAAAAGCACAAACTGTTCATTCTTACTCAACAAGCACATTTAATTTGAAGCCTCTTGGTTCTGATTAGATTTCAGACAATCAATAAAGCATCCTGCTGGGCACTAAACCATCCAGGGCTGCAATCTGCCACCCGTCTGCCCTCTGAACGGAACCCATCCAGCTCCTCCTAAGGGTAATATTGCTCATCTCTGTCATCTCTCTGGCTAGGGAATTATACAGAAAAGCTCATTCCTGGCTGCAGCCTTTTGAGGGAATCTATTGTTTTCTATTATTGGCCAAGTGTGCCTACAAAAAAATTCCCAGATGAAAGACTTTCTGTGTTTACAAGGAGGGAGAATCCTTAAAAATACAGCAAATATAGCCAAGACCCTTCCTGAGTATAATTCTCTAAATGGAGAATCAGGAAATAAGTGTGAAATCCAAATGCTCTAGTTACCACTCCGGGTGAAATGTCCTTTCTGGTGGCACAGAATGTGACCTTCATTGCCACATGGTCCATAGAAAGCTATGCAAACTGTTCAGGCATTCAAAAGCTCCAGACTCTCTATATGCGTGTGTGTGTGTGTGTGTGTGTGTGTGTGTGTGTGTGTGTGTGTTTTCCCTCCCTCTCTTTGTTACAATTCCACAGTAGCTATGTACTGCCTGGGGCTAGCTTGTTTGATCTGCGGCTGCAGAAACAAACAAAGCCATTTAAACCAAATGTAAAAGGTTATGAAGAGGAAGGGAGAGTTAGTGAGGTCTGAGCAAAGAGTGAAATATAGGCTCTCACACCAAAGGAAGGGTTTAAATTGAACATGACTTCAGGAAAAATCAATTTGCTTTTTCCTTTCTTGTCTTAATTTCTCCCTGCAACATGACTCTTGCCAATTATTGAAGGGTGTAACATTGCATAAACTCTCACACAGTGAGGCTTATCCTACAGAGTAATCACATAATGCAGCATCTGTGATGTCACAATCGGTTTCCATGGTGATGAGAAAAAGGAGAAGAAGAAAAGGAGGGGGAAAAAATACATCACACCAGTGACACGACAGTCTCTTTGGTAGCAGTGGAAATGCTACTTGTAAAATCATCCTTGGCTCCAGGGTCTTGAAGTTCTCACAGAGACAGCTGTGTGGTGAGTGACAAGGGAGAGAGGAAGGGACGAGACAGATAACTTGTTCAGAAACATAATCTTAAAACAACCATTAAAGAGAAGAGCAAGAGTCAACATGCATGCAAGCAAGCACAAACATAAAATAAAAATTGTAAAATACGAAAAATACAAAGCCATGAAACAGACTAACATGCTGCAGTTTTCCTCTTTTCTGAGTCACAATCCCACCTTCTCCTACCTGATCTGCCATCTCGCTGAATGTCCACATGGTACCATTCTCCATCGTTGGCTTTCTTCTGAGTGGCCTTCACTTTGATGGTGCCTGAGCCCATGTCAAGCAGCAGGTAGAGGTTGCCATCGAGGAGTTCCACTGCAAAGAAGTCCACCTTGGTGTTCTTCTGGCTCCGAGCATCCTTCCTCTCTTGGGGTTTGCCGTGAGTGAAGAGGATCAGGCCGTTGGGCTCGGTGGTGCGGAAGTCAAAGGAGATGGAACCCATGCGTTTGGTGTTCCACTTGGGCAAACTGATGTACGCCTCTGGGGTCTCGAAGTTGATGGGGTCCAGTGTGGCCACATTCTCACACTTGAATACAACTTCCCCATAGATCTTCATCTTGGTGTCCCCAATCCGGGCCAGGCGAGACAGCTCCAGACGGATGTCATTATTCTTATAAACAACCTGTCAAAAGCCAAACAAGTGCCATATGAATCAATCTTGCAAACAGTTACCATCCACTGTTCACTGGGCACCTGGGTAAAAGGCCCAAGAAAAGACTTCAGGATACAATACGTCTCAAACAATATGAGAAACATGAGATACAGCATGTAAAAAAGCAACTGAAGAGACTTCTGGGATACACATAAGCCTTGAATAAGCCCCCACATTTCCATTTTATTACTTTTGTGTTGTCTCCTTCTGGTCAATTTTTTGCGATATCAGAAAGTTATATGATATAAGCTTGCAAGTAGAAATCGATAGAGTATGAGTTGCACAAATACTAATACTTAAATACAAAGATATTTGCTGAAGTGTAGTAAAAGACCAGAAACAACCTGAATGGCCATCAGTAACAACAGACTGGCACATCCTGATGATGGACAATTATGCAGTCCTTAAAAACAAGGTAGTTCTCTGGGACCTCTTGGGTGTCTCAGTCAGTTAAGTGTCCGACTCTTGATCTTGGCTCAGGTCATTATCTCACGGTCGTGGGCGAGCCTTGCACCGATTCTCTCTCTCCTTCTGCCTTTTCCCCTCCTCTCTTTCTCAAAAATAAAAAAAAAATTAATAATAATAAACAAAAATCAAGGCAGTGCTCTGGTTTTGACATGATTCTCTCCAAGAAATATTGTTAAGTGAAATTACCAAGGAGCATAAAAGAGTGGGTACTACAGTATTGTGTTAAGAGTGTGTGTTTTTGATATGTGTTTATGCATATGGATATGCACCATATATATGCGCACTATCATTGTGTTAAGTGTGTGTGTGTGTGTTCAATATAAAAACTATTATGCACTCATAAATGCATAAAACATCTTTGGAAGGAAACACAGAAAATTATAAAATTGTCACTGGTGAGTGGATCTGTCAGATCAATATTCAGGAATGGAGACAGACTGACTTTTCACTGTACCGTATTGCATCGTTTCATTTTTTTTCACCATGGAGATGTGTTAAGAGTTGGTGGGGAATGAAATCTGTGTTTTGTGCACATTTTGTACACCCTCTATACGCACGATGGTGGGAGAATGAAACACCCTACAATATTCAAAAAAAAAAAACTATTATGACTTTAAAAATCTGGTGTAATCCACATAAAAGCAGGGATTAATGCTATTTCCCAAAATTAGAATTTCAAAGAGGTGTTGTTGTTACTGGAACTGAATTTTGATTGCAGTACCCTGGGATGGGTCTTGGTCCTGTGATCTCTAAGTAACATCACATTTACCCAATAAACAAGAAAAAAAATTAAAGGGAAAGGGGCTAACATTGCAGTATTGATTATGGCAATCACGTTGCTATGTCCTTTACATTATCCTATTCAAATTCTAAGTCAGGATCCGGATTTAGGCTAAAGTCCTACATCTACTACCTACAAGCTGTGTGACCTTGGCAAAGTTGTTGAACTTACCTGGGTCTCTTTTCTCCTCTGAAAATGGGAATACAGGGGTAAATTATTTTTCAAGGATGAAATGAGTCAGTACATACATGTAAAGCACTTAGAATGGCACAGAGTAGGAACATAAAAATCTCAGGTACTTTGGTGGTAGTTGTTGTAGCTGTAAATCAAATTTCATCCTTTCCACAGTCTAAAAAAGGTTGTAACATCATCTTCATTTTCAATAAAAAGTGGACTTAAGTACTAGAATAAGTCTTACAATTTATCTCAGTGATGAAAAGGTAATTAGATGGGTCATTCCAGTACATCATTTAATCTCTAACACCAGAACTGTTTCCCTTTTAATATACAACTAATGACAAAGAATTGAAAATGCCTCACATACTATATGACCTTGACAATGAGCATAGCCATAGTCAATAACACTGCAAATAACAATGATACTAACATTTACTGAGCACCTACTGCCAGATACTATGTGAGGAGCTAAAGCCTACCATCCCATTAGATCCCAGTAACACCCATTTGAGATACCTACCATCATTCCCCTCTTTTTACAGATGGCAACAGATGTGGAAAGTAGTTAAGGAACCAGTTCACAGTCACAATAGCTGGTAACTGGCAGACCAGGACTTGAACCCAGGGAGTTGGGCTCTCACATCCATGTGTTTTGCCACCATGGACACTCAGAGTGAGGTCCCACTAGCAGCACCTGTGAAGCTCATCTTTACCATTACATGGAAAATCATGCACATTCAGCTTCCTAATTCAAAAGCTGAATTTCTCATCTTAGCACTACGGCGCTGACCATGTGAACAGGGGAAACACTGCAAGATCCTTAGGCTATCAATGACTGGAGTGAACCACAAAAAGAAACAAAGTTTAAAGACTGGCAGCTTCTCCTTTCTAACCCCACCTATTGCGCCTGGGCATGTGATATCTGTCATAAACTTTCGCTTTCTCTGCACTGTTGTAAATGTCTATGACTACAGCTCCTTGTTAAGATTAATTGTTAATATGTAACAACAGCTCATCCTGGGATGGAGGGGAGAGGGGGAGACTGAGGCTTGCTTCCATTGAATAATAAATGGAAAAGGAACTCAGGCACCCCTACAGGAGGCAGAAGAGAAAAAAGAAAAAAGCCTTTTAAAGGAATGCAGGGTACCATGAAGAGGGGCTCTTCTCTGGGAAAGTTACACAGCTGAGACTAAGACCCAAGGTGAATAACTAGAATCCAGGTTTCCAGAGAGACAGACAGGAGAATCAGGGCCACAAACTGGCCAATGATAACAAGACTTCTCTCAAAAGCTCTCTGAAGGTGAGCTCTCTACCTACTCCATGGCCTGGAAATTATTTGTCTATTTATATGGAGTTGCCTCACCTTTCTCACAGACAGCTGAATAACCTCTCTGAGTCCCATTTCCAAAGGCAGGAACCTCAAAACCTATTCTAGGAATGTCTCCCCTTTCCCTTCCAAGGCTGTTATCAGGATTGAGGGGGATGTTATACATGGTACAATACAGAAAATTCTAAACTAGTGGATAAACCTAGGAAGAAATAATAGTATACCCTGGTCTCCAGTGGTGTTGAGGTACTGTTAGAAACTGACAGGGGCCTGAACTGAAGTTCTGCTGAGAAGAAAGGGACAGGAGGACAGGGGTCTTGTAGCCTTGTGGTACTCAACTGAGAAGCTCCATGGCTGACATCCTCGCCTTCCCTACCTGCCTGGTATAGGACCATGGCCAGGGCCACAGCCACACAAAAATGCACCAGTGCCTCGGGTAGGGCGTGGAGGTAAGAAACCCTGCTGGACCCCCTTGCAAGGCAAATTAGTATCTGGTACAGTGTTCTCTGTGAAACCAGACTTGCAGCTAAAGGAAAGACCCCAAATGATGACTAAACTAGGAAGAAATGTGGGATCGAGTGACAGAGAGCAGCCTTAGCTGACAAGCTGCCCCAACGAAGAGCAATTAAAGACAAGTGGAAGTGGTTCCCCATGAGGGAAGATGTGACACAGCCAAAGAGAGACAGAGTCACAAAGAATGACAAGCTGGTCTGACTACCCCACACGTGGGTTTGTAAAGATGGCCACGTGGACCACAATGCAGCTCATGCCTGTGAGGCCAGACAGTAAAATAGTTGAGGACAGAGTCTCAGAGTTGAGACACACTCTCTCAGAAAAGCTGTACTTCTATGCCTCCACAATCTCTGCTACAAAAGCACAAAGGAGCAGTATCAGGAGTAAGGCAAGACATGAAAGCAGGAACAATGTAACAAAAACAGTTTGCATCTTGTGAGCATCTGCTATGCTTCAGACAATAAGCAAGTGAAATAGGCAGCATTAGAGGGCGTAACTGGAACTCGAACCCAGATCTCTTTGACTGCACAAGATGGGACAATGCTCTAGGACTGGCAGTTTCTAGGCTCTCCTGTGGCCCATACTTACCCATAAAGCAAAAACCCCTTCATCAATCACAAAACCACACTCAACTCCGTCCAGAAGTGCAAAGCCCTTCACCCCTGGTAGATCCCACCCTTCCCCACTCAGGAGTCACTGCAGAGGCCTCTGTCTGAGCTCAAGTGTGAAGGCTTCTGGATCTTCGCTCACCACATTTTCCAGGCTACCATGATTTTCTCTCCTCTCCTGGCATCCTTTCACCAGGATATATATATATATATATATATATATATATATATATATATATATACATACATGTACATACATACATATACACACACACACACACACACACACACACACACACACACACTCCAGGTCCTCTCTGGCTGCTCTGATCCTGCTGATCCTGCCATTTGATAAACTCAGAATCCTCATACTGGCTACTAGTGATGTGGCTGCTTTCCTATTGCCCAAACCACCTGCCCTGACTGGAAAAGGAGTAACTCTTCAAACTTACATGATGTGCCTTTTACATTAAACTCTTCCATGGCACTTGAGTTATATGGCAGGTCCATGAGAATAAATCTAAGGAGTAGAGACAGTCCCAGCTCACAGATGTACTTCTCTCTCTTGCATCTTTTCCTAGGCCACTCTATTCTCAGCTTCCTGAGAACATGCTTTCATGCCCTCTGCTGTATATGCCACAGCCCTCTGCACTCCAGCAAGGAAACTAGAAGGAATGAGGGGATGTGGGCATGTGCCCTGCAGTGCCCTGATGGCCTTTTGGTAATTTTTATCCTGTGCAGGAATAGGAGAGTATCACCTGGCCTTTGTTCTCTTGTTTTTAAAAAGCATCTTCAATCCTCTGTGGGTCTATATGTAGGACAATTTCAATAAAAACCACTAGGTCAGCTTATCAGACCATCATTTGTAGGTCCATGACTTGATGCCTGAGCACCACTGCTCTGATCCAGGTCAGTGGATGATGTTTGAAATTCAGGATGCTAGGGGACATTCTCTGAAGTGTCTAGACTAAACAAAACAGAACGGTGAGAAGCCAGTGTCAGGGTGCCTTGATATGGAACAGTGTTGATTGCACATCCCAGTAAAGCCTTTCAACTTTATACCTATGTGTGGAGCAGTGTACATAGGGCAAGCAAAAGACAAAGATGTATTTATCCCCCCACTGCATTTAATCCATTGACAATAGATAATAATAAAATGAGCCTTTTCTCTATGGCTTCCAGGATAGTGCTGCTTCTAGATAAACGTTCAGGCTAATCTTATTACTGGGTAACATTCCTACTCAGGGTAAAAACATAAAGAAGCAGCACTGTGAAAGAATCTTGCTTCCGGGGTTGCCACATCCTACCTTCTCTACCCTACTTCCCCTCTGTCCTTCAGGCAACTGATATCTCTGGTCTGCTGTGAATTCCTCTCCTATGAACTGACTGCTCCACTCATTTGTCACTCAAAACATGCAACCTCATAATCCTTAAATAAGCACAGGTCTTATCTCTTCAACAGACCTCAAACACCTATCAGCAAAAAAATATGCACCACACCTTTTAAAATTGCAAATAGCACCTGGTTGTATAGGTGCTTAATTAATGCTCATGTCTGCATTAAATTGTAAGTTGGACTCAAGTGGCAACGCAGTGGTTCATATCATGGGTTTCGCAATCTCTCCGGCCAGGGTTGAGTCCTGATCCACCCATGGCGGCTATGGGACCTTGGATAAAGTCATTAATATGTCTCTACCTCAGAGTCTGTCACTGTAGAAATGTGGATAACACGTCTCACTTCACAGTATTGTTAAAAAAACAAAAACAAAAACAAATAAGATATCGTTGTATATAGAAATACTTGACACAGTTCCTGGAACTTCATAAGCGCTCAACAAATGGTAGTTCTCACTATTAATGTTGTCATTTTTCTGTGAAAAGCCAGAGCTAAATCAACAGACAGAAAAGCCTGGCATGAAGCCACTGGGAGAAAAGATTTCCTCTGAGGATAAGTTCTAAGGTGCCTGTCAGCTCAAGAGACAGGGATCAAACTAGTAACAGACTAGATTTAACTAATGCTAAAGTAAAAATAAAAATAAAAATCTACATAATATATGTAATTGACTAATGTGGCATTTATATATATTATAAATGGTGGGCATTCCTTATTTCTCTCACTCTTCCTCCCTCTCTCTCTCTCCCCCCACTCTCTCCCTTTCTCTCTCTCTCTCTCTCTCTCTCACACACACACACACACACACACACACACACATACACACACAGCATATACATGCACAGATTTAGGATTCATTATCATTCATGTTTTCTATCAGAATGTACCACTGACCAAACCCCAACAGTGAAGTCCAAACACAAATGTGACAGCAGATGGTCCTCTGAGCGTCCAAAGTCAGAAGAGCCAGTATTTGGCATGGCTGGGGCCACATCTGCATCTATGGTCTTGCTAACAGGGGTCAGTGAACTAACTCTGCCTGCTGAGCTGCAGCTGACATCAAACCTGAGGCCCAAAGCCCCAATTGCTACGTACACATGGATACCACCATTTCCATGCTTTATATTCTGTTAACAGCGGTGAAGATCCACCAAAGATAGAAACTAAGCACAAGAAATAGAAAATGGGAACTGAGTTTCAGACTTGCTAAGACGGTAGCAGAATGTCAACTGTTAATTAATTTTTTTTAATGCTGAGTGATCCAACAGTCTGTTGGGTAAAAGAAAACACAACTGCAAGCTGGATCTCATGAGGGACCACCAGTGTATATAATCTCTAATCCATGGTCCCATTTGTAAGAAAGTGGCCAGGAAAAGATAAAAGGGACATAAGACAAGCTGGAGTGACAGGAAAAAAAAAATCCAGGCAAACTGATGTTAAATCACCAAAGTCCTCAGTCCCTTCCTCATTTTGAAAACAGCATCCAGTCACCTGGACATATAGGCAATTCAACCAGAGTGAGAGAAAGCTGTGGGCCGGTTACTCTGCCCTCACGAATCAAAAAGCCATGGGTGCTTGCTAATAATGCAATTCATTACCACTTGTGATCAAGAATTAGACAAATATTTGTCCGATGGCTTTTTTGTGAAATGGAAGTAATTATATAGGTTGATGCGTGGTTACAGAAGGAGACACTAAGAAGTTGAGAAAGATTTCCAACCCTTAACACAATCACAGGGTAGGTCTCAATTTTATTCATGGAAGAGAACTTTTGAGGACTTTATTCAGTTAAAAATGCTGATCAGGAACAGGCCACCATATGTTCAAGTATCCCATGAAAAAAAATTATTGCGAGAGGGAAGATTTGCTGATTCAGGCTTTATCATCCTCACAGCATGTACTAAGCTTCTACTAAATTAATGAAGGAAGAACTTGGCATAGACAGACTACAGACTTGACATAAATAAACCCAGGCAGAGATATAAGACATGAACTTGCATGTAATGGGCCAGAGCTCTGCAAGACACCATCAATAGATAGTGACGGAAAAGTTTCTAGATGAACTAGAAGAGTTCGCCAGATGACCTTTTTAGCCACACCTGGACATCAAACCCTCCCATGTTCAACAGCCATGTTGGCAAGTATGTGTCTCTGCTCTTCCTTCCTCACAGGTGACATTCATTGTTAATTGATGTCATTCTATTCTACCCCCTTTCCCATTCAACCTGACTGTAGTCTCAGAATTCTTCTCTAGGAAGTTACCACCAGTCACTGAGAAATATAACTTGAGATGAACCTATTCTCCATCCTTGTTATCCTCTAACATAAAGTCAACTTAATGTAAGTTAACTAGCTACACTAAGATATTGCAAACAAAATCCATGTAAATGTGTTAAATAACCACTCTATTTTAGCTCTAGACCACAGGGCATACAAAGGAACATGAGGTGTGATCCCTGCCACTAACATGTTTAGAAAATGTTGGAAAATGATTAGAGGGGGGATATATTTTATATCAGAATTGTAGTAAGACATATCTGTCACTCTAATTACTGAATGTGCAAGAGCCAGTGATCAGAAACTTAGATCGTTTTTCTCTTCCTTCTGCTTTCCAAGAACAGCACTGTTATGGTCCTCTAGACTGTAAGCTTCATAAACACAGAGGCTGTGTGTTTCTTATGTGGTAGCCAATGCATGCGCAGTGTTTGTAACAAAGTGCCTGGCACACAGTAGAGGTTCAATAAAACGTACTCTCAAACTTCTTGTATTTACTTATGTACTAAACAGACCTATCCAGTGAATGCCTACATTTCCTTCTTAGAATACTTGATGAGGGCACCAACCTGACTAGAGTGAAAGTTACATGTCACACAGCAGAAGAACAAAGATCAGATGAGTAGGTGGTACCTGATTATGAAAAGCTCTAAAAATATAGACATTATGCAATTGAAAAAAAAAGGAGCCATTAGAGTAGAAAGGAAGCCTTTAACAGTCTGATTGGAAAGGTGACAAAATGTAAAAGGTGCCTTCCTGATTCGCTAGGAATCTACTGTTATTTTTATTCCAAAGACTAGAAATGACTCTAATCATCTCACTATTTTCCCTGAGGATAACATGTCATTCCCCACTTAAACCCTTCAATGATTCTCTATCAACTTCAGAATCAAATGCAAACTTTCACCCATTACATAATAGACTTTTCCTGATCTAGTCCCCACCTCACTGTCAAGTTCTGCAGTTCATCCGGTAAATTCTCCCCGGGATAAGCCTTACCTGGATTTTCTATGTGAATAACCGTTTGCCATCTGAGGCATAGTTTGCGTACCAAATCTTTTGGGAAGCCTTCTCCAACACTCTTACTCACTCAACTCCTACCTACATCTGATTTCCTCCTCTCTGCTCCCAGGGCTCCATGTTGTAACTGCTGTCATGGAATTTATCATGCTGTGCTGCATCTGTTTTCCCCAGTAGACTGGGAGCTGCTCAAGTGGAGGAAACTGTACCTTTTTTCTGAGTCTCCCAGTGCCTGACACAAAGTCAGTACATATTTGCGGGAAGATGTGAAAGAATGAGAAGGAAGACAGGCAAGAAAATCCCAAAGACTATTTCCTGATGCCTCTAAATCAGTGAGGACTATACTGCAGAAAGAAGCCTCTATATTCCTTCTTCTTGATAATAAGTGATAAGATGAGAAGAGAGAAAGCTAAAGTATCACAGTTAAAAAGAATTTGATGGAATCACTAAATATTTGGTTTTCACTACTGGGCATGCTTAGGAAATGTGTTTGCATTTTAAGTTTATTAATATAGAAAGTTCCGTACCCATCAGTGGCATCTGTCACTAGTTTATGCATCTTGACAAAACACCAACAGAAGAAGGAACAAAAAAATCAATCATAAATTCTAGCAAGATACTCGAAGAGATAGGATAACAAAACTCAGCACCAACACTGCCTCCCACTCTGGAGTATGCTAAAGGAATACTGCCCACCTCTTTATGACAATGTAGCTTGGAATGTCATAGAAAACACATGGATATTTTGAAACAGTACCTCAGAGCCTTTATTCTCCGTATCCAGGGTCAAATAGCACGAATAAATACCTAACAATGAAGCATTCTGCCACCAGCTACCCTGAAAGAAGATACGTTACAATAGAAATGCCAAATGGCTTTGGGAGAAAGAGATTATATAAAAAGCCCAAAGGCAGAAGAATAGGGAGAAATACTATAAAAAGACTCAATGAAACAGAACCTTCAAGAAGTCTAACACAATTAGCTGGAAACAATAGGAGCATATGAGGAAAGTATTCCATGCAGCCCAGAAGACAGAAGCAGTGAGTTCACAACCATGGATAGTGACGGATTAGACCAAGAGGTGCAGATCAATAGGCAAGTTCAGGAATATTCTCTGTGGCTAAGAAGGCAAGTTCACACAGGTGCTTTCCAGTTTAACTTCCTATAATGTGAAGCCCATTCATTTACACAAAATACACATGGACTAGAGGTGTATGGCTTCCTGATGGAGAAGCAACTTGCAAATAAGGAGATCTGCCGGTCAGAAGCAATTACAAACTATTCTCTTGCCCTGGCCTGCTAAGCTGCTCTGCTTCTAGCCTAATGAAGACTCTAATCAGATGGCTCTTCAAGGTGGTCCAAAGAGCCCCTCTGCAATCAGCAGAAGAGGTAGGGAAAGTGATAGCAAAAATGTGCCAGGCTGGCAGGTAACTGATAACAGAATCATTTCCAACCTGGTAGGAAAGAAAATGAGTTGGGTTCAAACTAACAATAATATAGATAGAAATGCTAGGACTCAAATTGATTTTTTTCTGAACAGGTTTCTTTACCCTTTGTTAACTTCCAAATAGTCATGCAACAAAGAAGGGCGCCCTTCTTTTCTTGGGGCTCTCTTTCAAGGTGATGGTACTCAGCCTCCATACTTAAACTGGTAACTTTACATTACCTTTAGTAAATCTGTAGAGACCTAGATAACCACTAGATGTCCCTTATGCCATGCAAAACCAACCTGACATGAATTTCACTACCAGTTATACAAATCACATTTGAAGACAGCTTTTCTGAGTCTTGGATCTTAGGTTTCAATTATAATTCCTATTATGACTCACTCCTCTTCATTTACATTATGTCCATGTCTATATTATTTCCATGGTATTTTATCATAAGATACCAAATTATAGACAGGGAATAGGAAACGACTATGAATTAAAATTCTTCTAGAGATAGAAATGATGGAGAAATAGGCAGAGAGGAATACTGGAAAAAAAAGAGATATAGAATGTCTAAAAGGTCCAAAATTCATTATCACTTCCAGGAATCAAAGAAGTTTTGATGTAAGTGGAGAACCCACAAAGTTCAGCTTAAATTCAAATTCTCCAAACACTGAGATCTTGCATTCTTACATTCAATGAACCTAGGAATGGCATGTAATTTTAATTACACATCCAGTTTGATCAATTAGGAGTGGGTACCTGGGGCATGAAGCAGTAAAAGTGTCGTGCTGTGTCCAGCTGTGTCCATTAAGCGATGTCTACAATGGGTGTGACAATGGGGAATGGCGGCCCCCATCATATGCATTTGCAGAACCTGAGTTAACCCACTAGCTCTAAGCCTTTCAGACTTGGGATGACTGTAGGTGGTGATGGCAGTAGTACAATAGCAACAGTTAACCTTCATGGAGGGTTTCTTGTGGACCAGGTATTGTCCTTGGTAGTTTACATATAATTACTTAATCCTCACATGACAAATATCTAAACCAAGACATGACATTGCTTTTGAGAGTGGAATGGGGCAGTATGAATAATAGGGCCTGAGCAACAGATGTAACCCAAAACTTTCCAAGGACAGGTGGGGGTGGACATTCACCTTATTTTATCCTCACAGCCACCTGAGGCATGAGATGTAGCATCAACTATGGTTAAGAGCACATTTGAAGAAGCCAAGCTATCTGGGGTTCAAATCCTTGCTTTGCTCTTCCTTACCGAGTTACCTGGACACATTACTCAAACTTTCTGTACCCTGACTTCCTCACTTTTGAAGGAGGGTAATAAAAAGTGCACGTATCTCATAGGGTTGCTGTGATAATTAGAAGATTAGGTACATATAACGTGCTTAGAATAGTTCCTGGCACATTGTAATGGCAGGTTACTATTATCCTCATTTCACAGAAGAGGAAACTATGGATCAGTAATTTTAATATCTGCCTTAGGTCACACAGCTATTATGCAGTGGAGCCAGAAGAAAATGTAGGTAAGTCTAGCTTGAGGGTCTGCATACTCAGTAACTATTACTCCTAGCCTCTATATAACAAAAGTTTAAGGTTCTTCCTTTAATCCAACTTCTCCAGCTATCTGCATTATAAAAGAATCACTAGAAAAGTAAGTTTCTCATGTCTGTGGTTTAGGCTAGCAAGTCACAATCAAGTAGGCACACTGATTAAAACATAGTCAGGAACTTCAAATCAAACCTTTATAGGCAATCTCTCCTGAGACCGTAGGAAAGAAATATAAAGTAGGGATAGAGGAGCCACGAAGAGTCTTCACCCCAAGCTCTACTACTGAAGTTGATGAAGTCCCTGCTCTCTGACTTTGCATGATGCGACCTACTCTGGAGTTGTTCCTCTCTCTTAATACCACCTCAGTCCTCCTCCAGGTGACCACCTTGGTCCTTTGTGATCCTCCTGATGAAACAGTTGGCAAGAGCTACTGCTGGACACAGAAGAGTGAATGCCAGGAGAGCTGACCACACCTGCTCCCCCAGAAGTAAACCAAAACCCATCCAAAACAGAGCCAGATAATAGGAACTGGCTGCCACTGCTGACTTGCCTGGAACTCCAACCAGCTTTTCTACTTACTTAATTAGCTCTTCAATAAGTAGTGTTTATTTTCATACTGAGAGCTGGGAATGTTATCATACCTGCCTGTCCAGTGGCATTAGACTGACCTGAATTAGCCCCTTCCAGACAGCAGCTCTTGGCCTCTTTCAAACGGGCCATAAGTTTGGAAGCTATTTACTCATGAGGTGTGTCTGTAAGCAAACCAAGTTCCTCAAAGTCTAAGCACTTTGAGTCTGCAAAGGGGAAAATCATTTGTCTCTGTGGAAAGCTGAATAATGTTCCCCAAAGATATCCTGTACTAATCCCTGGAACCTGTAGTTCGTTATCGGAAAAAGAGTCTTCTCAAATGTTATTATATTAAGGCTCCTGAGGTGAGAGTATCCTCTACCATCCAGGTGGTCCCTAAATGCAGTCACCTGGATCTTTATAAGAAGGAGGCAAAGGGAGATCAGACACAGAGAGAAGGCGGCAATAGAAAGGTGCAGGCAGACATTGGAGGGACACAGCCACAAGTCAAGGGATGTTGGCAGCTTCTGAAAGAGGCAAGGGACAGATTCTCCCCTAGAGCCTCCGGAGGAAGCAGAGCACTGCCTACACCTTGATTTCAGCCCAGTGAAACTGATTTTGGACTTCTGACCTCTAGAACTGTGACAGAATAAATTTCTGCTGCTTTAAGTCACCAGGTTTGCTGTCATTTGTTACAACAGCTGTAGGAAATTAATATGCCCTCTTTTCGTTCATTCCCTAGCTCTTGTTAGAGTCTGACTTACAATAACACCCCCAGGGCAACACCTACCTACTCTGAGGTTTGCCGTAAGTGGACTTCTCAGGTTTGGAGAGAAAAAATACAAGTAAAATTGGAAAATTCTCTAGGCCCATCAATACTAGTAATCCACTCCTACTTCCGGGCTGTCACTCCCTGAAGTTTAAATTACCAGCTAAACTTAGCTATCAGATTTTCAATTCCACAGTTTTATCAAGTATATGCTTATGTAATAAAGAGAAGCTACCTGACTTTTACAACTCACTATAATTGGAGTTCAAATCAAAGCAAAACTTACACACGAAAATTAAACAAAACATGAATTATGCATAATTCATTGGGCTAGAAGCTAATTTTAACAACATAATCTCTTCCCTGAAGAATTTATCATTTTCTGTGGCAGACAAATATGTATATTGCTATTTATTCATCAAACATCTATTGAGCAACTACTATATGCAAAGGACCATTCTGGGAAATGTGAGGGATACAAGGAAGAAAGAGACATTACTTCTTCCTTCAAAGAACTTAACTCTATTAAAGGAAACAGACATGTACTCATATATTCAGTTATTCATACACTCATGCTCTGTGGAAACATGAAAATGAAAAAGATATGGCAATGAAGTCCTCTGTTAGAAGGGGAAACAGAAAAGTTACCAATTTGCATTAGAAAGGTTTTTTTAAAAAGCATTCTGAATTACCAAGAAAGCAGGGATGAGCTCCTAATTCAAGCTATGGGGAGGGGGGAGGGGCAATCAGAAAATGCCTTCCAAAGGACAGAGTGCTAAGGTGAAACTAGATAAATGATTGGGTTTAGCCAGGATAAAGAAGAAAGTATGAGAAATAACATGGGCAAAGACAGACCAGGGTGAGAAATCTTGACATTCATAGAATGGAGAGTGATCAGTAGGGCTGAATTGCATCTAGTGGGAGTGGTGGTAAAGAAGAACAATGGAAAGGACCCCAGAAGACCTCATACATCCAACTGAGCAGTTTTAACTTGATCCTAATGGTGCCAGGGAACCACTCAGGCAGGACAATGACAAGGTTAGGTTGACACTGTATAAAAGATTAATCTGGTAGTCACAAAGAAAATAAATTAAAAGGAAGCAAGAGAAGTAGAAAAACAACTTAAAAATCCACAGCCACATGACATATATAAGACCAAAAGCATAAAGTACAAGGAAAAGAATTATTTTTGGCTCAGGGATGATATGTGTGTCAGGGAAGAAAAAGGCATAAAGAAAATGAAAAATAGATGATTAGACGATAAAATAGGTTCATGCCAAATCAGTCTTAAATATGAAACTGAGCACTTGAAGATCTTAGCCGGAACCTGAGCAGAAGAAAAACATCATCAGAAACTAGTTTTATGGAAGGCAAAATGGCAGCTGAATATAGGGTATTTACCAAAATTCCACTTATGAGAAAATAATGCCCATGTCTAGAGCAGTGATGGTGAAAATGGCAAAGTGGGTGAAGATTCTAGAAAAATTTCAGAGAAAAAAAGCTGACAGGGCTTGATGACTTGTTGAAGGCTCTGAGAAGGCTGTACTGGCCAGGTCTGCTGAGGTGTCCAGTGTTCCCTCTAATAGTGATAAGGAAGGATAGCTAGATTTGCTGCCTCTAATGCCAGTAATTAAGGATAGATACTAAATGCCCAAGAACTGTGATAAATGCTTTATACTTAGAATCTATGAGGTAGCATCATCACCTTTTTTTTAATAAATTTTTTTTAACGTTTATTTATTTTTGAGACAGAGAGAGACAGAGCACGAACAGGGGAGGGTCAGAGAGAGAGGGAGACACAGAATCAGAAGCAGGCTCCAGGCTCTGAGCTGTCAGCACAGAGCCCGATGCGAGGCTCTAATTCACGGACCGCGAATACATGACCTGAGCCAAACTCAGACGCCCAACCGACTGAGCCACCCAGGCGCCCCTCACCTCATTTTATAGATGAGGAAAGTGAGACTTAGAGAAGTCAAGAGAAGTCACAAAGCTTTCAAGTGGAAGAGCTAGAATCTGTACTCAAGTCCATCTGACTCACCAATGTATTCTCAAAAGCATTAGGCTCTATGGTTGGCTCATATATTCCAATTTACTTTGGATAAAAATGTGTAGAAGCAACCTTTATTTAACCATGATGCTATTATGATTTCTCAAGAAATCATCCCCATCTGGGGAATCCTATGATCACAAACAAAACCTCAACAAACACTTGCATACTGCTGCATATTTGAATCAGTAGTCACTCCTTTTACCAACTTTCCTCAGAATCCAAATCAGCAGCTGAAAAGCTTGGTACCATCTAATTAGGCGAAACTGGAGTGATCAAGGGGACAAGACAATAGGCAAGGAGCCTAGGGAACACATGGTAACTGCAGGGCCTTCCTACTACCAAAAATCTAATAGATGTCCTGAGAGGAAGCCAAGACTTCGCAAAAACATGCCTACTCTTACCTCTGGCTCCTGGATCTTTCGAGTTAATTTTTGGTCTGGCATGGAAGCAAGCACTATCAGATGTTTCACTAAATGCTTCCTAAGGAGGTGTTTACACTAAAAAAGTTATAGTAAACTGTTTCTACCTGTTAACAAAGCAAATAGGACATAATCAGATTTATGCTTCCAGAGTTTTCCTAGGACTTTCCTAGAACTTTCATAGCCCTGACCCTACCATAGTCACTATCTTCCCCATTTCTAATGGGCCATTTACTGGCCATGCCTTTGTCTAGGTTTTCTTTCATCACAGAGGTAGAGAATATTTTCCTGCCTGATATGAATTTTACCAGCAAGTATCTTCTGTATTTACCAAATTTACCACAATTGAGGAGAGACATGAAAAATGGTACCTTCCTCCCTGGCCTCCCTATAGGCTAGGGACCTAAAAGATGGTTAGGATCTATCATAAGCTAGGAACCCGAAAGATGGTTAGGATCTATCTAGGGCTCCCCTACTCTTATTCAAATTATGAATATACAGAAAAGGGTAAAAATCCAGAGAGATCACAGTGTTCTTAGACCCAGGGCAGAGAAAAAGCAAGGTGTCAACTTGAATTCTACCAGTAACTTTAAATCTGCTTAACACACCTAACAACAAGCAGAGAAGGTTGAAAGTAGCAAAGGAATAAATTGAGACACTTAGCTTTTATCTCACTGGCTACTACACTGGATTCCATCTGACTGTGTGGCTAGAGAATACAGTTCCAAAGAAAGCCAATAAAAGGAATTTTATTTAACCAAAGACGAAAGAGGAAATACTTTTTTACTACCTTGTCTTGCAGCATTCAAAATACTGGGCTTTAATTTAGTTGCTTTCTAAGATAAAACATATTAAACTCATGAGTAAATAATTCTGAAATAAGATTAAGAATTCCGTTAATTAACTTTAAATAGGCCTCAGTCCTCAGAATATTCAATATCTGTGGAATAGCTTTCTTTGTTTTAATCACTCTCTTTGCAAAATTCCCTTTTCCAGGGTTTCCTGATTGTACACTTTCTAGGGAACTCTTTGATGACTCACTTTCTGCCTCTGTCATCGGCATCATTTCCAAATTCCTTAAAAAGAGGCTTTTCCCCAGCATCTGAGGAACGCTTTCTTTCTCATTTTCACTACTCTACCTCAGTTGAAAATTTCACCCATTCACACATCTCTAGACCTAAACACTCCAAAGCCCCAGGCCACAAATCTGAATTGTCTGCTAGAACAATTCATCTAAAATTAAAATTCTCTGCAGAACCTTAAAATCAACCTGCGTAAAACCAAACTCATCAATTCCTTCTCCTGACTTCCTTAGTTCTGTAATGGTCACCAAAGTTCAAATTTGTATATAGAAACAGCCGATCCTTTCCTCCTTATTGCCCCTCATATCAATTTGCTACCAAATCCATTGGATTCTACAGCCAACAAGTCTTTCACATCCTTTGTCTCCACTCCATTCCTGCTGCCACTGGTTCTACTTAGGCTTCCATTTAGTCATCCAGTAAACAACCATAGAGCACATACTAAATGTTAGACTCTATAATGAATTATATGGTCCCTGACCTTACGGAGTTCACCTTTCAGCATAGGTGTTATGCATGTAAATATACATACGTACAGTGATGTTAAATAGAAATATGCAGTGGATTTAATGCACAGTGGCCAACTCTGCCCTGGACAGATGGAGTCCAGATTAAGTCTCACATGGACAAATACAATAAAGCTTCCTGATTTGTCCTAATTCCAACTCCAGTGTTGCCCTCCTTCAATCTATTCTTCACACTGATGTCCTACACTTGGTCTGTGGTTCCTAATGTGAAGATAATCCAGGAAAGAATGAATAATTGCACTACAACACTGGCAAGGGGGAAGACAGAAATGAGTCAAGTCAACATGCCTTAGAGACAAATGGGCCTTGGAGGAATGTTTAAAGAAATAAGGGGAACAATAATGACTTTCAGGTCTCTGGCTTGGGTTAACTAGGTAGATATCATGTCACGGATAGAAGGAATTAAGTAGGAAGAGTGAGAAATGAAGAGAAGGAAGAGAAGAGGGAGGGAGGGAGGGAGGGAGGGAGGGAGGGAGGGAGGAAGGAGGGAGAGAGTAGGGAAAAGGGGTGGGATGGGTGAATCTAGAAATCAACAGACCACCAGAATTAAAAATGATCCAAGTTACACTCCAGAGAAGGTATGTCATAAAACCACATTATTTCTAGCTTGAAAGAAGGGTTAGTCCACTTTAATTCCATTTGATATTAAGATATGTAGTTATCATTTACCCCATTTGATATTAAGATATGTAGTTATCATTTACCCTTTAGCTACATTCTAGGACTATTCACCTACATAGGCTTCTTACAGCTAACTAACATGATTAGAGAAGAAACTTCTGGCAAATCATTCCAGTGACACTGTATGTTGGTACTCCTAATCCCTTGTATTCCCTCTGGGCACTTCTTTTCCCTCCTAATTCTGTTACCTTTCCTAGGAAAATGAACTGAAAGAATTCAGAGCAGGATTCTTGCCCATCTTTGAAGTACACACTAAGTATTCAACACATAATCAAAGTGCTGTCAATATGTCCTGCTGTACTAAAACACACATCCCTCAGGAGTTCTAACTAAATTATTAAAATACCAAAATAATGCATCTAATGAAGCCTGATAATGATGCTGATGGTTTTAATAATGATGGTGACAACTGACAATGACAAAGATGGAAGAAGGAAGAGACAGTGATGAGTACAGTACTAACAATATCTCTAAGTCAGTTTTAGAGAAATGAAGAATGATGCGAAACTTTTAGAGCAGTTTCAGAACGATGAGAGGATATGACAGCAAAGAGAACAAAAAAGTGAAGAGCATTAATCCCATTTATTTGAAGTAGAAAACCATTACCCTAAGTGTTCCACAGTTCTCAGGCTATATATTTAATCAACTACAGTAGAGTCTACTGCAAATTTGGCCTGAAAGTATACAATGTGTACTACATATTTATGAGAACGTAGGACTTGAAGAAAAACTTCTTGAAAAGGTATTGGAGCTCTCTTCCTTTGATTTCTAGAACATGTAATCTACTCAACCTTTTCTCCTGTTTCTTAACTAGCTCCTCTTCTTCTCCCCATGTTATTAACGCATGTATTCCCTAAGGCTTAACCTTGATGTCTCCATGCTTGTCTCTCGGCACTTTTCCTATGAGAATTCATCTACACGCACACCTCCAACTCTTTACACAGCGGGCTACTAAATATTTATGCCAGCTCTGATTTTTCTCTATATTCAGACTCTTATCTCCAACTAATATTGGAGTTTTTTCTATTTGACTGCCTTACTCGCAGGTCAAAACATTTCAAAATCTTGCCCACAAACCTGCTCTCCTTCCTGACTTCTATCATCTGGATGCCATGCCCTCCCCCACTACCAACCCCATTTTACTGCTCTGATTACAGAAAAACTCTTTCAAAAGTTGCATATACCTACTCTCATCAATTCCACACTTACCATTACTTCCTCAATCCACTTCAAATTAGTCTCCTTCCCACATCACACTACTGGAGTGGTCCACAGCTTGCCAGAACCAATGAATGATTCTCAATTCTTTTGACTTCTCAGCACTCCTTTCTTGCAAGATTTATTTCTCAAGATCTTTTAAGATTCCATACTCTCTTGCATCCCTGTCAACCATTATAATCTTTTTCCTTTGTGAGTTTCTCCTCTGTAAGACCTCCACTTGTTGAGAGTCCAAGAGCTCTGTCTTTGGTCCTTTCTGTATTCCACCTAAACTCTGTGAGTCTCATTATCTTAAATAGCATATATATTTTTTTGTTTATGATCAAATTTATATCTCTACCATAGATTTCCTCTGATCATCAGACTCCTGTTTCCACCTGCATTCTTGACATCTCTTTGTAATAGGCTTTTAAACTAAACATGGCTAAAACAGAAATATTGATTTCATCTTCCCAAGCACACTTCTCTCAAGTACCTCATTTAGATGTTATTACCAGTTGTCTAAACCTAGAAAATATCATGTTATCACTAGTAGTACTGTCTTGAGTAGTTCTGATCCTTTACCTACCAATCCCCCAACCTCCCCACCATAAGATAGGGCTACATCTCTTGGCCACCTTGTGGTAGGTGGACCTATGTGATTACTCTTGTCCCGTTAGTGTTGAGCAGAAGTGATATGTGTCATTTTCAGGCCAAACACTGAAGGGTTCCCAGTATGAAACCCTCTAAATTTCTCTTTTCCCTTTCCAATGTTCCAGTTAGTGGTTACCATGTCATCCTATGCCCCAGAGTGAGGTAGATTATAAAAATATCAAAGTCACTCACCAACACATAAAGGACAAGATGTGTTAGTGAGAGATAAACCTCTTTTGTTTTAAGCCTCTGATATATTGGAGGAGTTTGTTGCCACAACACAACCCAGCTTATCTTGACTAAAGAAGATATCCTCAATTACTCACCTCTCACACCCAACATCCAATTCATCAATAAACCCTATTGATTCTACCTTTGCCCACATCCATCCACGTCTTACCATCTCTATTACTACTACTCTAATCCACAGTGCTATATTTTCTTACCTGGAAGGCAGCAACAGCCAGCTCCTTATTTTCTGTCTCTACTAGTACATACTATGGGCCATCCTCCACAGACCAGCCAGAGGGATTTTTTTTTTTTTAATTCAGATCAGTCATTCCTCAGATAAAAAGTGCCCAATGGCTTTTCAATGTAATCACAATAAAACCCAAACTCCTTACCACGGCTTAAAGGCTCTATATACCTTTGTCTTAATTCATTCTTTTGTTTTTGTATCTCTTGAATTCAACAAGTACCTACTTCCCATGTTTTTGCATTTGCTGGCACTCTGACTTCTTGTCAAGCAAGCCTCAGCTCCCTACCAACTCAACTCTCTAAGATGGCACTCCATTACCTTGTACTCCCGCATCATGCTTTGTTTCGCCTCCTCATATATGTTAGAGTTATATTCTTGCTATTGTTTTGTTTTTACCTACCAGAATGTAAGCTCCATGAAAATAGGGGCTTTTGTTGTTGTCATTCACTTATGTACATCTAGCCTCAGCATACAGAGTAATGTCCGGTAAGGTAATAGTGAAATAGGGGAATTCAGTAAGCTTTCCTCACATTTCTCATTCCCCAAGCACCAAGGATTCTGCTGAGCCTTCAGAACCCTTCGGGGTTTTTAAGTCTTTGGATTTTGTAGTCTTTGATTTCGATTCTATAGGCCAAAAATATTTACCTTTACATATATAAAGGTACATATTTACACTTACAATATACATGAACAAAAGCACATATATATTTTTAATCTAACAGCTAACTAGGTACTGCCAGTCATATTTCTCAACATGAGGGAAACTCTTTGTGGCCAGACCAATCTTCTCTTAACTCCCTCTCCCCAACTCCAAACCTTTTCTTTGCCAGTGTGCTCCAATATCATTGCAGATGATTAAGAGTCATTTTCACTTGTGAGTGAGATGTCATCTTTGTAGAACCCAAGAGTTCCTGACAGTCCTAAGTCTTTTATCTCAGTAAAGAACTGTAAAGTCACCCCAGAGAGACAGTCTACTGGGAAACAATAGCTTCTGCTGGTGCCAAGGGAATATATTCACCATTTATGTATACATCCACTCATTAGGCAAACATATGAGGAAGCAATGCAAGAGAAGAAAAATGAATTATTCATTCAACAAACACTTTTTTTTCCAACACTTACTGAGTGAACATGATATGCCAGGTACTGTCCCAAAATGGACAAAACAAAGTCTTACCCTCATGAACTCTAAAATCTAAGTGGATGAGGCAAATAAATAAGCGAACTTACAGTATGTCAGATGACAATAAGCAAGATAAAAGGGAGTAGGAGTGCCAAGATGTGGTGGAAGTTTGTTACTTACATAAAGGATAGGCATGGAAGGCCTATAAAATACAGCAACATTTCAACAGAGACTTGAAAACATTGAGGAATGAGCCATGTAGACGTCTGGGGAAAGAGAATTCCAGGCAGCAGACGAGTACAAAATTCCTGAGCAGTCATGTGAATGACATGTTCAAACATTTGGGAGGCCAGTGTGGCAGAATCAGGGGAACAAGGAGGGACATAGTAGAAATGAGGGCAGAGGGTAACGGGGGCAAGATCCTACAAGGTCTTAAAGGCCTCCTAAGAACCTGAGCTCTACTTTTTTCTTTTTTAACATGAAATTTATTGTCAAATTGGTATCCATACAACACCCAGTGGCTGAGCTCTACTTCTGAGCAAGATGGAAAGTCACTAGAGGGTGTAAGCAGAGGAGTGTATATGTTCCTCTTATGTTTTTTTTTTTTTTCTTTTTTTTTTTTTTTTTTTTTTTCTTTTTTTTTTTTTTTTCAACGTTTTATTTTTGGGACAGAGAGAGACAGAGCATGAACGGGGGAGGGGCAGAGACAGAGGGAGACACAGAATCAGAAACAGCCTCCAGGCTCTGAGCCATCAGCCCAGAGCCTGACGCGGGGCTCGAACTCCCGGACCGCGAGATCGTGACCTGGCTGAAGTCGGACGCTTAACCGACTGCGCCACCCAGGCGCCCCTGTTCCTCTTATGTTTTAAGAGGACTATTTTGCTTCCTGGAGAGCTATACATTTGGGGAAAAGGGAGAACCAAAAACAAAAGCAGAGAGAGCATTTGGAAGGTTGTTACAGCAACCTAGTGAGAAAAAATGGTGATTCTGGACCAGTGTGCCCCACTTGATAGGCTTTCCTGACCTCCAGAGTGCTTTACTGGCCTCTTCTCTGTGATCCTGAAGTACTGAGCCAATGCCTCATTAAGGCATGATAACCATTTGTTTACTTGTCTGTTTCCCTGACCAGATTTGGAGCTCTTCAATAATTTAAAAAACAAGCAAAAAAAAAGGTCTTAACTGCCTTTTTCACCTTTACCTTCATACACTAGGTGCAAAAAGGTGAATCAATGAACCTGAAATATTTAAAGCATAACACAAGTCACTTTACTTATTAGCAAGACAAACAGTACAGTGGAGTTGTGTCATACTTACATATAATGTATACATTTTCAGCTGTCTACACTCAGGGGGGTGGGCAGGGGATTGAGAGGAAGTGAGAGAATTGCCTATTTACCACCTAACCCTTTGCCTTATTCCAAGTAGGCCTAGCCTTCATATCTGCTAGAAAGAGTTGCTTCACCAGAAATGCAAAAAGAAATCAATGATGCTAACCCTTGGTTTAAGAGCTTGCAAGAGGCCTGGGATTTTTGGAAATGGTTTAAAGCCTTTATAAGGGCAAAGTTGACTATATAATCATTTTTTTTAACCTCACATTTATATTTTAGAATATAATCTCCATATAAACTGTAACTCTAGTAGGCTGCCCCTCTACAGGCCTCTATTACTCCTTACACCTCGGGCCGGTTTGTAACATGTGCCCACGATCAACACACCCTGGCTCCTAGAGCCTGGCTCCATTCTAAGATCATCCAACTGCTGGATCAGTATGGTTAATGCCATCAGTGAAAAGAGGCCCTCCAATAAGATGCAGTCCATTATCAACCCTAAGGGACAAAGGTTTAGTAAGAGAACAAGGCCCTGAGGTAAAAAAAATGAGAATCTTTATTCAATGGATGGCATTATTCACCCTTCAGTATTCTACAAGTGAACAATCCTTAGGAAGTATCTATGTAAATATTGCTGGTGTGATTAAGGTGTCTCTCTAAATTTCACCAGAGAATCATTAATCTTAGATACAATTAATATTTTAAAAAAGCCACTCTGGAAAACAGTTTGGAGGTTCCTCAAAAAATTAAAAATAGAACTACCCTATGACCCAGCAATAGCACTGCTAGGAATTTACCCAAGGGAATCAGGAGTGCTGATGCACAGGGGCACATGTACCCCAAAAAGTGTTTATAGCAGCACTTTCAACAATAGCCAAATTACAGAAAAAGCCTAAATGTCCATCAACTGATGAATGGGTAAAGAAGATGTGGTTTATATACACAATGGAATACTACTTGGCAATGAGAAATAATGAAACCATGCCATTTGCAGCAACATGGATGGAACTGGAGGGTATTATGCTAAGTGAAATAAATCAGTCAGAGAAAGACAGATATCATATGTTTTCACTCATATGTGGATCTTAAGAAACTTAACAGAGGACCACGGGGGAAAGGAAGGGGGAAAAATAGTTACAAACAGAGAGGGAGGGAGGCAAACCATAAGAGACTCTTAAACAACAAACTAAGAGTTAATGGGGGGTGGGGGAGAGGGGAAAATGGGTGACGGGCATTGAAGAGGGCACTTGTTGGGATGAGCACTGAGTGTTGTATGTAATTTGACAACAAATGACATTTTTAAAAAATAGCAAATTTAGAAATTTTAGTATGTCATAAATTAGGAAGTCAATCATGACAAAATATTCTGTTGATCAAAAAGAATCTAAAAGGACATTTGTAAAGTAAGATTTTGTCAGTCTAAGGGCACTCCTTTTCCTGAGGCCAAGATTCTCTACAACTTGGTCCCCAGCTACCTTAACCACATACAAATGCCCTCCTCTCCCCTAGGATACACTCACTATCACTGATGCTGTGTAATCTGAAGAGGCTTTCTCTGAATTCCAACCGCCTATCTATATCTATATATTTGCATTTACTTATTTCCACTTAGTCTGCCCTTCTGTATTCTGCTTTGAAGCTGGGACACTCTGCTGAAATAGAGTTCAATGTGTTCCTCTAGAGCCTAAAAGAAATATCTCTAAAATTGACCAGCACCTCTTGCTCTGATCCCACAACGCAAATGGTGAACAAAACTCCCTCCAGATGACTACAAACTAGTTCAGGTGAATGACTCAGTTTCATAGGTATGAAAAAAAAGGGTGCTCTGGATTATCCATGCGTTTTTCAGTCTATAGAACAGTGCTATCCAAAAGAAATATAACACAAGTCACAGACGCAATTTAAAATTTTCTAGTAGCCACATCAAAAAAAATTAAATAAAAAATAATAAATAATGGGGCGCCTGGGTGGCTCAGTCAGTTGAGAGTTCGACTTTGGCTCAGGTCATGATCTCACAGCTCATGAGTTCAAGCCCTGCGTCAGGCTCTGTGCTGACAGCTCGGAGCCTGCAGCCTGCTTCAGATTCTGTGCCTCCCTCTCTCTCTGCCCCAACCCACTAGCATTCTGTCTCTGTCTCTCTCAAAAATAAACATCAAAAAAAATTAAATTTTCTAGTAGCCAGATTTTAAGTAAAAACAGGTAAAATTAATTTTCATCATACATTTTATCTAACCTTATACAAAACTTTATTGTTTCAACATGTAATTGACATAAGAAATGATTTATGAGATTTGAGGATGGGTATTAAGTCTAAAAAGCCCAGTGTGAATTTGATACTTACGGTGCACCTCAATGCAGACCAGGCACATTTCAAGTCCTCAGATGGGGCTTCTGACTACTCTACTATACTCAACAGTAAAGCTCCGGGATAATTTTCCTCCATGGGAACTAAATATGTTGGTATTCTGGTATATTACTAAGCCACTTGTGACTTTTTGTTCTCTGCAAAACAATCTCTCACTTTCTGGTGATTCTTGATGAACAGCCATAATGGCGATGAATACAGGCTCTGGAACCAGGCTGCACAGATTTCAATCCCAGTTCCAACCCTTAACTAGCTGTATAGCCTTGGGAAAACTATCTTTGTGTTTTTGTTTCCTCCCCCCCCCCCCCCCCACCCAGTGACAGTGTGGTACTCATCTAGAGTTAGTGTGAGGTCTAGGCGCGTTCATAACATAACGCAGGACACTGCTTAGCCCATAGAAAGTGATTAACTAATACTGACTTATTATTATTATTCCAGCTGTTGTTATTGCTGGCTAAAATTGAAATTCTGAGGCTGTAAGGCTGAGGACGAGACTGTGGCTAATGTAATCCTACAAGGGTACAAGCAGTCACCTTACTACAGCCCAGGCTCATACAGCCCAATGACTATCCAGCTGTCACAGTCTTTTGGGTCCCTGCCTGCTTCCCTCAGCATAAGCACCTGCCTGTCTCCCTGCCCCTGCACTGACCTTTCTTACCACTGATGATTTGTGATGCCAACAGGCTCAAACTCATTTATGGTTCTGGAGGAAAAGCAGACCAGTGAATGAACAGACGACTGAAACAGAATCCACACAGCATGGGAAACCAGTTCCAAATTGGCTTTGGCAAATCCCACCCAAATCCCAGCACTGGAATGAACCAGCAAAGGAATACAAATCATGGATTGAGGGAGAGAGTATGTCCTGATAAATATCTTAAATATCTTTCACCTGGAGCAGTTTCTCATCTCCATCACAGATAACAGAACACACATGGAATGGGAAATTAAGCAGGAGACCCACTTTTCCAAAAACATTTCCTGAAAATTAGCTTCTTTGGGAAATCTAGTCACATTTCCTTAGGCTCAACGGTTAATAAATAAGCCAAGTCCAGGGGCACCTGGTTCAGTTGGTTGAGCACCTGACTCTTGATTTTGGCTCAGGTCGTGATCTCAGGATCACAGGATCAAGCCCAGCTTGTGATTCTCTCTCTCCCTCTCTGCCCCTCCCCTACTCGCTTGCTCTCTCTCTCAAAATAAACATTAAAACAATAAGCCAAATCCATTCCTTACTGGAAGTTCACTACCTGGGAATGACTTAGATCCTAAAGAATAAAAAAAAAAAAAACAACCTGTTTCCTCCTCTACCATTCTCAAGGAACCCCAGGCTCCACAGAAAAATTTACACTTCACTGGCCTGAAGTATGTCGCTGGTTTAAAAACTAACATGGCAAGGGGTTTGCTGTAAAGATTCAGAAAAACCCTGATTCCAATTCCTTATCTCTGTTTTTTCCTCTAATGGTATCTGGGTCTGTATAGAAAAGTGTCTTCCAGAGCACTGCGAAGCTGGAAGTGATGCTACTCATCCAGGACACCGCCACATGGATGCTGATTCCCCCTCCAGATGAGAATGTGGCCTTACTATGCTACATTTATGTCAAGAGCCAGGAGATTCCAGTATTTGAAAATATTGCTGTAAATGGACATGCACAGAATATCACTGTCAATTCTTCCAGAATGTGACATAAGCCCCACATAAGGCAGGGTCATAAGAACTGGGCTTTCCAGAAAGACTTGGAAGGACTCAATCCCAAATACCAGTGTCTCTCACAGCTGCTCACTGCTAGGAAGGACCCTGGGTGCCAAGTGAAGCTGTGTTGGGCAATATTACATCTGTTCCTTCCCTATGTGGTCACTGTGTTTCTGATAATCCTTTTATCCCTGGGCATTAACTCAGAAATTAAATGAAGTGTGTGTTTGTGGTCTCTTCCTGCCAATGCATAGCTCACTTGAAGGACTAGGGTATCAGGTTGCATTTCCTCAGGTAGTAGACAAGCTGGGTCAGGAGGTAGACCAGCCATCTCAGACACTGAGGTCCTCAGTGCAGGAGGACCACTTCAATCTGGGAAAGTAACTTAATGACGTCCATAAAGGAGAGGGACAACAGGCAACAACCACAAAGAAAGGAGTTGTTTGTGCAAGCTGATAAAACCAAATCACTCTACTCTGGATTGCTACAAATCAAAGACCTAATTAAAATGAGACGGAAGATTGTATTCATGTACAAAGTGTTGGGGGGGTGGGTATTGAAGGAAAAAAGAGAGTCATATTCCAAAGTCAGAACTTACTGGCAAAACCAGTCTTCTCCTGGTGACATTTCAAATGCAGCCCAATCCAAAATTCCTTGTTACACTTTCTGCTCAAAACCTATAATTTCTTCATGTTATACAATCAATTTATGACACTCTACAAACAACATTCAACCTATATCTCTAATCTCCCACCCTTCTTCCCCATATATGCCATGTACTACACACTCCAATTCTTACTTAAAATTAAATGAATCCTCCCACTGCTGTATATCTGGCTTAGGTTATTCCTTTAATGGAATATTCTTTCCCTTTCTCTTCTGTCTGGCAAAATCATGGCCATTTTCAAATTTACTTCAAGCCTTCTTCATGCAAAATATATTGTTCTCAGCTAACATATTTTTTCAAACTGTTAAAACAGTCACAAAAGTGACCACATCAAAAGGCAACAGCTCAAGTAATTTTCGGAGTGATCGTGCTTATGTACTCACCATCCAGACCAAGAAATAAAGCAATACCAGCACCCTAGAAGCCTCCCTCTTGCCACACCCACCTCATTCTTCTTCAAAGATAACTGGCTACTAACACCATAGATTAGTTTAGCCTGTTTTAAACTACATATAAAAGGAAAAGTATAATATATATACTCTTCTGCATCTAGCTGGTTTCACTCGGTATTATGTTTGTGAAATTGTATCTATGTTGTTGTACATAGTTCCTCCATTTTTATAGTTACACAACATTCTATTTTGTGACTATAACACAATCTGTTTATCTATTGTTCATGGCCATTTGGGTTGCTTCCAGTCTATTCCAGGGACTATTATCAACATTTTTGTGTATATATTCTGATGTGTGTGTGTATGTACTTCTGCTGGCATATACCTAAGAGTGGATTTGCTGGATCATAGGGCATGCATATGATCAGTTTTAGCAGACATTGTCAGAATATTTTACAAAACACTTATCAATTTTCATAAACTTCTTGTACCAATCCCAGTGTATGAGGATTTCAGTGGCTTCTTACCCTAACACTTGACTTTATCAATTTTTTTGATGCTCATGCTGGTGAGCATGTGACGTTACATTGTGTTTTAATTGCCCATGGAGATATTAATCTCCATTTTCTTCTAGATGCTTTATTATTTTGCCTTCTACATTCAGGGTGACAATTCACTTGGAATTGGTTTATGTGTGTGGTGTGAGACAGAAGACGATATACATTTTTTCCATAAAGATACCCCAATTGATCAAGCGCCATTATTTAAAAGATTATACTTTCCCCTCTGTTATGCAGAATCACCTTTTTTTTTTTTTTAATTTATTTTTGGGACAGAGAGAGACAGAGCATGAGCGGGGGAGGGGCAGAGAGAGAGGGAGACACAGAATCGGAAACAGGCTCCAGGCTCTGAGCCATCAGCCCAGAGCCTGACGCGGGGCTCGAACTCCCGGACCGCGAGATCGTGACCTGGCTGAAGTCGGACGCTTAACCGACTGCGCCACCCAGGCGCCCCGCAGAATCACCTTTAATATAAATCAAGTGTCCATGTATGTGTGAGCCAATTTCTGGACTCTCTGTTCCATCGGTCTATTTGTCTAGTTTAATGCCAACATCTTACTGTTTTTGTTTTTTTTTAAAGTGTTTGGAAGAATTCACCTGTGACTCCATATGGCCAGGAGTTCTCTTTGAAAGGATCTTTTATTTATAAATTCAACTTTTTGATAGATTTTCCATTTCTTCTTCTGATAGTTTTCCCTATTAAAGCCTATTTTTAAACACTTTCCAGGCAATTCAAGGTCCTTAGACCCTTTAACTCCATTTACTCTTTTCCTGACTTTTCTGATATTTTTGTCATTTAAAAAAATTCAACATATATTTCAAATTCTATCATAGGTTATGAATTTTTGGTTTAAAACAACACATATTTGTTATCTGACCACTCTTGAGGTTGGAAGCCCAAAACAAGCTTCACTGCACTAAAGACATGGGGTTGGCAGGACTGAGTTCTTTCTGGAAGTTCCCGGGGAGAATCTGTATCCTTACCTTTTCCAACTTCTAGTGGCTGCCCCACATTCCTTGGTTCATGACCCTTTCTCCATCTTTAAAGCAAGCAGTATCAGCAGCTTCCAGTCTATCACAATTCTTATACTATCAATAAATATTTACACTTTCTATTGCTGTTTCATTCCTTCTCATACTTGCATGCTTCCATCTGGTATCACTTTCCTTCTGCCTGAACAATTTCCTTTGGTATTTCTTTTAGAGCAAAGTATTTTTCTTTGCAAAACTACAAGTTTCTATTTTTTGAAAATAATATTTTCACTGATTAGAGAACACCAGCAGAGAAAGGATTTATTTATTTATTTATTTATTTATTTATTTGGTACCATTTTGAAGATGCTATTGCATTGTGTTCTGGCATCCATCATTTCTTACAAGTGGTCAGATTTATTTTTTTTTAATTTTTTTTTCAACGTTTTTAATTTATTTTTGGGACAGAGAGAGACAGAGCATGAACGGGGGAGGGGCAGAGAGAGAGGGAGACACAGAATCGGAAACAGGCTCCAGGCTCTGAGCCATCAGCCCAGAGCCTGACGCGGGGCTCGAACTCACGGACCGCGAGATCGTGACCTGGCTGAAGTCGGACGCTTTACCGACTGCGCCACCCAGGCGGCCCACAAGTGGTCAGATTTAAATCTTACTGTTGCTTCTATGAGGGCAATGGGCAATGCATCTTTTTTTTTTCTTTTCTTTTCCTGGTTGCTTTTCAGAGCTCATTGCTGTGTTTTGTTTCCAGCTGTTTTACTAAGATGTACTTTTGTATTTCTCTTACTTGTACTTCTAGGCAATGCTTAATTTGTGGCTCAACATATTTTTTTCCAGTTGGGAAAAATTTCAGGGAATGTACCTTAAACTACTGTTTCTTCACCATCCTTTCTCTCTATTCCCCTGACCTCAATTTAATGTACATTAGATCTTTGTGCCACATAGGTCTTTTCTACTCTTTTCTAACATTTTCACCTTTCTTTTCTTCCCATTCTGTATATTTCCTATGATTTACCTTCTAGATAACAATGCTGTCTTCAGCTGTGTCTTATATTCTTAAGTATGCACTGAGTTATTAATTTTAGATATGTTTTCCATTCTAGAACTTCCATTTTACATGTTTATACAGACTAAGTCTCCTTCAAAATTTTCCATCTTCTACTTTTTGAGGATATTTATTACAATTCTCTTAAAGTTTATTTTTGATAAATCTAACATATGGCTGTCCTATAGGTTTATTTCTAGTGTCATTTTTTAGTACTTGGTCTTATCTCCTGGTATACTTGCCAATATTTAACTAACTGCTAGAGCCAGTATATGAAAATTCGGGGGAAAAAAATCATTTGAGGCTCTGGATAATCTAATATCCTCCTGGAAGAAAATATTTTTTTTTTCTAGCAGGCATTCAGAACAGTGGAAGATCTTAATGCATTCTAAAACCAAACGAATTCAAAGCTATGTTTTAGCCTTTGTGGAAATTGGTAGATTTGTGCTAGTTCTTATGACTAGGGTTATCCCTTTGGGGGTCACAAATGAAAACTTAAGAGTATTTGTCAGGCCCCTCCCCTTCGATAAATCTGAACACAACTTTTGTCTTCCCAGCTCCATGGGACAACTGAAAGTTCTCATATCCTCAGCCTCGTTGACACCACTTTCTGCTTGGCCTCTTGGGAAATGTCTTTAGGGGGAAAATATACTTTCACTTCTGGTCTCACATCTTTGTGCTTCCTTTCTGTTTTTCCAGGACATTGGCCTGGAAAAGGACATTGGTCCTCTTTGCCTTGGTAGATCTCCCATGCCTTCAGACTGATCACTTTTATGCTTTTTCCAGCTTTTCCAGTTGTTTCTAGTGACAGGGTCAATCTGATATAAGCTTACCCAGCATAACCAGAAGCCTCATCAAGTATTTTAAACATCTTTCTATTTTGGCACATTTCTCATAATTACTACAATTATTTTCAACCTGCTTGATAATGTATCTCTGGGACCCTTGAAGGAAAAAAAACATTTTATATTCATTTTTGTATCCCTATGGCAAGTACATGCTTAATACATAATGCATACTTAATCCACATCCACTAAACTGAACTGAATTAAAAGGGAGAAAGACACAAGGAAAATATCACCACAGGAAAAATGTCTTTTCAGCTTTTTGACACTATTTGATGATGAACTCAATTTTTTTCTTATAAAATTCATGTACTTTACCATAGTTTTCAACCTTTGTTTCAACCTCTCTAAGTACCTGTATGTTAAAAATGTTCACTCTGTGCTATTATGCTTTATGTGTATTTCTGTGTCAATATTCCATCTTCTTCTTTTTCAACACTGAATAAAAGACACATTTAAAAAAATTTTTTTAATGTTTATTTATTTTTGAGAGAGAGAGAGAGAGCATAAGCAGGAGAGGGAGACACAGAAACTAAAGCAGGCTCCAGGCTCTGAGCTGTCAGCACAGAGCCAGACACAGGGCTTGAACCAACAAACTTTGAGATCATGACCTGAGCCAAAGTGGGATGCTTAACTGACTGAGCCACCCAGGTGCCCCACAAGACACATTTTTAATAAAGATCTTAGTCCAGTCAAAATATTTATAACATATTAAAAGAATATATTAAGTAATCTTAGGTCACAGACCAGACATTCTTAACGTTATTTTCAAGTTAAAAGTAGAAGCCACAGAAGCATAGGGACCCTTCATTCAGCTACGGAATCTCATGTCCTTAAAAACCACACTGACCCAAAAGCTGGCAGAAACTAGACCTTAAATCTCAACAAGGAGAAGGATACCGTCTATCTAATCATCATTATATTTCCAACACTTAGCACAGAACCTGACATACAGACGTACTTAATACATAGTTATGTGATAAATTAGCTTATTTAAGCCCAGTTATTCACTGACCTCTAAGTTTCCATCCTTGACATCCTTTAGACTATCTACAAGGGCACTGAAGCATCAATCTTCACTTCCCTCTCACAGAGAAAAGCAGCAAAACTGGCACCACTCTTGGTAGGAAAATCTCAATGTATGTGTCCTGAAAATTTACTATTTTTCTATACATTGGCACACTATTGACACTAAATCACCAAACTAAAAATTAGTTAATTAATTAAGGGCAGAGGCTTTTTTTTTTTCACAGCCGGGCCTTCAGGCTATGCTGTATAAGATTTGTTTTGTTTCTTTATCAGAAAACTTCTGTTTTAACTATTGTAGAAAAAGCAAGAAAAACACTTAGACGAAAGAATTCATACTAATAGTAATGACAGATTAGGTCAACTAAATGGTCCATGAAAACTCTAAGACAAAACTTAATGACTTTTCACAAGAGGAATTTTTGGAAGCCATATGTCCAACAGATTCAAATGCTAATCACACACACTGTAAACTCTAGGGAGAACACAAAGATTTCCTACATACCCATCAATACCCCAGAAGGATAAAGTCTAAAGTGGATAGAGAATGAATATATGACTATATTTGGGGAACAGTTTTTTCCTATGAAAACATCCTTTTTATAAAAGTTATGGTGACTTTATTTTCAGTTTCTCAGTCATCATACCTGCTTTGGGGATTTGGTTGTATTTTGCTTTATCTTCTGAATGTGGATATTTGGACTGTGAATTTTTTTTCATATATCCTGAAATTTTTAAAAGACGTGTAAGATATTGGGGTTATAGTAATAAAGTTCTGTAAGGACTAGAAGAACTACAACAGTTTAAAGTGGAAAGACACAAGTTGCTGCTGATAAAGAACAGACCTGCTCCAAACTGACACAAGGAAGCTCTCACTGGGGCCCAGTATCCTAAGAAGGAAATGAGGTAGGAAACATGCAATCTATATACCCTTGAGGTCTCTAGATTCTCAGTAGGAACAGGAACTTACAATGAGAGAGGATTTAGGCATGTATTTACAGGGTAAACCTGGTTTATATTCTATTGGGTCAGTTTATACTATATTATCTGATTGACTGGCAATACCCAAAAACTATCACAGACGCAAGGGAAGAGAAACACTTACATAGTGCTAGTGGGGGTGTAAATTTGTATACTACTTCGAGAGCAATTTGGCAATATCTGATAAAGATACACCCAGCTTATGACCTAGCAGCTAACTGCACTCCTAGGTATACTTCCTGGGTAAACTCTGGCACAAGTGTGAATAAAAACCATACAGGGGTATTTACCATAGCCTTAACTATAATATGGGAAACTAGGAACAACATAAATATCTAGCTACATTACAAGGGGGAAGAATAAATAAAACAAAGTATATATTCCTACAAAGGAACACTAAATAGCAGATACCATAATAAATGAAATCTATGTGAATATAGATAAATCTTAAAAGTGTTATGTTGAATAGAAAAGTCGTACAAAGACATATACAGTAAGATACCATTTATATGAATTTTAAACACCCAAATTACAGTTTATATTGCTTAAGGACATAAACAGCAACTCAAGGAGAGGTGTCTGCAGAATCCTTTTCAACACTATCACTATCCACCTAACTAAGCTGGCATAAATAATAAAACTTATTTGTTCCTATAATAAGGAATAGGGATAGCTCAAATCTTCTCTTCTCACCCTGTCCTCAAGCTATGAAACTGGTCTAGGGCAAAATTAATCAATGATCCAGTGGAGCTACTCTAGGAGAGCTGAAAGCTTTTAGAGGGATAAAGCTTTAATAAATATAAACAAACTGGGCCAGTAACTCTCCTGGATCTCTGCACATGGCTTTCTTCTCGGGTCTCTTTTTTTCTTTTAAGTTTATTTTTTTATTTTGAGAGAGAGACACGGTGTGCATGTGCAAGCTAGGGGAAAGGCAAAGAGAAAAGGAGAGGGAGAATCCCAAGCTTTCAGCATGGAACCTGACCTGGGGATCAATCCCACAAACAGTGAGATCACGACATGAGCCAAAATCAAGGGTCAGATGCTTGACCAAATGAGCCACCCAGGTACTCTGTGGGTCTCTCTTTGATTCTTTTGTATATAATGGGCTCTCAGGAGAAACGTCTCTGGGGTCTTTCTTTATATGAGACTTTTAGATTGATCCCATCCCTTTATTTCTTCTCTCCCATGATTTGGTTGCTGTAAGATGATCTTGGACTGATTTTCATTTGAGAGATCTCTTCTGCCTCCAATGCTTACAAGGCCAAACGGTCAAGCTGAGGTTCAAGGAAAAGAAGCCCTCTCATTAAGTCAGTTGACAAGTCAAGAAGACCAAAAAGAGCTTCAAAGCTTCATGTTATATATAATAAATAAGTGCTTCTCCCACCCCTAATACCCCCTCCTTGGCTGCCACTGTAATTGTTCATCACCCTTCACTGAGTAGTTGCTATGTGGAGAACACGCTGTACTGCCATGTTCCTTCTTTGCCTTGGTAATTCTTGGACTGCATCTCACTTCTAAAACAGTTTGTACTGTTCTTAAATAGAGAAAGCCCTGTTCCTCTTTTGTAATTGGAAATTAGGAAGACAGAAAAATGCTTTCTATGGATACTTCCAACCAAAACACTGAATTTATCATGGGACAGAAAAGACTACTTTCTCCTGTTCAAGACATTTTTTAATACGACCTGGAAGACACAGAAGTCACTGATGTACAGATGACAAGTCACCTGCCTCCCCAACCCCCTTTCCTCCTACAGTCTATAAATACTGGGCTGTTTTTACCCTGGGGACTAATTAAAGAACTTTCACCCACCACACTCACTGCTAATGGATCAGCAATGAAACCACAGCTTATTTTGCACCAGTCACATAAGCACTCGCGGTGTGGTAAGAAATGTTGCTCCTCGCCAAAATTACCTGGATACGTGCCCTGGGCACACAAGACTATTTTCCTTTATGAGCACTAATGATTCATTTGAAGAAACAACCGAAGTAATGATTTTCCTATCCTTGCTGAGAATCCCTCATTCTGAACTATGGATTTCAATGTGCCGGGAGTAGGGGTCAGTAGCCAGGACTCCAGGGCTTCAGAAAGTTTCACCATTGTTTGCAAAAAAAAAATCACTTGTATTAGAAGTCCCTAAACACCAAACACTAACGTCTTTTTTGAAGCAAATAGATTTGAATGAGGCTTTGACTGCATCAATCCAGTCCCTGCTTTGTTTTAACCTCAGGTCAACAGAGTATAATGTGAAAGACCCCCGTGAGTTCACATCACTCCTGAGCGTGGCCTGAAAGAGGCAGGAAGGAGGTCCAAGAGCCAACTCTGCCTCAGCTTCTGGTAAGAGTGTGGAATTAGGTCTCCAAACCAAGGGAGCATTCTTGAGCTATGGGCTCCCTTGTGGCCACTGTATAGCATTCATTTCTGCTCTGTCACATACGCCCTCTACAGTCCTACTTTCTCTTGAATATGCTGCCTTGTGCTCCATTTCCTTGAAACACTTGAGACAACTGTGAGCCTAGTCTGCTTAGATTGGGCTCTCTCTGCTTTGCTTCCCAAGTGTTCCCTGGTGCTACGGACTGAATGTTTATGTGCCCTGACTCCTAGCACCACTTCATATGGTGAAGCTCTAATCCCCAGGGTGATGATGGTATTCAAAGATGGGGCCTTTGGAAGGTAATTAAGTCAAGCTGGTAGAGCTTTCATGATGGAATTAGTGCCCTTATGAAAACAGACACAAGAGAAATGATCTCTCTCTCCACCATCTGTGGACACATCAAGAATACAACATCTATAAACCAGGAAGAGGGTCCTCACCAACTCTGCAAGCACTCTGACCTCACACTCCCAGCCTGCAGAACTGTGAGAAATAAACATCTATTATTTAAGCCACCCAGTCTGTATTTGTTGTAGCAACCTAAGCTGACAGAGATACCTGGGAATCTGAATCCTTATCTTAGGATCTAAACTTCTAACTTGACAGAGGTCCCCTGGAACCGAAGCATAGCTCGATCTGAATCCTACAACCTCCAAATGCCCCATGACACCTGGTGGATGACACCACTTGGCATCAACAGCTGCTTGAACCATTGCTTGGACTGCCTGACTGCCCTGTGAAATGAAACAAAATCAAAACAAAACAAAAACACCACACAGCCTCTACAGCACAATTAGCTCTATCAGCCTTTGTGAGATATTCCAAAGAGTGAGCCCCACCTCCCCAAGCTTGATTCGTTCACCCCTCTCCTGAGGTCCTTAGTCACTGCCAATCCCAGCACGGCTAGTACAGAGGTCTGTTAATTTATGACAGGCAACTTAGATTTCAGGTCACAGGATTTAACCTGCAGTAAATCTAAATTTGCATAAGGATAATGGGCATTCTACTACACTTTATGCCAATAAGCCTAATGTGGTAATTAACCACTGAGCACATTTACTGATAAGCTGTTCATTAGAGAAAAACCTGACAACTAGCAGTGTTATCAGAGTCCACAATTTTAAATCTCTTTCAGAAATGCTTTTTTTTGCCTATAGGGACTAAAAGCTAGTAAAAATCACAGAGCAGTCATTCTCAACGCATTTGCAACAAAATGCCAGTATGATAAACCCTTAGAGGTTAGAACCAGTTTTGTGGATTTCACTTTATTTGTTTCCTATAAGTTTTATCTTTAAAAACCTTCAATTTCTTTCATAAGAAACTGCAGTGATGGAAGCTTCTGCTACTTCTTTTTTGTTTGTCCACCTTGAGCCAGAACTGGCTCACTCACTGACACATGATGCATGTTTTATGGGTCACTACCACTGTAACGGAGGGCAGAGCCCACTGGATGTGGCCAATTCCCCACTGACAGTGCATGCAACTTCTACTCTTCTTTAACAAAGATCTTTCACTCCCAGCCTTCTATAGGTGGAGTCCTCACAACTCACTTTCTTCTTGGACCCTCATGCTCTTTGTCATTAGCACCATTATTTGGAAAGCATCCACAAGGCTCAAGGTCCAGCCTTTCTCAGCTGCACTAATCCAATGGCCAGATGTAACCAATTCAGTATGAACCGTGCACTTAATAAATGATAGCCATGGTGCTTTGCCCAGAGGGATACAAAGACAAATAAGACATGGTCTGTCCTCACAGGGTAAACAGTATTTTGATGCTTTGGATCACCTCCTGGTTCTTCATCATTTGCATTTGTTTTTCAATTAAGAGTAATTTAGTCAAATTCTCTTTAGAGAAGAACACCAAATAGGCAGAGCCAGTAGATGGAGATGCTCCCAATATTCTAGTACATGCTAGAAGAACTCTCCTTTCCTGAAAGTCTTTAGTAACGCATTGTTGGTACCAGGATTCTGCCATGTGATAACAACATTTTGTTACATTTCTTCATGATTAGATTCTTCAAGTGGTTTGTTTATGTAAATTTCTTCTCATCAACTATATGCATAGTTGCTGTAAATCCTTTGTGCAATAAACATACATAGTGGTTAAGATAGCATGCTGTTTGAGAGCAAAAAAAAAAAACTATCATATATGACTGTTAACAAAAATGCAAGACATTCGATGAATGACTTAAACTGAATTGACATTGGCTTATAGATAATTCTTTGGTGTCTTCAAGTTTCAAATCTACGAGGTTTGTGTCCCATTTGCTAATCATATAAAAACATTCCCAAAGTTTTACTGTTCTACAAAGGTGGCTTTTAAATTTTATTATAACAAATACACATATGTTTTCACTCTTATGTGGATCCTGAGAAACTTAACAGGAACCCATGGGGGAGGGGAAGGAAAAAAAAAAAAAAAGAGAGGTTAGAGTGGGAGAGAGCCAAAGCATAAGAGACTCTTAAAAAATTGAGAACTGAGGGCTGATGGGAGGTGGGAGGGAGGGGAGGGTGGGTGATGGGTATTGAAGAGGGCATCCTTTGGGATGAGCACTGGGTGTTGTATGGAAACCAATGTGACAATAAATTTCATATATTTAATAAATAAATAAATAAAACCTGAAAAAAAATAAAAACACCAAAAAAAAAAAAAACCCAAATACACAGTAAGCCCCTCAAGTCCACAGTTTCACTAAAATCTAATGATAGAACTAATCACTTGGGAGAAGGAGAATATAAACACAAAACATGAATTACTGAAAGATTAAAGAAAAGGCATTTTTAAAAAATGTACAGCAACCCCAAATAAGTCTACAAAACACTTTTTAGTAAGATTTCTTGTATGTACTTTAAAGAATATATAAGAAAAGGTTGGCATAATCCCCTGGGATGTTTTAACGTTTTTGTTTCTTATATATTTACCTTCTCCATTTCTACTGCCTTTGTCACCTCTAAATTTCACAATGATTTTGTCTCCCTGATGCAGAAGCAAAACAAAATTACCCATCACCTCTGCCTTCTCAGCTTCAATGGTGCTTCCAGGTCCTGACTTATTGTTCCCCTTTGGACTAGGACCTACTGACTATGCCACCCACCTGGAAGCTTTCTACTCTCTTGGCTTCTGTAATATCACTTTCTCTGGTTCTCGTACCACTTCTCTAACTTTTCCTTTTAAATCTCTCTTTTCATAAACATTGGTGACTTTCAGGATTCTTTTTTTTTTTTAATCCATTGCTCTATTTGATGTGACTTCTCATGGGAGATCATCAGCTGTAACTGACTGAACTATATTCCTTATATTCTGACTACAGTTACACTTCCAGCTATCTGAACTTGACCCTGATGTCCAGATAACACAAGTACCTCCAACACAACACATTCAAAAGTAAACAGCACTTTCTCTATTAAGCCTGCCTCTCTTCCAGTATCTGTATCTCTATATTCTATTAATATCACGCCAGCCAGAAACGTGTGTCCTCTCTCTGGCTTTACCTCTAATGTACAGTCAAGTCGATAAGTCTTACTGATGTTTTCCTTGCTGCTCTTCTCATTCCTAGTTTTACCCACCTACAAAATAAAGTCCTAGCCCTGATACATACATACACACATCTCCATACACACTTCTCTCACAGCACCCTAGCCATGCTGAGCTCTGTTTCTATGAAATGAGTTAGCACATGTGAAATACTCAGACAAGTTCTTGGTATACAGTAAGCACTCACTAAATTAGCTGCTATTCCTACTGCTACCACACCACCATTGTTCCTACTTTCCTTTATTCTATTAGTTCCCCACACTCACCATGCTGTTTCACAATTTTATGTCTTTGCTGATACTATTCCTTCTTCCTAGAATTTTTTTGGACGCCTAACTTTTCACTCTTAGGGGGAAAAAAGTTCTGTTGATGTTCTTTCTCCTTCAGGAAACCATCTTTAATATCTGCAGTCAGGCTAATTGCCCATATTGTAAGCTTCACCTTAAACCCACGAATATTTTGATCATATAGCTTATTACAATACATTATAATTATCTGGGGGCTTTTTGTCATTTCAACCAGAGCAGGGATCAGTAAACTATAGCCCTGGGGCAAAATCCAACCCACCTCCTGTTTATGCAATTAGTTTACTGCAACACAGACACAACCATTTGTTTAGACATGATCTACAGCTGCTTTCATGCTACAGAGTTTGGTAGTATGATAGAGACTCTATGGCCCACAAAACCATATATTTACTATCAATTTATTATTTACTATCTGGCCCAGAGCTTCTCAAATTTGGCACTATTGAAATCTGGGCTGGATAACCGTCATAGAGGGGCTATTCTATGCATTGTAGGATGTATGGCAACAGTCTCAGCTTCCACCCACCATATGCCTACTGGGGTAGCAGTCCTATCCCATCACCTCATTACCATTTTACTCACTTCATCCTCCCCCCTGTTGCAGTTTTAACAACCAAAAGTGTCTTTGGGCATTGCTAAATGTTCCCTCGGGTCAAAATGGTCCCTGTTTGAGAACCACTACCCTGGTCCCTTACAGAGAAAGCTGCCAACCCCTCACCTAGAAGATCTTCCAAAAGAAGGAACTGTGCCCAGTTCATTTTGTATTCCAAACACCACACCGAGAATATAACAGAAGCTCACTAAGTCAATCACTTAAAGGTAACTCGGGGATTGAGAGACATTCCACAGCAATTTAAAATTTATAAGAATTTTAGACCTGAAAGGGACACTGATGATCATCACACCAATATCCAGCGTTACAACTAGATTTCATTTCCTTCAGCATTTGAAACAACACCTATCAAAACTATTACGTTACAAATATCTATGAAGAAAAAGTACCCTAAGAAAGATACACTTCATCACAACTGCATTTGATTATGAGGAACTTAAAAACAGAAAATCACTGCATTCATATTTCATAGATGCACATACATTTCATTTACCCATGAGTGCGATTTTTTTTTTTTTTTTTTTTTTTTTACTGTCTGTAAAGAATAAATTGTTTTCATTTTGTAGGTGGGATCATTCCAACTGGGGTCAAACTATAGTATAGAGAAACATCAACTTCTTCATAGTTAATCAAGAAATTCACTCAAGGGGTATAAATTCCTTTCAACTCTCTTTAACAAACCTACAGTATACACAGCATTGTATACAGAAACCTCTCTGCCTCAAAGGAATTATCTGCCTGCCAGAAAAAACTAACAAATGAAAGCATAACATTTTAAGGACCAAATAAATAACAATAATAGCTAATATTTATTAACCATTCACCATGTACTGGTATTGTGTTATCTCATTTGATCCTCATAATAGTACCTACCTACCAGAGTTTTTAAGATACCCATTTTATAGCTGAAGAAACTCCGAGAAGCTAGCTAACTTGTCCAAGGGTGCACAGATAGTAAATGGCAAAACAAAGATTTAAACTTGGAACTCTGCCTCTGAAATCTCAGCTCGCACACATTATACCTTAAAAGCCTGCATGCAATTCAGAAATGAGAAAGACCACCGTTGACCAGGGTGATCAGTCAAGCAGGTAACAGTGAGATGAGTCCCAGAAGAAGGGCAAGAGTCAGAGAGCAAGAGAAAGGGTGAAATCCTTAGCCAGGACACCCAAATAAAGAAGTTTCAGAAGCGAGAACTCAAAACATATTTAAAAGATGGAGAAATAACCACTCTGGTTAAATATAGAGCGGAAGTATGGCAAAGCAGGGACAAAGCAGAAACCAAACTGCAGAAGGCCATGAGTGGGAGGCTGAGGAAGACCTGCTCTCAGGGGCACGAGGTGTTTCTGAACAACAGCACCAAGTGCAAGGTGGTGCAGAATGCCAAATTCAGAGAAGGACAGAGATAAGGCAGGTGGGAAGGCTCATTATCCATAGCCACACCTCCTTTCTTCTCATGTTCAAGCACCTTGCCTCACCTCTTCTCTTGGGAAGACGGAAGTCACCCCAGGTGAACTTTCTCACCATCCCTGTCTCAAACCTCAAAACCATTTTGTGTTTTGCCTCCTTTCCTAGCATCTCTGGGAAAACAACACTCTTTCTCTTTCTGAGTTTAAGGAGGTACAGGTCAAGGGGAAGGTTCTGTGTGAGGGTACAGTAGCACATGCTTGTATCCCACAAGGAAGGAACAGAGAGGCAAGGATCATAGGTGCAAAGAGGAGTGGAGGAAGTCAAGAGTGGACTCCAGGAGGTGACAGGAGGGGAGGAAATGCCAAGCACAGGTGAACAGCTGAGCTTACAAACATGGAGGGACCCTTTGTCCTCTGGCATAAAAGGAGAGACATAGTCAACCTGGATAGGAGATGAACAGGCAACGAAGACGTTAAGGGGGAGACAAGCTTGATACACTGGCATGTCAGTCACAGCTTGGACCTTGTTAGAAAAGCAGCATGCCTTATCACAGACATTTTGTTCCTCTTACCAAGCTCCCACTGAGCCACAGCCACAATGACCACAGTGGTCACCTGGCCATGTCTTTAACATGCCCAGCTTCCCCTTGCCTGGTGTCCGTCCCATCCCTGTGGCTTCCTCTGACTGGCCTCTCCTGGGTCTTTGTGTACTTGACTCTTTCCTCTCAGGTCTCAAAGCTTAATTGTCACCTCCTCCAAGAGTCCATTCCTGACCACTCAGTCTGATGACAGAGACCCAACTTCCTTGCCACCTACTCTCTCATTATTCTCTTTTATTTCCTTTATACCACTTATCATGATCTTAAATAATCTTAATGAGTTATTTATGCATTTATTCTTAAGTTTCTTCCAACATGAATTCCAGAGGCTTCTTATATATGGTCTCATTCACCACATACTCCAACATTTAGAACAGATATTATAGAGCAAGTACTCGTGAATATCTACTGCACTTGTGAATAAATGAATGAGTGACACGCTGTTGAGAAAATGGATACACACAGAAAGTGGAAATTTAGAGCAATAATTCTATTGCTGATGTTCACAAATATTTACTAACTTGAAGAATATGTTCCATATACTTATTGCCAGGACCTATGTTTAACTCTAAAGTGAGTATTCAATTTATGTAAATCCTAATCTCTGCCTTCTGGAAGCCCCATCTACTATGGAAACATATGAACACAGATCATTAAAATACAATAAGGAATAAAATACCAATTATAATGCAGTGGAGTTAAGAACTAAGAGCTGTAACAGCATACAGCACAGTGATCCTCACTTAAGCCAGGTAAACCAGGAAAAGAATTCTACTAAAGTGTTGAGGATAGGTATGCCCCTCCAGAGTTAGGCATGCAACTCCAAAGGGCAAAGGAGTAGCCATGAGGTAGAGAAGATGGGGCAGATCTGCAACTCTCCCTAGCAGTTATTCACTTAAAGTAAGGAATGTGCTAAGGTGTAAATTCAACAGGAGACAGGATCATGGAAAAGATGTTCAACATGTCACTAGTTGAGGGAATAGAAAACAGGTGGCAAGAGATCAAAGATAACTAGAAGAGAAGGATTCCTTACAGGGCTAATCTCAAAAGAGCCAAAAGAGAACAGTAGTTACACTCAGAGAGGAGGAAGAGAGCTCATCCTGTAAGACAGGAGAAAAGAAGGTAGCAGTAAGTTTCTTTGAAGGTAAATCTGAAAGTGGAGGAAGAGAAGTTTAGCAAGCATTGCCTAGTTTCTATTTTCTCCATGAAATATGAGATAGACCATACTGGCTGGTAAGAAAGAGGCTGAGGGAGAGGAAAAAAGGAGAATTTTATTGGTCGGTAATTGATGTGCAATGCTACAGCCCTATGCTATGTTTTTACTGATTTGTGAAGTAAAAAATGTGTCCTTATATCTCTCTTGAAATCTATGCAGAAACTAGTTATGACACTGTCCACATGGGGGACAGAACACAAGGTTACAAAAGCACATACCACTAATGAAATAGTCATTTCTGCACTTGCAAAGCAATTAAAAAGAAACATTAGTTAATTAATTAGCTCAATGATTACTTTATCCCTGTAGGTATATGTGTACAAGAACTGCCTTTTTTTTTTTTTTTTTTTTTTTTTTTTTTTTTTTTTTTTTTTTTTGGTCTCCTTTGAGGCATTTGAAGACACAAGAGATTTTGTCTCAGCGGGAATGTTGTGGTAGATTACATTTGCTGTAAATAAGTGACATTTTTAGAAAGCAATGAGTTCCACTGAATTTATCCTGAAAAGAAAAAAAACTGCAAAGCTAAATAAGAAACTCTCAGAATCAGATTGAAAATTCATAATAAGCCTAAAAAGTAGCTGCTCTTCATTCTGGCTTTCTGAGGGCATTGGAGACAAATAGCTCCAACTTCATAGAAAATACTGGGCTGGAACAAAGGAAACATGTGCCACACATCTCAAAACAAAGGTATTCAACTGCCTGGCATTCACACCAAGAGGAGCTCCTTTCCACTCAAGTCCCATAATGAAAATCATTCCTCCATTAACAGGTTGAGCAGTATCAATTTGCCCAGCCAAAGTGGGAAATCAGGCAAAAACCACCTTCTCAGAATATTCAAGGGCAAGGTGAAAGAGACAGGTAATTGTATCTAGTCTCCCAGCAGGACATTTTTTTTTGTCTGATTAAATGCCCTGTCCTTTTAAGTAGAGCTTCTAAAAGGTAGTGAGAGACCATTCCCTCAACTGGGTTTAACCACAGAATCCCAACCTTTTCGTGAAGAACTTATTTCCCGTTCTTCACCGGGTCTTAGGACTGAGTTGGCAGAGGTGGCACAGCAGGAGTCAAAATGGCAGCAATGTTTCCATCTCAATTCCCATCCTTGCTAACTATGTGACCCTGGACAAGAGTCTCATCTCTTTAAATTCAAATGAGTAACGATAACAGGATCTACCTCATCGGTTTGTTGTGAGAATTAAATTAGGAAATATGTATGAAACACTTAACCATGTAGGCATACACTTCACATGCATTTACCTTGTTAAGTGCTCAATACATGTTAGTCTTTACAGTTGCTACTATGATTTTAGTTGCTGTGGTTATAATGGTTTTAGAGATGGGGCCAGTAGAGGTCTGAGAAAAGAAGAATAATTATAAGTGACTATGGCAGTGGCTGGGAACCTCAAATCCTACCACAAGGGCAACCCTATGAGTCTTGGTGAGACATGTTTAAGTCAACTGATTTGGAGATTAATCAGGAAAGTCTTTGGCAAAATAAATCTGGTCTAATTAATCAGTCTCATTCTTTCTTTTCAGAAGCCTTATTCATCATAGAGCTTAGGATCGTACATTTGGAAGGAAACTAGAAAATCAACACTGTCTACTCATTTGATGCTATAATCTCTTCTACAACCTCATCAAGGTGGTTGCCCAGACTCTACTTGGAGGCCTTAAGTGTGATAAAGAATGCATGGCTTTAAAGGCAGCTTTAAACAGCTCTTACTGAAACGTCTTCTTTGTATTAAGTAATCAGCTTCCACTTGTTTGCCTTAGCTCTTCTTCCTGAGGATATATCAATCACATTTAATCCTACTTCCATAGGATGATAGGCCTTCATGTATGAAGATAACAATCCTTCACATATGAAGCCAATGCCTGGGCTCAGGCATCTTTTCTTCTTCAGGTTAAATACCCCTGGATCAGTCAACTCTTTTTATGTCAGACTCTTGAATCCTTCATCTTTCTCATAACTCAACTCTAAACATGCCCTAATCTAACAATTAGCTAATCTTTTAAAAGCTTAATATCCAGAATTGAATAGAAATACTTTCAGTAATAACATTAGCACACAGTGATAATATTCATGATGATAAAAACAATTCACCAAATTGCCAAAGTATTAGAATAAATGAATTCAGTAAAGTTGTAGGACATAAAATTAATATACAGAAATCTGCTGCCTTTCTATACACTAATAACAAAGTAGCAGAAAGAGAAATTAAGATAACAATCTCATTTACAATTGCACCAAAAAGAATAAAATACCTAGGAATAAATTTAACCAAAGAGGTGAAAGACCCATACTCTGAAAACTATCACACACTGATGAAAGACAATGAAGATTATACGAACAAATGGAAAGATATACCATGCTCATGGATTGGAAAAATTAATATTGTTAAAATGTCCATACTACCCAAAGCAATACCCAGATTCAATGCAACCCCTATATAGTATTTTTCATAGGACTAAAACAAATAAAGCTATAATTTGTGTAAAACCACAAAAGACCCTGAATACTCAAAGCAATCTTGAGAAAGAAGAACAAAGCTGGAGGTTTCACAATCCCAGATTTTAAGGTATACTACATAGCTATAGTAATCAAAACAGTATTGTTTTGACACATAGATCAACAGAACAAAGAGCAGAAAAAATTCACACCTATACAGTTAATTAATCCACAACAAAGGAAGACTATACAATGGATAAAAGACATTGTGTTCAATAAAATAGTGCTGGGAAAACTGAAAAGCTATAGGCAAAAGAATGAAACTGGGCTACTTTCTTCCACCACATACAAAAATAAACTCAAAATGGATTAAAGACCAAAATGTGAGACCTAAAGCCATAAAACTGCTAGAAGGAAACACAGGAAGTTATCTCTTAGACATCACCCTTAGTATCATTTTTCTAGAAACATCTACCCAGACAAGGGAAACAAAAGCAAAAATAAACTATTGGGACCACACCAAAATAAAAAGCTTTCACACAGTGAATGAAACCATCAACGAAATGAAAAGGCAACCAACTGAATGGGAGAAGATATTTGCAAACATTATATATGATAAGGGATTAATATAAAGAATATACAGAGAATATAAACAACTCAAGACAAAAACAAACAAACAAAAAATATCCAATTAAAAAATGGGCAGAGAGGGCACCTGGGTGGCTCAGTCGGTTACCATACACCTGTCAGAATAGCCAGTATCAAAACAATAAGGAATAGCAAGTGTTAGTGAGGATGTGAAGGAAAAGGAATCCTTGTGGACTGCTGGTGAGGATGTAAACTGATGCAGCTACTGTGGCAAAAGTATGAAGCATGAAAGTTCCTCAAAAAGTGAAAAAAACAAATACCATTCATTCAGTAATTCTACTACCAGGTATTTGCTCAAAGAAAACAAAAACACGAATTCAAAAAACTACATGCACTCCTATGTTTATTGTAGCATTATTTACAATAGCCAAGATATGGAAGCAACCTAAGTATCCATCTATGGATAAATGGATAAAGAAGATGTGGTATATATTTGCAATGGAATATTACTCAGCCATAAAAAGAAAGAGATCATGCAACATGTTGCAACAACATGGATGGACCTAGAAGGTATTATGCTAATTGCAATAAGTCAGAGAAAGACAAATACCATATTATTTTACTTATATGTGGAACCTAAAAAAATAATAATTAAAACACTGAAACAGACCCATAAATACAGAGAACCAACTGGTAGCTGCTAAAGGGCACAAGGATGAGCAAAACAGGTGAAGGGGCATAGGGAGTAAAGGCTTCCAGTTACAGAATGAATAAGTCACAGGGATGAAAGGTGCATTATAAAGAATACAGTCAACAGTGCTGTAATAGCATTACAGATGGTGACAGATGGTAGCTACATTTGTGGTAAGCATAGCATAACATACAGAGTTATCAAATCACTGTGTAATACATGTGAAACTAATAAAACTATAGTTGTGTGTCAACTATACTTCAAGAAATCTACCAAAAGTTTTCTATTAAGCATTGTTTTATGGGTTTTACATTTATTATCTCAGTTAATACTGAGTTATAATACTCAGTTAATACTCACCCTATGAAGTAGGTATAATTATTCTGCTCATAACAAATCAGCAAAGTGAGGCACAGAGAGGGTTAAGTAACTTGCCCAGCACTCCAAAGCTAGTGTGAGTAGAGCTGGGCTTTGAAACCAAGAACTCTAGTTCCAGAGCCTTCTCTCTTCATCAATAAATTACACTATAAAACTGTTACCTCCTTTGTTTTATAGATCACACCTCTATTAATTCACCCTCAAATCATGCAGGCACATATTTTCTATCATTCTCAGCTCCCTGCCATTAAAATAGTTGATGAGCATGCTCTCTTACCTTCCCTCAAGCCCCTAACACAAACATTAAGTAGGAAAAAGCATTGTCACATCCACCTGAAACTTCCATATAGGTCAAAACAGATCCTTCATCAAGACTCACTGGCATGTTTCAGGGTGCCTGCATGACTCAGTCCATTAAGCGTCTGACTTCGTTTCAGCTCAGGTCATGATCTCATGATTTGTGAGTTTGAGTCCCATGTAGGACTCCGCACTGGCAGCAAAGAGCCTGCTTGGGATCCTCTCCCAACTTCTTTCTCTGCCCCTCCTCTGCTCACTCTAAGTAAATCAATAAACCTTAAAAAAAAAAAAGACTCATTTGTATGTTTCAATAGTTACTCCTTTCATGAATAGCTGTTACATCCAATTCCTTTTTCCCCATCTTGTTGACAAGGATATCACAAAATGCACTGCCAAATACTTTGCTGATACTTAGTTATGCTTTCCTGACTTATAAGTATGGTAACAATATGGAATAGAAACGTGAGTTTGGTTCATGTAATATGGCTTATTTTTAGTGTCTTTGGTGAATAATTGTGTAATTCTTCTGATCACATTTTTCTCTCTTCTACGGGCTCATACCTTCTGTTAATAAGGCACTCCAAAATCTTTCCCGGATTCCAATGAAGCTCATAGGCCCATAGCTTGCATTATCCATACTTTCTTCCATCTTTAGTCTGTAGGACCCTCCCCCATTCTCTACTATTTCTCAAAACCACCAACTGGATTTCAAAAATCTTATTTACAAACTCTCTCCATATCCTGGGATATCATTCATCCAAGTCAAGAAACCTGAATTAATGCAGAGCTATTAGGTGATTTTAACAGCCTCTGATATTAAATTTTCTTTCTTTGTCTATCTTTTCCTGTCCAAAGAGCTATTTTCTTATCAGAGAAGACAGGGGTGAAACAGGAGTATGAGGAATTCTTTCACATCACTTAGGACTCTATGTCGCGAACGACAGAAAATCCAGCTCCTGCTGCTTTAGACAAAAGGAAGAATTACTCAGTCTTAGCTGGAAATCAGGGGTACTCTAGTTTAAAGAATGTTTGATCCAGGGCCTTAAAAATGTCACTAGGTTCTAGCTTCTCCCCACCGTTTTTGCCTCTGTTTTTCTCCATTCTAGCTTCATTTTTGGTCTCTATGTGTTGGCAAGATGGTAGCCAGAAGCTCAATTTTATATCATCCCAAGTTCTAACCCTAAGGAAGGAGAACTACCTCCCCACAACATATAAACTAGAGTCCTAAGCTTTTATGTTACTGATCCAAATTGGGTTAGGTACCCACCTATGAACAAAATAACTCTGGCCAGGGGAACGGCCTAGTTCTAACTGACTTACAGCTCACATGCTCACCAAGGTAGCCAGGAGTGGAGTCAGTGCCACTGAACCACTGGATTGAAAATGAGGCTCCTAGGTGGCTCAGTTAAGTGCCCAACTCTTGATTTTGGCTCAGGTCATGACCTCACAGTTCATGAGATCAAGCCCTGCATCAGGCTCTGTGCTAACAATGAAGATCCTGCTTGGGATTCTCTCTCCCTCTCTCCCTCCCTCTCTCTCTCCCTCCCTCTCTCCCTCCCTCTCTCCCTCCCTCTCTCCCTCTCTCTCTCCCTCTCTCCTTCCCTCTCCCTCCCTCCCTCCCTCTCTTCCTCCCTCTCTCTCTCCCTCCCTCCCTCCCTCTCTCCCTCCCTCCCTCTCTCTCTCTCTCTCTCTCCCTCTCCCTCTCCCTCTCAAAATAAATACACTTCTTAAATTTTTTTTTTAAAAAAGAAAATGAAGGGGAATAAGAACCTTCATTCAAAATAATAAGAAATAGATATCAGGTCTCTAAAAAAAATGTTCACCATATCTATTTCTCCATTGACAGCCCATCAACTATAGGCAAAGCATACTTTAGTATTTTTATTGTGGCATTAATCGAAAATCTCTGTTTGTGACAGCACTGCAATACTAAATATCCTTGAACCTTCAGCCCTCCTGATACTATCCCTTAGGTACATACAACTTTCTTACAGCCATGCTGGGCTAGGTGCTTACACCCTACCCCCCTCTGTGAAATGCACCTCACATTCATCGAAATTCCCAGCAGCTCAGGGTTCTTATTCTTCATTCTCCATGACAGAGTGCAGGTCTCTCCTACCTATTTCAGTTCCTTATAATCTAGGAGGTAATCTCTTTTCCAGAAGATCCAATTTATTCTCTTCACAAAAACTTCATTCTTAAGCTGACGCATATGGCATTACCAATATTTGATTTTTTTAACCCACAAAAATGCCAGTTTTTTCTGTGCTCAACCCAATAGGCAGCTCCTGAGACACAGTTTCTCTCTTTTCTTCTTCTGCCACATTTTCCACTTCCTAGTCTCTGATTCACATTTCAACTTCTACTTTGTTGGAACCTTATCCCTCTTGGTCTCCTGTTTGTATTGGTTCTTCCACTCTATCAATGCGTGTTTTCCTCCAAGCCCACACAATGCTCCTCTGCATATCTTCCTAAGAGTAGAAAAATAAATTCTACCTTGCTACCCAAAATTCAATAATCAAGCACTGGTACTTCTGCATTAGAAGTTCTCCATAGTAGTGTGCAGTGTATGTGGCTTAGCAGTGATCACTACCCTCATTTTACAGATCAAGACACAGATGCCCAAATGGACTGTATGATTTTCTAATTAGCATCAGAACTGGATCTGGAGGCCAGGTTCCAATTCAGCTGTTCTTTTTCTTAAACTGCACTGTACTCTCCTAACTTCTGCAGTTTTCAAACCACAGAAGCAGCAAAGGGGAAGATGTGGTTCCTTGACCAGATCTAATCAGTTTGGTTGCATTTAATAACATAAATAATAACATGAGCATCTGCACAGTGCTTTACAGTTTATAAAGCACCTCCGTTCTCTTAATCCCATTTGCTCTGACATAAAAATGCCTGAATTAGGTACTATTTTCTGATGCAAAGATGGAGGCTAAGAGCATTTAACTGATTTGTTATTAGTCTTGCAGCTGGTAATGAATGAGTCTAGACAAGATTCAAACTTTGGACTCGTGCTTTTAAAGACAACTCTCTTCTCATCTTCCATGCTGATTCAAAAACCCTCACTTGGTCTTTGCTCACCCTGGGGCCACAAAGTATTCTCAATGCTAGGAAAAGGGGATTTTTAGTCTCAATGCTATGACCTAATTTACCTGATTACGAACAGAACCATTTATTACAGACTGAGAAATAAGGAAGGAAACCAGAATAAGAGCTAAAGAAGCACAGAGGTAGGGAAAATTAAAACAGGGAGGAAAAAGGAAAAAAAAAAGTATAGTGAGCAAAGAAGTAGGGGGCAACACAAAGGAAAAACCAAAAAAGAAATTGTGATAGCATAAGAGCAGCAAAAGACAGTGAGATGGGGTAAAATGAGTATATTAAAAAAAAAAAAAAGGCAACAACAAACACATTATCCCAAAGCCCGCAGGTGCCAGCAATTCAAACAAACGTATAGCAATTAACAGAATTAACACAGCCTTAAATAGCTTGGCTCACCAGATGTGGACTCCTATCAGGGTTCTATAAAATGTAAAGTTATTACAGATTAAACCATTAATCATCTGTTCAGAGACTATCTCTGGCTGAAAAATCCCATTCGGTTTTAAATGGCTAATAATCACAAAGGGATGTGGAATGTAATGTGCACAGTGATGTTCTACCCCAATCCTTTTTCCTTTAAATATGTGTTCCACACTCCCGCTTCTCCTGCTTCTCCCTCCTCCCCATTAGAGGCACCATGAGAAAAGAGAGTTTAGAGAGACCAGGCTGTCCCAGAGGCCTCAGTAGCACTCAGCTTCTCCCTGGGCAAATGGAGATACAAATGGAGAACCAACATACTGGGGGAGAAGTAACAGACAGAGAAGATAGGAGGATGGTGTGCAAAGAATCAATTCAAACAACAGGGAAGATCCTGGCACACAAGAGGGTACTTTAAGGGGCTTGAGGAAGCTCTCTCTCCCTGGTCCTGGTCAACCTGATAGAAACACTATCAGGCACCTCAGTCTGGACGGGGCTTTCCTCTACTACTTTGTGCTTCATCCAATAATAATAGCTCAGCAAGGCCAAGGACAAAGGAAAGGAGAAATGTACATCCTGACAGGGAGGGTCACTGGAAACTGAAACAGTAGTCAGAAAGAAGTGCTTTTCTATAGAAATTTTAAGATACTGAGAGCCACTCTCCTGGTACTTTCCAATGCCACAGTCAATGGATCAAGCTTTCCAAACCTACCATTTAACTTTCTAGGACAAAAAACATACAGTTAGAAGTAGTAGATGGACTAACTTCGGTTCTCAAGTAATTTTGTTGTTTATTTATTTTGAGAGAGAGAGAGAGAGAGAGAGAGAGAGAGAGAGAGAGACAGACAATGCGCATGAGAGGGGAAGGGGCAGAGAGAGCAGGAGAGAGAAAATCCCAAGCAGACTCGATGTGGTCAGCACAGAGCCTGATGGGGGGTTCAGTCTCATGAGCTGTGAGATCATGACCTGAGCAGAAATCAAGGGCCAGACACTCAATCGATTAAGCCAGATGACACCCGCAAGAAATCTGAAGCCTGATGAACAAGATGCCAATATGACTGTATCATTCTACTACTTAAGGCCTCCATAGCTCCCTATTACCTAGAAAACAAAGTCCAAGGGTAGAATATAAGATAAAGTTCTCTATGATCTGGCTCCTACCTAACTTTGCAGCTACATGTGCAAAACTCCTCATCTTATATTTTGTGTCCTGAAGTTAGCAAATTGTGAGTTCCTCACCAAGACACTATGGTGTATCCTGTCCCCGCACCTGTGCTCATGCTGCTCCATTGTCTGGAACACTGCTCCCTCCATTCTACCATGTTCACTTCCATTTGTCTTCTAGACTTACCTGGGTGTTAGCTCCTCCACAGATCTTTCCTGAACCCCAGAATATGCTAAGTCCTTCTCCTCAACAGACTCACTGCATTTGTGAGTGCCTCTTTTTGCTATCTTTTATCGAAACTATATTCATGTATTTTTCTCCCCCACTAACCGTGTGGTCCTCTAAGATGGGAACTGTGCCTGACTCATCTTTGGATCTTACTTATTAGCACAGTCCCTGGCATCCTGTAGGTTCCCAGTATACATCTGTTGATCCAAATCCCACCCGATTTTAGAGGTCCTTGAGGTTAGCTCATTCATTTGTTTATTCCAGACATACTTATTGAATGCTTCTTTCTTTATTTTTATCTTTCATGCCAGAAACTCTGCTAGGTTCTGGGAAGACACCTGTGAACAGACGAGGCCTTTGTCATCACAGAGTTACACAAATTTTAATAAATGGAGATTGACAGTTGTCACGTAAGTGACTGAAGGCAACAAACAAGGTGATGACTGAGGGCGGGTGGGACGGGTTTCCCCACTTCAGAACAGATGAAAGGACTTTAGTGGGGCAAACCTCAGAATAAAGTTAGTTTTCCTCCTGAATGTGATTTTCTAATATGGGAGATATAGAAATATACACACGCTAATGTATACAAGTGCATGGTTACATTTGTATTCATAAACTATTTGTAACAGGTATTACATAATCCTTAATTATTACATATAGTACATATATGTATGTAATATACTATATATATTATATACTAATATATTACATATAGTAAAATATATGCCTGTATGGTTTTACTCTTATGTATTTTATTTCATTTGTTGAGTGAAACACAACAAAGGTCCTATTATATCCATATTAGGGGTTAAGAAACAGAATCAAGTAAGATCAGTGACTTATTCCAGGCCATAGAGCCAGTGACAAAGCTGGTATTCTCAATCCACTTCTCTTAGCCTTGCTGAGCCTTTATATATAATACTTATCTCACACCAGATAACTGGAAAGTTCCTGAAAGATTCAACTACTGCCATGTCAAGATGTTCCTTACCGATCCCAGAAGAATCACATGGTTAATAGTGCCTAAGAGCATTTATCTAAAATATTAATTTTACAAACATGTTTATTTAAAGGATTTATTTAAACGTTACTAACTTGCAAACACGTGATTTCACTCAGCACATGTTTACTGAGAGCTCAGCAGGCACTAAGAACCATTCTGGGAACTGGAAACCTGCAAGACCAAAAAATAAGACACACATGTTAAAACATAAAAACACGACCAGGAACAAGATGCTGAGTTGGTAATGTTTAAGTGTACACAAATATTGTAGGGATAACCAAGATTTGTGGAGAACCACAATAGTCTGAGGACAACTTGGATATAGTCTATGGTGGCTTTTACAGCAATATCAAGCTAGGAAGTGTGCACCCAGGTGAAATCCACAGTCATTTTTCTCAGTAGTGGAGCCAGAACTTAACTTTCAAGGGTGAAGTAACTGTAGTTCAAAGGTAACACCTTATTCTGTGCCACACACAAAGTATCTGGAACAGAAACTCCGAAGTCCTTTAACCATGCCCCCACATTTTGAAGAAAATGATATATAAAAGCACCCATCTCAGTGTAAGGGAACACAGAGCCATTAATGGCAAATGGAAGACAGAAAAAGGAATAAAGAGATAGGAAAAAGGGGCTGGACACTGTTCTACTAAGGATACATAATTAAAGTCAGTATGTGGGATTTATCACAGAAAGAAATACCAACATAGCTAGAAGCTTCTGTTCTTTACTAAATTGTCAAATACCAACAAAAGTAGAAGAATTTCCCAGAACTTCCCTACAAAAAAGTTAACTGCAATGATTAACTGGAAAGACAGACTATGCCAGGACTATATTAGACCCAAAGTTATCTGTTTAAAACACTTGGACGAGGCATGCTTGGGTGGCTCTGTCAGCTGAGCATCTGACTCTTGATTTCAGCTCAGGTCATGATCCCAGAGTTGTGGGATTGAGCCCTGCCTTGGTCTCTGTGTTGAGTGTGGAGCCTGCTTAAGATTCTCTCTCTCTCTCTCTCTCTCTCTCTCTCTCCCTCCCTCCCTCCCTCCCTCCCTCTGCCCCTCTCCCCTGCTTGCACTCTCTCTCCCTCTCAAATAAAATTTTAAAAAACACTCAGATGAATGAGAAAGCTTCCCAAGTCCCTTAGACATACTACAATACTGTGTATGTAATGAAGAGATGTTGGTAAAAGTTAATGAAGTTCTAAATTTTATATACCATTTACCCCAGTGTGGGTTGGACTTTCTTTTTTCTGACTTGATCTGGATTTCAGTGCAGACTTATGCTGCTAGCTATGTATATATTTTTACTACCAATTACTGCTATTTCTGTTATTGACACTGTTTTTCAGAACTGTCTTTAATTTTTAAACTATTAAGGGACACTTTGCACAGACTTTTGAAGCTTTCTGCTCTCTATCTGGGCAGCATGTGTGCATGTGTGCACATGAAGATTTTATTTGCTTAAGGTTTCACATAGATGAAGTCATCAGAGATAGCTTTATGTTTTTATGAGGCTTGTTTCAAAATGTTCAGGAGCATCATTCCTGATTGATAATTGCAGACGGGAAACTGCTCCTTTGTCTCAAAATAAATAATTGAGAGATGGTTCAATATCATTGTGTGCAAGGGAAAATGAGTTCTAGAGGCCACCCCTAAATCCTATCCAGGAGAAACTCCACACTTAGGGCTGTTTCACTACAAAAATGAATGAGCTCCCCACAGCAATCAATGCCTCATTCATTCCTGAGCCACGTACATGGTAGCAGAACGTTCCTATCTATCTTTGACGAGAGTGCAATTCCAATGTGTGTGATTTAACAGTGTTTAAGAGCCTTTCAGGGTTCATTAGACGCTGAGTAATGTATACCTTTATTCTATCCACACGGGAGTAACTGCTAGGGAAGAAGTGTCTATGTCCACTGCAATCCCATCAGGAATGACTACTGGTGTCCCTATAGCCAGCAAAAGCCTAGATAACATCCAGCAGAAGGAGGAAAACACTTTGTGGGTTCTCTTCTGTAACCTGTCCTTCAGACCAAGTACAATACAGAGCCGTAACTGGATTTTTCCCTCCTTTGTCATGTCTCTCCTTCCTACCCTTTTCTCTCAATTCACACGTTTACTGCACCAAAGCCCAGCTCAAACAGCAATTCTTCTCTGAAACAGACTTCCACCTAAAATGTATGTTTCCTCTACTCAATTAGAACATCAAGTGTGGCACTGAATACACAGTGTCCTGAGTTCACTTACAGATCTCCTCTCCCTTCCTAGATTATGAAGCCTTCAAGCATGGAAACCGCGACTTGTAAAGAGCCACTTAAGTCAGTTACAATATAAAAAAGGTACCGAATTTTTTATCCACTCAGTAAATAGTTACTATGCAGCTACAGTACTCCAGCACAGTGGACACGGCTCCTTCCTCCACATGGCTCACAGCTGAGTGGCATGACTGAAGGAATTTGCAATGCCATCTCATCTATAACCGACGCTCAACAAATTTCAAATAACCATAACAAGAAGAAAACACGTGCCCTGAGAGGAGTCCCATAACAGGTCACAAGGGATCTTTATCTACAAGAAAGAACACTGTTAGCTTCTCGAGGAATTTCCCCAGGGAAGTGGTATAGCTATCTCAGGCAATCAGGCTTAGCTTAGATTAAACAAAAATGTGCAGTGAACTGCTCTGATGACACAGTGTTCTGAAAGAACTCTACCAAATCAAGTCTGATTCTTTTTGCCTCAACAATTGACCTTAGAGATTGAACTTACACTTGACTGAAGCTCCTCTGCTCTCAGACAGAGGTCTCAACACATCAGCTACAATAGTAATAAATGAGTAATGGCAAAGCCCCACTGCTTTCTCACAGCTGCTAGCTTTCAGGGGGGGGAAAAAAAGAAAAAAGAGGAGGAAAAACCAGTCTTCCGAGCCTTAATGTTACATTCTGAAAATTTTCCTTCATCTCAGATAATGAGACTCTTGGGAACACCAAGCTTGACAAAGGTAAAATAATACATATGTTATGTTTTAGACAAGACCCACAACCACAAATGGAGCCACTTGGAGCTACAGCTTGGCTTCGTACCTGCCAAGTCAAAAATACGAAATCAAACGTTACGTGTGTCTAATTCTTGTGATATCAAAGAACTAGACCTTCGTCTGTGTTTTTTCATTTAATTCACAGAGCATGTGGGATGCCTGGGTGGCTCAGTGAGTTGAGCGTCTAATTCTTGATTTCCATTCAGGTCAAGATCCCAGGGTTGTTGGATGGAGCCCCACATCAGGCTCCATGCTGAGCATGGAGCCTGCTTAAGATATTCTCTCCCCCCAACCGCCTCCTCCCCCACTCGCGCATGCTCTGTCTAAAAATAATGATAATAATAATAATTATTATTATTATGTATAAAGCACAGCTACCTGTGGGATACAATTCCCCAGTACTCAGATGAGAAAACAGAACCACAAAGCATGTAAGTGGCAAACCCAAGGTCATGCAATCAATCAGCTTAAGCGGGAACCAAAACCTAGGACCTCTACTTTCAAGTCCAGAGTCTTCTTGGTAAAACCTATGGCTTCAAAGAATGCACTAAGTACAGAGCCCCTCACTGACCTGGGAATTTCATTTGTTCTTGGGACACTAAAGAGATTGTGTGACCTTTACCTCTTTAAGGCAGCCCATAAAGTTGTTGCTGACAGGTGAGCCTGGCAAGTCAGCGGTACTTGGGCTTCCTCCCACGTAGAAGAAGTCATCCGAGCCCAGCATGGTGTAGTCCTCCTGAGTGTAGCCCGTTGTGGTGAGGATGCCATCCACAGAGATTGTCACCTGGTGGAGGGACATAGGGACAAAAGAAATCCCAACAATGACTTTATAGTCCAATCAAAATCCGGCGGCTTCCCCTACCTGTGGCATCACTTTCATTAAGATTTTGGTGAAGTATGTTTTTCTAATTTGGTTTGATTTTGGTATATGCAGCCAAGTTCCATTTTCTGGTCTGCCTTCCCTGTGACCCAAGCCTCCAGCATTCCTGTGCAGACTCCCGGGGGACTTTGGTGGAATTGCCAAGATGGGCAACTTGCTTTACCCGCTGTGCTCTTTATTCAGTCAGGCTAGAAAATGGAACTATCCTCAGACGACATCACTTGTCTCAGTTCATTGGTAAAATTTTCATTTATTTTTTGAATGATTATTATTTATGGTGGTAGTGAAAAACAGCAAAGGAGACATTTGACAATGGGTTTGTTAGGGTTGGTCTTTGGTTGTGGATGGTTTTTTCCTTTTTTCTTTTCTTTTTCTTTTCTTTCGTATTCACTTCTTTTGGGGCTCACACCACGCTGACAAACATGCATTCGGGAAGGGAAGGAGAAGGGTTTCGATTTCGATGTGTCATGGGTGATACATGCCATGGACGACCCCAGGACACGAACCCCTGCCCTCCCTTAGCTGCCATCACCACCACCAAGAGAAGAAATAACCCAAACCAAGAAGGCAACTCTAACAAAAAGAAAAGAATATGAGGCATACTAACCAAAATGAAAATAATAATAATAATGCCCACAGGGAAGAAATAGCACCCACACACCCAACATCCATGAAAGGAGCAGAAGGCAGAGAGAAAAGATGGGGCCTCAAAGCGTGCACACACCATACGCTGACACACCCATGCGAAAACCATCAGGAGCCAAGAGAAAAGGTGGAAGAAAAAGGGGAGGGAAGGGGGCAGGGGTGAGGAGAACCAAAGGGAAGAGTCAAAATCCACTTCACACGTGCATGCACTGAAGAAACCGGAACACAAGATGGAAATAAACACAAAACAAAACAAAACACTGGAAACTACAGGGTCATCTTTCCCCTGCCTGCCACCTCCCTCACTAAAAAAAAGAAAAGAAAAAGTCCAAACCCAACCCCAAAATATATGAAGGATGAGAGGAGAATGAAGAAGAGTGGAGACAAAAATAAAGAGAGGGAAGAGAGTGGAATTGGGCTGATGATTGGCAGGTTGTTAGTAATGAGGAGGAAAACGGGGGAGCAAATTCTGATGCTGATGGGGAAATCCACGAGACAGGAACATGCCATGCAGAGTCTGTATGGAGGACACACTGGCAGAGCTCCCTATGGCCACGGTGGGGAGTAAGGTGAAAGCAGGGAAAACAAGAAGAAAGAAGTAAGAGTACTTTCCTCCCCAGATCACCTGCGGCAGGGCAGCCGTGGCCACACCAAAGGGAAGGAAAAAAGGGATTAAGGAGGAGGGAAGTGGGAAAAGAAAGGAGCGAGAGTGAGGGGGATAGAAGACAGAGAAGAAAGTCCTCAATAGAAATCCTCTTGTCTCTAGTCTGTAACTTCAAAGTTGCAAAATAACAAAACAAAAGAAAACAAATTTAGCTAAATGGAGAATCTTTCTTTAAAAAAATTTTTTAGGAAAAAAAAAAAAAATGACAAACTAGAGAAAAGGAAACCGTCCCAACCAAACTCATCCAAATACCATTTCCAAGACTGGCACGTCCCCTTCCTTTTTTTTTTTTTTTTTTTTTACAACAACAAAAAAAAAGACTTGCATTTAATTCAACAACAAAAAAATTTAAAAGAAGAAGAAACAAGTCTAAGGAGGATAAAAGGGGGGTTTTGGGGAGGAAAAGGGGGGCAACACACGGCAAACCCAAAAAAGAGACAATAAGAATGATATCTACCAGACAATGTAGTTTGTTTACCATAGCGTGTCCGATGCCTGAGTGCTTTGCGGAAAAGGGGGAAGAAAGGAAATTAAAAATTGTGAACAGAACGATTGTTAATTAAAAAAACTAAAAACAAAGATGAGTCGTTAGGGTGTTAGTACATTAGTCGGTTAGTAAAATGACACATTGCATGAATGATCTTGTGTTAGTTTTTCAAAAAAAAGGCACCCGACACAGAAAAAGAGAGTGGGGAAGACAATGAGACCAGGACTCTATGGAAAACCTTGGCAGCCAGGGCACAGCTAGGAAAGGAGCTGCAGTCCACCTTGTCACGTAACCCCCCTTTCTTCCAAATATCACTCAGACCACATCTCACCCCGGTTAGAATTAGCACCATACTTACTTTCCAAGAGCTCTTCTGAATGAACACCCTTTCCCTTCCCACCCTATAGCACATACACAGTCCACCTATCCTGAAAGAAAATACCCCTAAAGTTTACTATTTCAACATGTAGGTAGATAGTTAGAGCTCAAATACCAATGCGCTGGGCACTTTTTTAATATATATATATATATATATCTGACTCAGACTATTTGCATGAATGATTACGACTTTCAGTAGAACGACAACAACAACAACAAAAAAAAAACAGAAAGCATTTACAGGTCACATCTAGCATAGGAAGGCTACAACTCTAGCTCATTCTGGGTTTCCACAGGCAATTAAAGACCCATGACGCTCTTGATTTTGTGTGGATGTGTGCAACAGGAGAGGGACATCCTCCTCCTTCCTTTCTTCTTCATTTACAATAACTGTACTGTTGGAGTGCATAAAAATAGTTGGGAGTCTTCTTTACTACCCAATGCAGTTATTATTTTGTTTTCTTTGCCAGAATGCTTCCCGTTGGAATGGCTCTACCCCCATTCTCCTTTAGAAAATGCTTTTCAAGCTTTGAAGCAATTTCTCCTATGGATAGCAGAGAGGACTGGCAGGTTAAACATGATTAAAGAAGCCCTACAATTAGTCTCCGCTTGCTATTTTCAAATATTCAAATGCCAGCACACCCTGAGCTGGGTGCGAGGCCGGACAGCTGGAACACTGGAAGACTGGTAACCCCAGTTTTGTGTTCGTGGTTTGACTAATGTGGCATTACAGGTAAAGCAATTCACATGAGGGCCATGTTCAAGGTCGGATTTTAAAACAAAACTGAAAACAAACCCAAAGAAACGCATCACTACCTTGTCCCTAATCCCAGTTACAGTTTGGAATAGGCAATCCACATTCCTTCAAGTAGAACTCCCAGTGAAGTACCTGCCTTTGATCCTGACTCGGCTCAAAGGTAGAATCATGAGTATATGACCAAGAAGGAAGAAATGGGCAAAGTTCTGCTCCATTTAGTAATGAATACTCCAGGAAAGTCCAAGTAAGCATTCCTCAGATGAATTTTTGCCACAGAAGCCATTCAACCTTACCAAAAAGGTAGATGAGACAGTCATAAGCTTGTTATCAAATATTTATGAAGCGATTTACAGTTTAATTGAAATAGACAGGGGCTTCCAACCCCTCCAAATGTATCCTACAGAACTAAAAAAGATGTTATAAATGTATTCTTAATGGGCAAAATAATCATCTTAGATGATTCAGCACGGAAAGGATTTGCAAAATCCACTCTGGTTTTCTGAGATTTCCCTCTCTTTCAATAAATTGCATTTAGATGCAAAATTCAGTCAGGATTTCAATGAAGTCCAGTTTTGGGCGCACTCTCTCTATAAGATTCATTTTCCTTCTGCCAAGAAATGCTCCAACACCCTAGGGCCTCTGTAGCCTTGTCCAGAACTGAGAGCTCTACTTAGCTGCATCGCCGGTGACAGACAGACACAGTCACCTTCACGACAGACTACTCAGATTGTAAATCGTGCGCATGTCACAGTGAGTCTAGCACCCAGACCATGGAGGAGCTCATAATCCTTCTGGAACATAAGGTGCTTTGCATATTTAGCCACCACATACGGCTGGGGAGGATTATAATCACCATTCACAAATGGAAACTGTGGTGTGGAAAGGTGAAATGGCTTGTCCAAGGGCACTGAGGGAGTTGGGTCTTAGAACATGGAAGAGAAACCCTCCAGGGTTGCTTTCCTCTGCTTGCTGACTGAAACAGCACAACCAATGTTTGAATAACACTTTAGTTTATCCCCCGCTCAGTTTATAGGATGGAACTGGGGCCCAATTCTATTTTAGAGAAATGTTTTCAGTAGAAATAAAAGTGAGCCTTTCTCCAGCTAATTGGAATCATTCTGGAATGGCAAGGAAGTGTATGGAGTGGGAGAGAATCAGAGAGACAGGCTGACTGGTAAGAACCACAACCCGACCCTGCTCCCCAGTACATGGAAATTCTCCCCTCCGCTGACTAAAGGGTGTTACCATGTACCTGCCATTCAAAACTGGCAAAAAGGTTATATTTTATTTTTTGGTCTAGTCTCTACAACTCAAATACATCACACCCTTACATGTTGGCAAATGGAAATTCGACTTGGGCCCTCTTGACAGCTGAGCTGTGTAAGCATGTATGGTGGATTATTAAAGAAAACATCAGCAACTGGACTGTTTGGTCTTAGAAGAAAAACAGAACAGTGATTCAAAATGTCCAATCCATAGGTATTAAGATGAATGGGGGCTCTAAGTCTTGGGTTATTTGGTAACGTCACAGCAGATAGAATAGAGATGCCTTCTTCAACATGTGTTAAGTGTTAAACGGGCAGTTTTGAATACTGTGTGTTCCCAGTGTGTGTGAGCCTTCTCCATTCACATAATAGTATTAAAGAGCTACACTTTTATCAAATGGAAAACATATGCAAACACCTGTCAGTTCTTACGCTTTCCTATTTACATTAGAAGGCACTGAATCAATCATATTGCAGAAGAAAATTTGATAAGCACTTTCTGGAAATTTGCATAATGTTTTCTGATTAATAAAGGCTGAATGCTATCTAACTGGGTTTAATGACTAATTCACAAGGAGAAACACCAAGTGAAAATAGCAACCTGGAAAAGGCGGTGTCAGCACAGACCTGGACTTTCACAGGACTTTTTCTGGACTTTTTCTCTTCACTGATGTGGCCTGATTGAGGTGTTAATATTATTACTGTTGTGACTATTATTATTAGTTATGAAACTGAAAACCACTTCACTTGGCTAAGGCTTTCTGAGATGTTGTCACCTGACGGAGTCGCCTGCTCAGAATCAGCAAGCGATGGGAGTTCTCAAGCACGAACAGAACCAGGAAAGGCTGCTCCAAAGTTGACATTTTTATTTGGGTCCTTCCACTTTCCAGGCCTCCCAGTCAACTGAAGAGTCTCGGAGGTAGAGACAGGGGCAATAAAGTAGGAGCAGCACACCAAGGAACAGAGAAACAGAGGAATTCAGAAAGATTCCAGCTAATTCATTCGAAGGTTAGAGGTTAACATAACAACGGGGCAGGGAGGGGGGTGAAAGTGGAGATGGGGTGGTAAATTAAAAGGAGGAGAAAAAGGAAGACTTTCTGGAAGGAATTAAAATCATGGCATCATGACAATGGCTAACTTAATTAAAAAGAAAAACATATATTCAAAAAATGAGGAAAATCTAGCAAGCTGCAGAAACAAAATGCTGTCCCTAATTGAATTTAACAATACAAGATTTCAATGTAATTAAGAAAATGATAAAAACCAAAGCAGAATAAAAGGAATGAAAGTACTTTTAACTTTTATTATCTATACAACTGAATTTTCTTCTGGACAAAAAAAAAAAAAAAAACAAGCACAGTAGAGAACTGAAGTATGAGAAGAAACATATTTTCATCATTTTCCTTGTGGAACTGCAGAGACTGGGATAATGTTAGACTTCGATAAATCCAAACCTGTTTCTACACCCTTCTCCAGCTCATCCAGCACCTGCTTCACAAACCTCCTCCCCAGCTACCTAAGAGGAGCCTCCGGGCACCCTCTCCCCTCAGCCATTACCTGCCGAAGGTTGCGTGTCACTTTGACATCGTGCCAGGCGTTGTCGTTGAATTTTCCATTCACTGGCTCCACAATGGCCTCAAAGGCCCCGGACCCCAGGTTAATGACCAAGGAGACCGCGCCATCCTTCAGAGCCAGGTTGACATAGTCAGCTGACTTGCCCGTGTGCAGGATGAGCCCATTCCGCTGCCAGGTCTTAAAGGAGAGGGTGATTTCATCACTGCTGCTCTGGATCGGGTTCTGAGACAGGTCGTAGCACAGGTACTCAGAGCCTCGGAACGTGGCCACGTTCTCCTCTCGAGCTGCAGGAAAAGGAAAGAGGAAAGCAGTCAACACTTGACTGGCATGAGTCAGACGTACGCGAATACCAAAGAGAACACATCCCCCAGGGCACTGCCCCTGCCAGTGAGTGGAGGGCAGCACAAGCTCCCTCCGACTCTTCCACCACCAAACCTGTGTCTAAGTACCACGGAAACCGCTAGAGACAGTAACTGCAAAAAAGCTACGTCTCCTCACAGGGGTAGAAGACCAGCACAACGGTACAGGAGAGCTTGCTGCCTTTCCTTCACATTTTCTCAGAGGAAAACCTGGAGGGAAATTTTATGCTACGTGGTAAAGTGAGGCTTACATTGCTTTTGCTTCAATGATGGCTTTTCAATGCTTATGCCAGAGCTGGTTTAGAATGGATAATTAACTCTTCTGACAAAGGGTTCTTTAGCTCTAGGTACCTTTTATTGACCAATAACTAGAAATCAATTACCCTAAAAGATCTGTCTCTAATTTCCATCCATCAATAATAACCCAGCGAACTTTGGTTTCCATGGTAGAGTCCTGAGCCCAGGGGAATGTGACAGGGCTACTAAATAGGAGGTTGAACCAGAAAAAAAGGTGATCAAGCAGATGAAGAAAAAGGGATAGAATGAAATTTGGTAATATGCTTTGACAAGACAGCAATAGCTCCCTTAGACACAAAGGGATCTCTGCTCCAGGGGTCTCTGATTTCCATGGCCCTTGTTGGACCATCCTAGAGAACATCTTTCCCCCATAGGACTAGGGGTCTGCAGGGCCAAGACAGCATTCCAGTGAAGCACACACTCTCTTTCAGAGCCATACACTGGGATCCTCTAGTTTCCCACCCGGAGAGCCCAAGGCCTGTTTCCAGGACTTGTGCAGACCTCGTTCCTGGACTCGTTTTCCAATAGCAAATCATGCACTGGTGTGCATACCTTAAGATCTGAGGGCTAGCAATGGGGGACCCTCTTCAGGGCTTTGGGCAGAGCTTGGCCACATGGGCATCCATGCACATTTATACAAGAGCCCTTGTGGATACAGGGAGGAGCCAAAGGTAGAAAAAGGAGGGGGACAGGCCACAGGCTGACAACCAGAGGGGCTGGTTCTCCCTGTGCCAGCAACTCCCAGTGCAGAATGCTGAGGAATCCAAAAATTCTAAGTGTGCACCTGGCTTACCATGTAGTTTCAAAGGTATATTTGTCAAGATAAGAGGATAAAACAAGTTTTATTTTTATTTGTTGATGTAATTTACAATTTCAACACACCCCCTATGGCCTTCCTTGTTGTGTTCTTCTGCCAAGCCTACCTCATCCCAGGGTTGGCCAAAAGCTATCAAAAGCACATCATTAATGAAAGGAAATGGGCAAGAAAAGGTTGGACATGCAGTTTCCCGTTCAAGAATGGGGGCTACCAAATAAAGTAGAGCACATTCTATTTTCTCTTCTAGAACCACACTTCAGCCTTAGTAACCAAAGTCCATTCTACTTCAGCTTAGCTCCTTATCAACCATCACAGGCAGCCCTTGCTAAGTCACTTAGGTAAAATAAACATATTCTCATCATGAGGTAAGAGCTGAGGTCATCATATGGGAGAGATGACCACCCACTACATACTATATTAAACTGATCATAGCATCAAAAGACATCATTAAAACATGAACCCCAACTTCATACTCCAGAGAGTTAAAGATTAGGTTTGCCCTGTGTATTCCAGAGGATCGCAATGATATGTGTCTACCTGCATATTCCTTTTTGCACGCACCTATATGCACACACACCACCACCACATTAGTATAAGCAAGAAGACCTGTTTACCTATAAATGACCACAATGTCTCCTTACACACGTATAAGTAGCAAGTACTACTTGGCATATAAGCCATATCTAATGCATTTTACCAAACAGAGCCAAAAAAATAAAATCATGGAGCAGCAATTTGATACCATCTGTATGTTTGAAACAGATCTGTCCAACCCCCTAGCGCCCTGTCTATTGTCATGATCTCTCCTCTCATTTCTGAAGAAACGGCTTTGTTAAAATGCAACTGGATGAGGCTTTGTTTCGTACACCAGGAGGTAAGCCTGTCTCGAGGAAAAGACAGCAAATCAAATGCAGTTATCACCACCAAACTCTTCTCCTATGGATGCAAATGTGCACGGAGCCAACTACTATGCCTGTCCTTGGCACCACATGTGGTATATTAACGGGTGTCTTCTATACACATTTAAGTTCTACCTTATGTGCCCACTGAACTGAGATAAATGAACAAGGAAATGAGTGCCTCTAAAAAGATGCTTAAATTAATCATTGAGTACCCCTCAAAGGGGAAAGGCTTGACTGAGAACACTAAGGCACCAGGATATCATTTGATGTGCTATGTGGTGCTTAATATTTGACATGTAATTAAACCAAGGAGTATATAAAAATAAGTTTTAGAGCTTATAAGGGATTTTAGAGCCTGCCTTATTTAATGCCCTTATTTTATCAAGGAAGAAACTGAAAACTAAGAATAAGTGAGTTACCCAAGACCACAGTCAGCCCGTGTTACTCTGGACTTCTAGTGCCTATCTAGACTTTTCTCTAAATATGCTTTTACACATAGCTCTGGATGTACCTCATGTTCCTACTCTAGTACCCAAACGGCATGAATGACTCCACAGAACCATGCACTAATTTACAAACCATCCCAAACCTTGGATAAATTGAGCCAGAAACCTATTCCCCCCAACCCCATGTAAATCACAGTTGCTCACCAAAACTAGTATTTCCCTTTCCCCCTTGGAATTTGGGCATGCTTAAAGCAAAAGGACTTGTTTTATGTGGAAGGCCATAGAAGAAAAATGACATCATTGTAGAGAAGAGAATATCACAATAAATAAACAAGAAATAAAACCAATGTGAGAAATCATCTATGTAAATCACATGCATATTTATGCTAATCTGTATGCAAATCAGCCAAATGAAGATTTTTATGTAGCCGAGCAGGTTCCTTTGCAAGTATCTAACAAAAATGCTGTAACAATTCACAACCGTCCCAATCTCCTCACTCAATAACTTCTCCAAGTTCACCTCTTCCTAGGGCTGGCAGAGGCTACCAAGAGCATCACCCCAGATGCTGGTTATCTCCTCCACATATCAACACACAATGGACAATGGAAAGCCACTCTCTGAGTCATATTCTAGATAAGCAACATTGTAACATTTTTGAGGTACCGGATGCTTTCCTCCTGTGTGGGAAGGAGACGCACTGGCAGTGCATGACCCTGTTTTCAAAGGAGCAAATGAGGGCCATGGAAGGAGAGTGAGGACCTTGAAAAAAAAAATGTTCCTTTGCATACTCCTGCAACTGATTTTCTCCTAAGATTCCAATCTGTCTTAATTTCCCTTTGGTAGCCAAAGCTTAAGCACTGTCTTATCACCTTGAAAACCATACTGAATTGACAATGAACGTAACTAAAAGGCACAAAACTAAATAGCGACAAGCACATTTCTAAGCCCATTCAATTCTCCAAACTCTCCATTAGAAAAATGTAATATTGCCCCAAATCTGTTTCTATACTTAGTGTTTACACAGAGAAGGAGGTTGAAGAGACAATGCAGTCACCTTGTATGTATTCAAACTAAATAGGTAGAGAAAACAAATGCAGGGGATTATGTAACAGAGTACACAACAGCTTAGCATAAAGCTACAGCTTGGCAAGAGGGCATGCACTGACATGGCTAATGGACTGTTTAGATCCACTTAAATTATATCACCCCAAAGTTTATAATCAATTGCATAAGTGTTAAAATAAAAATGTTATTCTCACTGCATGGAAAGCAGAGCTCAACTCTGTATAACAACAAATCGTTTACCCATTATTTGTAAATGTCCAAATGATTAAATACTAGATGCAATCTAGATATGTATAACCCAAGATTTTAAATCAGTTTGTATAAGATATGTAAAGTACTGATCTTTCAAAAGGCTTGTTAATCCAACTACTATATATAAATAGCATTAACAAGCATTTATTCAATTCTATTTTCCACTCTCTCCCCACCAAAAAAAAAAAAAACACCCAACCAGTGATTTATATAATAATATCTCTATTTCTCTGAGAAACTGCAAAAGAGATTAAAATATTCAGTGTAATATGTTTTTACTATGCAATCTAAGAAGTGTGGTGAAATGCATATCACTGTTTAATTGGGTCTGTGCTTTCTGATAGCTTGGTGTCTCAGGCTTTGAGATCAAGAAATCCAGGCTTTATTCTGAAGGTTATGAGGAGTCATTGCACAATTTTACTGAAAGGATGGAGGGTCCCATTTGTGTTTTTAAAAGAAGACATAATCTTTTACAAAAATATTTTGCAACTCAACTCATATTGGGTTGAATGTGAACTGAAGAGGGAAATGAAGGCAGAGACCCCAGTTAAAAGATGAGAACACATTTGAACTGCTTTTCTGAGGGTGCCTGGGACTAGTTCAACTTGGATGTTGACACCATCCCCAAGTAAGGTTTGCCTTGTGCTGAGCAAGAATGCAAGCAAAAGGCTCTCAGGTAGTGGCAAAGGCAGAGGTACTGGCAAATCATCGACCATGAGAAGAAGCCAGAGTTTGGACATTTACGATCCAAATCAGCCACGGAACACCAAGGACGGGAGGTAAATATTGAGGAACAATGATACGTCAGACATGAAAGGGCTCAAGCGAGAACATGTCAGGCGTGGGTAAAGGAGGGTTCTAGGCCCATCTGCAAATACACGTTCACAATTGTGTAAATGTCCTATATTTCCAATTGCTTTCTTGTTATTTGTGGTCTCTCAACACTCTAAGAGGTCACTTTGCTATGATTATGCCAGTGTGAGGAACTGGAAGCACATAGTTTAGATGGGTTATCCAGGGCACTAAGAAGCATTTAGGCTGGTTCCAAATCCTTAGTCCTCTGATTCTCATTCCATGTCCATAGCTTTAGCTATGACATCATACCACCATTTGGCCAGGAACTCAAACTCTCAGAGGAACAGATGCCTAGAACCCCACTTCTGCTCCTACAACTGAATGAAGTTCAATGCGTTAAAAGGAGAAACCATGGACAATGACTGTAAGAGCCCACTCACACAGCAGGAGCCCAAGAAGAGGAACAGAGAGTGAGGCTGCCTTTAGTCCGAAAGTCTCTAGTAGCAGGCTGGAGAAAGTCAAACTGGGAAGCCCATACTCTTCCCCTCCACCAGAGGCGCTTGGAAATGGAATTTTCAGACACCACTTGGAAGAGCCTATTAAAATGCTAAGCCCTCTGGAGTGGCTGTAACCACCGGCCCTGAGCAGAACACCTGCAGTGTTCGAAGAAAGGGAGTGGGAACCAGCTTCCTGAGGATGTACCTCAGAGACCTGGGCAAAACTGCTCTCGTCTCTGAGTCCTTTGTCCTTCAGCTGGCCTCCATGCTGCAGTGCGGTACTTTAGTCTGCAAGATGAAAAGATAACCCTTGTTATGTTATCCTGGCCTGGCCCTGAAACTCACGAGGCACAAAAATACAAGGGCTGCTGCCGCCCTCCCCGCCAGACAACGGGATGGCCTGTGGTCCTGGGGCCAGCATGCTGATGCCTTTCCCCTGATGCACAGACTCAGCAGGGATGATGGCAGTGTCTGTCATCCAGTGGTGCAGGTGCAGTGAGAGGCTCCAGGTTCTCAAGCTGTAAAGTGATACATTACTCAGTTCTTCTGGCCACTGCTTCCTGGGCAAAGACACAGTGATGGTGATGAAAGAGCAGGGGGTACACAAGGCAGAAATGAACTTACAAAGAAATCCACAATTGCTTAATTGCTCTGCTCACTCCTAGGGACGCTGCATATTATCCACTCAATCCCAAAAGGTGTCTTGAGCTAACGTGGCAATTGGGGTAGTTTGCTGGCAAAGGAACAATTATAAGGCAAAGGTGAGTTTGTTCTTGCACAATTCTATTCCCTTTCCATGAAACCTGCTAAATATCCAACTTCCAGAACAAGAACTCCCACCTCTAAGGAAGCTGTGGGCAGACCCCTCCCCCCCTAGTTAATAGTTGGGCTGTGAGATTATCATATTTGCAAAAATTAGGGAAAAGCAGAAATCCTTTTACTAGAGTGTATTCCTAATGCCACTTCCTGCTAGAATCAGAAGAGGAACACACTGATTAAGAAAGGCAAAAGACTGTACAAGTGAGTGCCCTCCCGGTTCTTGCTGTCCCCTTTCCCTTACAATATATTTTAGGGCCAAACAAAGCATTCAGATAGATCAAACTGCAGAACTATCCCCCAAGGGGAAACGATGAATCCTTTACCTGCCACATCCCATCATACAGGTATTTTAAAAACAGAGTGTACCAGCAGAGAGCAAATTGTGTTGCTATGAGCAATCCTGAACACACACACACACACACACACACACACACACACACACACACACACACACACAGGAAATCTGACCTCCTGGAGCCATTTCCAACCCTTATCCTCAGACTCTGTAGGAAAGATGCAGCAGAGAAATAAATGGACTTTTCCACGCTGCCTGGGTCACTCACTAGCCTGCAGATGCTTCTTGAAAGTGATGAGAAGGAAAATAGTAAATCAAGTTGTCACTTGGAAAATAAACAGCTAGCATCCTGGCGAGGGAAGTCCACAAAAGAATGGCCTGGAATATCACACTTCACTGAAATCACTAGAAAGCTAATGGCATCCTGAAGACTGCATTTCTCTCAATTGCATTATAATAAAAGTTAAATTTTCTGTTCATTCATTTAAAGACCAAGGATTTTCAGGTGCCTACTATGCACCAGGTGATGTGCCCAGTACTGAATGAACTTAAGCCGCATGGCAACCCTGTGAATAGGAATAATTAGCTAAAACTTAACTGAAGAGAAGAAGATGTAAAGCTACAACTCAAGTGCCTACTAAGTGCCAGACCCTGGCCTAGACTCACACTAAACAGGGGACCTTCCTGTAGCACAGGGTATAGTGGGACTTTGGACCTAGTGACATGGAGCGTAATGATGGAAGTCTTTGATTTGGACAGACCTGGGTTGGACAGCCAGCTCTGGCATTTACCTAATTCTATGGAACCTTAGTTGATTACTTAGCCCTTATTGTCTAACCCTCAGTTTCCTAATCTACAAAATGGGAACAGCCAGAGTACGTATTTCATGGAATTGCTATGAAATACCAATCAGATAAAGTCCATGACCCAGTTCCCAGAGGCAAGGTGTTTGTGGCGGAAGTGGTGGTGGTAAGAATACACACTCAAATAATTACAATTCAGCATGGCAAATGTTTAATAGGTGACACAGACACACTGAAGAAGGAATAATTAACTCTGGGTGTTGGGGAAGGTGCCACACAGGAGATCAAACATAAGCCGTGTCTTGAAGTATAAGTAAGAGTTCACCACACAATATAGGATGGAATTCTAGTTACAAAAAAGAGCATCTTCAGTGGCGTAGTCATTAGAAAAGCACAGAGTGTTCAGGGAATGGTGAGAAGTTCAATGTGTAATGGGCAGAGTAATGGGCACATCTTCTTTGCCATATCCTGAGGCACTAGACATGGAGAATCAATAGAGGAGAGGAAAACTTCAGCTGGTGAGTGGCACAATTGTGCTTATCTTCTTTTTTTTTTAATTTTTTTTTCAACGTTTATTTATTTTTGGGACAGAGAGACAGAGCATGAATGGGGGAGGGGCAGAGAGAGAGGGAGACACAGAATCGGAAGCAGGCTCCAGGCTCTGAGCCGTCAGCCCAGAGCCTGACGCGGGGCTCGAACTCACGGACCGCGAGATCGTGACCTGGCTGAAGTCGGACGCTTAACCGACTGCGCCACCCAGGCGCCCCCAATTGTGCTTATCTTGTATTAGGGGTTCAGTGGGTGGGCAAATTGCTGGAATGGTAAGGAAGGATCCAGAAGACAAGGTAGAATAGATATTGCTATGAAACCATGGCCTGAGGCAATTCTGCTGCATATGCCTGCCTACCCACTTATAATAATTTATGTAATAAATTATTTTCACTTAACCACCTGATCTATAGAAGTCAAATGGTAATCATGTTTCTTTCACTACAGGCTTCTCATTTTAATTGTGGGTCAAACAGGCATTGAACACAAACAACACACTCTATCTTGTAAAGGGAACTGCATTTCCTTGTCCCCACAACTCCACAAGAACATTTCCTCCCCTTTCTCTGGAACAGAACAGTTTTAGAGTAACACTTGGACCTTCTCTCCTTTACTCATTTGTTTCCTCCAATGAGAGGAGTGGTTCATCTGGTTGGTGACTAAGTAAGAGTCTGACACTCATAGGTCCACATTTCTTAATTAGGTGGTCACTATTCCCATGTGAACAGTCTCTCTCTTTATCCTTCATATCTGCCCTTCCTACAATGACAGAGTTTTCCTCTAAATTCTCCCATGCAGCAAACCTATCAGAGTGGACTCTGTCCCTGTAGAAGAATGTCTGGTTCTCTAGCTCTTCTCCCTAGGGCTGAGTAGTTGAGTTTAACTCAGGGGGAGAATCACAAGGAAACCCAATTTGACCACAGATCAAAGCCACATTCTTTAACACAGCCCTACCAACAACAGAACTGATATTTAGATCCTTGACCTGACCACCAATTTGACTCTTATATCTGTTCCTCAACTGATTCAGAATGTCATGGTTGTGACCTCAGACAACCAGTCCTTGGATTGCTTTCACTTTGGGAAGATAATAGGCACATTTGGAACTAAGAACTACATGAGGTCAATGACAAGTAAATATATCAATTATAGCAATAATTTTAAAGCCAGCTCTGTGACACAGTGTTTACTAACATACATTTCTTGAAGTTACGTGGAAGATATGGGTGATTATAATGGAGAAGAATTTAACTATGGTTGCTCTCCTGGAGATAAGTTTTGGATTGAGATTTGGTGGTTTGGGATTTTAAAAAATTACAGAAATTACATGCACTTCCAAATCTACATATCCCCTTTCACCCTTGGACCAGTCCAAAAAGAATAATCTGAACACTTATGTTTTCTTTTTAACCTGCTTCTTTTTCAAAGCTACACAGTAAGTAAGGCAATTGCACTGGAGTACCAAATGATTCTGTGATACTATAAATCATGGACCTGATGAGGGCAAAAAAAAGTTACTAGGGACAAAAGCTGGAGAAGAGACGATGGAAGACTGTAGTTCTGATACAAATAGAATTGATTACAATGAGAAATATCCCCTCTGATTCTAGAGCAAGAAGCAGATCATCTGAAATGATTTTTTTTAACACTGGCACCTATACTGACCTAATAGCTACCTAAATTAGATACTCACTGTATCCACATATACTGTTCAGAAAGGAATTAAAAGTTGTGAAAGGTTCACAGAAATTGGGAAAACCCACAGATATTAAGATATTTAGAAGCAATCAATGTGGATTTTTAAATCCATATGGACTTCTAAAATATTTATTTCTACCGAATCTCTTTCATCCAAGATGAAAACAAGTAAAGAATCCTCCATAACAAATCATCACCATAGCATCAGAAGAAACCTTGGAAGATGCTCTAATTGACCTCCAACCTCAGTAAGTCTGTATCTAAATCATCTTGGTGGTAGAACTATCCACCTTTAAGAATCCAGAGAAAATAGGACTTTTCAGTATTATGTGAAACTTCCTACAGATATTTCAGGAGCTCGAGTGGATCCTGATCCTAAAAGAAGAAGAGATCTAGAGACTGCCAAGCTTCATGGTGATGATCAACAGGGAAGCATAATGTGTTAAAGGTTTTTATTTTTATTATCTCCTCCACTTGGCCCAGAATATATAGAGAATAATGAACATAAATTGAGGGTGGCCAATAAACTTTGCCTCCACTAATCTACACATACACACACACACACACACACACACACAATCACTAACCATTATATATTACAGCTCTATACATTTATAACAAGAATAGAAAAACACAGAAGCAATCTATACACCAATTTCAGGTAGTGTTTACTTCTGGGGAGGGAGAGAAGAAATGGCACCGAACCACAGAGGTACTCAAATAGGACTAAGTCTTTACAAAAAGAGTGTAAAGAAAAAAAAAAGGCAAAACATTAAAATTTGTTCAAGCTGGGGAATAGCTAAACCAACATTTATAATATCCTCTACTATAGGGACTACGTTTGAAATATTTCATACATTTTTTTTATTTTTTTTTTAACATTTATTTATTTTTGAGACAGAGAGAGACAGAGCATGAATGGGGGAGGGCCAGAGAGAGAGGGAGACACAGAATCCGAAACAGGCTCCAGGCTCTGAGCAGTCAGCACAGAGCCCGACGCGGGGCTTGAACTCACGGACTGCGAGATCATGACCTGAGCTGAAGTCAGAACACTCAACTGACTGAGCCACCCAGGCGCCCCTTCATACATTTTTTAAAGGAAAGTTAAATCTCAGCAGATGATCCCGGTGAAATACCTAATGACCCAATAAATCGTGAGTGATTCCTTGTTTATTTTACACATTGATGTCAACTCTTCAATCCTATCCTGTAAGCACCAGTTTTTCATGCCTTTTTGAAATCTCCCATGTATCCCCGAATGTGTCAACTAAAGACTTGTGGAATTGAACTGAAATGCAGTTGAACTGATCACAGCAACTCCAATGTCACCAGTTCCTACTCCTGCCCCCTTGTCGCCTCCCCGACTCCTGGAGACCCACTGCTCAGCCAGGAGGAGATGCTGACAGAAGCCATGGGAGGAGCTGAGAAAACCTGCATTTGTTACTGAGGGAGCACTCAACAGCATGTGCGGAGACTCAACCCAGGGGAGTCCAGGGTATGTCACAAATCCATCTACACAAGCCTCCCAACCCTTTTTTTCCCCACAGCAGAATACAATCATCCCAGCTCTTTAAGAAAATCCCCACTGAGAAACCTGAATCTGTGCCCATGCCTTTGGCCTCCCCCTGAAGCAGGCAGCTCCGTTCCTCCTTTGTTAGCACTGTGGCTCTAGCCTACAAGTCTAGACAGAGTGGCTTGTTAAAAGGCCTTGGAGTCAATGCCTGGACAAGATCAATAAGGCTTTTTATGACACAATGAAAACTTTCTATTTTGTTAAATGCGGCTAATCTACCATTTCTGCAGTACTTCTTAAAGCTTTCAGCACTGAGCACTACAGCCCAGGTGATTAAAACCCTGTTCAGAGACACAAACTGGGGAACTTTGTCAATGTGGATGCACAAATCCTAGAAACCTGCACCGTGTCTTCTTTTATAGCTGGGTGTGCATCTCCTTTTCCTCTGAAGAAAATGACCATGGCAGTGGAGGAGATGAGGGTGGATACTGGCAAAAATTAAAACTGTCCCATTCCAGGGCTCCCAAGAAGAGAGTGACAATGTCCTGGGTCTAAAGTAATTAAATGAAAGTATTTGAACCCAGGGGTTGATGAAGATGGGGTATGTTGAAAGGGGGTGGGGAGGGTAAACTCTCTAAAATGCAGGCAGACTTAAAAATCAAGTGACCTGATCTAAGAAGCCTAAATAAAGGAGAAAATCTTTAGTGACTGCAAACTCAGTTATAGTACCAATAGTATGCATAAAACTACAATAAAGTGCTTACTTCATTATCATTTCTTCTACCTCTTCTTTTTTAGAGGTAGAAGACTTTTTGTTGCCATAGTGTAAAAAGGACAGGAAATTAACATTTATTAAACCCATATTATGTTCCAGGCTCTTATAGAGAGTCCCAATACTATATACATAGTATTTGACAAAAATTAACCAAGACTTATTTTGATGACTTCAGATATACGAGTTCAAAACACTTACCATGAGAACCCATGTAATATTAATTAATTAATAATTAATATTAATATAAATAGATAACATATCTGTGTTCATGTGTCACCTGAAAGAGGAGCTTTTCTACTGGAATACTTGGTATTTCACAAAAGCCCTGTGAAATAAAGTTTTACCAGCCTCACGTTACAGATGACAGAGCTGAGGTTCACAAGGGATATACCTGTACACTACCACAGCTAATAAGAAGCAGATTCAAAATACAAGCTAAGGTCAACTTCCAAACACTATATGCTGTCCCCCAGGTCATGCTGCCTCCTGCTGAGGGCTGCGTATCTTTGCAAAGACCTCTGTCAATAGTATTCCTGTGGGAGGTGAACTACTCATCTCTTTAAAAACAAAACAAACCCATTTGCATAGCATGCATGTCACATTTTCCAAGCCACTTTCATGTACACTATCTAATTTTGTAAAGCACCCTTTGACAGCTTCTGTAGGAACCTCTCTCTGCCCAACAAAGCAAACAGTGAGATGGATTAACCACACACTTTGGGACACAAATACAGATCCTAAGAGCACTGAAGAAAACTGTAGGAATTCTGCACATTTCCAACACTGGAAATACACAAGTGCTAAAAACAAAAACCACTCAATTATGAGAGCATAAATAAGGAAATCCACTTTTGACGCAATGAATCTAAAATGGATATCCTCTTTTTGAGTCAGAATGATTCACAAACCATTTACAGATGTTGCATCACCCCCAACAAGCTCACTGAAGCTCCAGGGCCACACAGCTGGACTCCAGCTTATGATAGCAGAAGTTATAGTCAGAAATATGCTCAGGGCTTGCAGAAGAGAAAAAGGTTAGTTGACTTATGATCAAAAAGAACACAAAAAACAGGAATTGTAAGACTCTGAAATAGACACTCATTTGTACTTTGTATAGTCATTTACAATGGATATTTACAGGGGGCCCTGGATGGCTCAGTCAGTTAAGTGTCTGACTCTATGTCAGGCTCTGCACTGACAGCATGGAGCCTGCTTGAGACTTCCCTCTCCCTCTCTCTCTGCCCCTCCCCAGCTTGCTCTCGCTTTCTCTCTCTCTTTCTCAAAACATAAACAATTAGAATGGATATTTACAGTTCCAATGTCAGTAAAACCAAAATCCTAACCTTCTCCAGCAATACTAGTTAATATTTATCAGTGGCAATTTTTTATCCAAGGGTTATGATAAAATAATGAATGATTTGG